>NC_045774.1:50266810-50572586 GCF_008692025.1 Phocoena sinus
CTAGAAATAAACCCTTGAGTGTATAATCAAATGATCTTAGTAAGGGTGTCAAGACCACTCAAAAGAGAAGGGGACAGTCTCTTCAACAAATGGTTCTGGGGAAAAACTGGATAGCCACATACAAAATAATGAAGTTGGATCCTTATCTTATACCATATACAAAAGTTAACTGAAAATGGATTAAAGATCTAAACATAAGACCTAAAACTTTATAAAACTCTTAGACGAAAACAGGGGAAATTTTTCATGATACGGAACTTGGCAATGATTTCTTGGATATGACACAAAAAGAACAGTCAAAAAAAAAAAAATCAGGGACTTCCCTGGTGGTCCAGTAGTTAAGACTTTGCCTTCCAATACAGGGGTGCAGGTTCGATCCCTGGTCAGGGAGCTAAGATCTCACATGCCTCGTGGCCAAAAAACCAAAACAGCAGCAATATTGTAACAAATTCAATAAAGACTTTAAAAATGGTCCACATCACACACACACACAAATCTTAAAAAAAAAAATCAAACACAGACAAACATGACTACATCAAGCTTAAAAAATTCTGTGCAAAGGACAAAATTAACAGAGTGAAAAGGCAACCTACAGAATGGGAGAATATATTTGCAAATAATATATCTGATGTTAATATCTTGCAAAACTATAGTACAGTATCACAACCTGGATATTGACATTGATACAGTCAAGATATAGAACAGATTCATCACAAGGATCCTTCATGTTGCCCTTTTATAGTTACACTCCCTTCCCTTCCCCTCCAGTCTCTCCTTAACCCCTAGAATCCATGAATCTGTTCTCTATTTCTATAATTTTGTCATTTCAAGAGTATTGTATAAATGGACTCATACAGTATTTATGGGATTGAGTTTTTTCACTCACACAGTTCTCTGGAGATTCATCCAAGTTCTTGAGTATCTCAGTAATTTGATCCTTTTTTATAGCTGATTGCTATTTCAGGGTATGGATGTACTTCAGTTTATTCACCCACTGAAGGACATCCAGATTGTTTGCAGTTTTTGGATATTGTGAATAAAGCTGATATAAATGTTCATGAAAAACAAGGAAGAAGGAAATCTGGTCACATGCTAAAACATGGATGGACTTTGAGGACATTCTGATAAGTGAAATAAGCCAGAACAAAAGTACAAATACTGTATGAGCCTATGTATATGAGGTATCTAAGAGCAGTCAAATTCAGAAACAAAGTGGAATGTGGTTGACAGGGGCTAGGAGGAGGAGGAAATAAGGAGTTGTTTAGTAGGCAGAGAGTTTCAGCTTTGCAAGAGAAAAAGTTGTGGAGATCTATTTCACAACACTGTGAATATACTGAACACTAATGAACTGTACACTTAAAAATGGTTAAGATGATAAATTTTATGCTATGTGTTTTTTTTTACCACAATAAAAATAAGGTTATTTAGTCCAATATTTTGGTTTCACAGATGAGGAAACTAAAACTCAAAGAGGTTATGTGACTAGAGCAATATCACACAGAGACTTAGTGTTAAAGCTGTACTAAAATCCAGCTGTTTTGACCATTGTTACTCTCTAGTGAAAGCTAACAGGATATAAAAGTTTGGCGATTAGATTAGAAAATTCCAAATATAGCCTTCGTAGTGAAACCATAACTAACATTTTTTAAAAGTGGAAAAAATTCAATTTTCTGAGAACAGAATTTTATCTACAAGGGATCATGGTTCTTTTTTTACTTTCAAAAACTTTGCTTGGAGTTGCATTAATACATCTGTTCTCCGTTCTTTTAGTTTGGTCAAAAGCTTCTTTTGCCAAGGATCACATTTTGGCTTAATCTAGTGGACAAACATGTTCACACAAACTTACAATATAACAGAATGGTTTTCAATAAAAGTTGCAAGCAAAGAGAATAAAGGACCTTCTGAAATGGGATCTGGCCTTTAGTGCTAGGAAGTGTGCTAGAGCATGTGAAGTCTTGGAAAGGGTCTGTGTGGCTTCACGGGTCTGTGTGGCTTCACAGATCTGTGGAGGGAAATGGCAACAGAAGTTCCTGTTTCTACCTGGCCTGTGAGATGCAGTAGCTCCATCTGGGATGACACAGCACTATCCAATGGCAGAAGGGACTCCAATTCCATCAGTGTTGGGCATTGCACTTAATTTATGGGGCAAGAGAAGTTTGTCCACAAAACTCCTTGTGGCAGGACTTCCCTGGCGGTCCAGTGGTTAAGACTCTGTGCTTCCAATGCAGGGGGCGTGGGTTCCATCCCTGGTTGGGGAACTAACATCCCACAAGCCTTGTAGTGCAGCCAAAAAAAAAAAACCCCACAAAACCCTTTTGGTCCCACATGTAAAACTTCACCTTTCATATTAACAAGTTGTATTTAAAACATTAGTACTATGGCTGTAAATATCACTACATCAATACACTGACAACTCTCAAATTTAGATCTAGCTCTAAGCTCCAGCCTGTTATATCCAACTATCTCCTTGATATTTATACTTGAATGGCATGTGTAACAATCTAAAACAGAAAGCCTGGCTTCCCCTATACCAACCACCTATTTGCTCAAGCCCCAGATTTAGGAATAATCTGTGGTTTCTCTGCTTTCCTTCCATCCATCTTTATCACATAAGACTTTTCTTTCCTTCATGATACAGTTGATCCTCATTATTCATGGGTTTCGTATTTGTGGATTTGCCTACTCACTAGAACTTATTTGTAATCTCAAAATCTATTCAGAGCTTTCCTGGACAATCATGGACATGCACAGAATAGTGAAAAGCTTGAGTCACCCAACTCTGTATTTCCAGCTGAGGTCAAACAAGTTGACATTCCACCTTGTTGTTTCAGCTTATACTGTAAACAAATGTCCTTTTTACTGTCTAGTTAGTGCCACATTTTAATATTTTTTGTGCTTTTCGTTAGCTATTTCACTGTTTAAAATGGCCCCCAAGCATAGAGCTGAAGAGCTCCCTCGTGTTCCTAAGTATAGGAAGGCTGTGATGTGTCTTACAGAAGGAAATGTGTTCAAAAAGCTTCATTCAGGCATAAGTTATAGGCCATGAGTTCGATGTTAATGAATCAACAACATATATAAAATAAAGTGTCTTTAAACAGAAACACACAATAAGTAGTTATGTATTGATTATGTATGATGAACCTAACCCCATATTTCCCCTATGAGCTGTGGTTCAGGATTTAATTCAGTGTTCGTGGCAACTTTATAGAACATAACCACCCCAAATAATGAGAATTGACTGTATTTACCACTACCTCAAATCATCTCATTTAATCTGCTCACTTTCGTATTATTGTGAATTGTGTATCTCCAGCACCAAGGGCCATGCCTGACACACAATATGTAGTCAATAAATAGTTTTTGACTAAAAAACTGGATTTACACAGCTCAATTATAACTTTGAGTGTTATTCTTTGTTCTTGACAAGTAGCCAAGGTCACTAACAACAAGAAAGGAGTTCTGACACAAAGGAGAGGGGCACAGGAGTACGTGGGAACTTCCAGAGATGGCAGATCAGCCTGGTTAACTTCAACATAGACCCGAGGCAGGAAGGAGCTGGGAGATGCTGGTACGCAAGGCCAGGTTCTCTGAGCTGCCTCTCCTGAGTCAGGTAGGCACCTACCCTTGCTCCTAGGGGACAGTTTGCTGAGGGCATTGAGGAGAGGGGATAATAGGGATCTGACAGACCTGATGCTGCCAGGTTGCCTGGCCTCCCTGGAGGACACTTTATGACACTGCTTATATCATTCACAGGTGACTGTCACCACAGGTCTCCTTACCTTTATAAAGGAAATCCAGTTGGCTCTCTTTTTCAAGGCCATACCAGGTCCTACCAAACCCAAATTCTCCACTTTAGCTATCTCGGCGTCATAATCTGGAAATGTTCGCATTCTCTGTTGCTCCATGAAGATGCTTTGAAATTTTGGGGAAACCTAAATAGGACTGAGAAAAGAGAAGCGGAGCCCAGAAAAAAACGACTCAGGTTGTAGGCAATTTCAGAAACAGGTACTGATTGCCTCTGAAACAGTCCTGGAGTCAAACTAATTCATAAAACATGATTCTATGACAGTAACAGGACCTTAAAGGTATATATCTAAGGGGCACATGTATTCAGTCAGCCCATTACCATAACTGTGTGTCGTGTTACTTGTTCTGAATATCTGCTCCAAAGATTAGAAATAATGTAATATATTTATTTATATGTATTTTGAGTTGGACCATAAATGGGAAGTAAACTGTCCATCTTTGGAAACACATTCCCTTTTCCTGGCCACCTGGTAAATGAGAAAATCTAAGGGTTAGATAAATCCTGCTCCCAGAAGCCTGACCAGGATATTGCTAGAGAGAAGGGTCCAGATGCTGGGGCCTGTTAAAAATCTTTAAGGTACCTCAGTCAAACCCCTCACATCTCAGTTCCAGACTGAGGCTACCAGTGCATTCTATGATATAACTTCCTACTGCCAAGATATAGATACTGCTTCCTCCCTTCTCCAGGGCAGACCCAGGCCTACCGAGCCATGCAAGCACCTTCATCAGTGTACCAGCCACAGGGCGTCACGACTTCCTCAGTACAAGGTGAGCTTTTTGAGGGATCTCTAGAATCTACCACATGGTGATGGCTGTAAAATAATGTGGATGCTCTTACTGCCACTGGGCCTAGAAATAGTTAAAATAGTAAATCTTATGTATATTTTATTACACACACACAGAGACAGACAGAAAGACAGGCAGAGAAAAAGACAGAGAGATAGAGAGAGAGAAAGAACCTACCACAGTGCTGGCACACAGTAGGACCTCAACAAAGGTTTCTGGAATAAGTAAGTTCAGTGAGTCACAGAGCTAAAGATTCTTCCAGTTAATGCTGGTACCTCCCAGGCTGTGCTGTCCAATACTGTTGCCCCAGCCACATGTGGCTATTTAACATTTTTTTTTTTTGGCTATTTAACATTTAAATGCAAATTTATTAAAATTAAATAAAATTTAAAATTTAGTTCATTTACTCTACCCACATCTCAAGTGCTCAAAGGCCACATGTGATTAGTGTTAACACATCGGACAGACACAGATCATACCCCTCAGTGCAGGAAGTTCGATGAGATAGTGCTAGTCTAAGGCTAGGGTGGCAAACTTTTTCCTAAAGGGCTGGATAGTAAATATTTTAGACTTTGCAGACCACATGGTCTCTGTCGCAACTACTCAACTCTGCAGTTATAGTGGAAAGCAGCCACAGAAGAGTGTTCAAAAACATACAGATTTGATCTTTGCCTTTTTGGATTAATCAACTTACTATTTTTACCTAACAAATATATATATTTACAAATATTATACACCCAGAGCTAGAAAAATATCTTTATGTTGAAACTCTGGCTGAAAACTTTATTATTGTAAATTCGAGGTTCTCTACATACAATCCTATTTTTCCCTTTGAAACAAGTTTTAACATGGCTTCTGATAGGATGATTTTTTTTCAAGGAGGTGCAACGCCATGTGATAGCAGACTAGACTACATGACTTTAAAAATCACTACACAATATACACTCTACTGAATATAAAGCATTTTGCCAATAGGAGAGCTATTGGAACACTTTCTGATAATCAAAGGGCTTTAGACACTAAACAACTCCACAATATAAAACTGCCAAGTCTTGGCTATGTTTACATTATCCACTATGGATTATAACCTACTATTTTCTTTAAATTCCACTGAAAAATAATCCTACAATCCCTCTGGGCTGGATATTCAAGGGGCTCATAACTCTTACAGACAGAAAGTTCAACTGCTAGTCTAAATTTCACTTATTACATTTTATCACTCTAGAAACAACTGTGGCAGTATGAATATTCAACTTTGTGGCAAATACTAGTATTTTCTTTTATGAACACCTATATTTGTATTAAGAAAGAATCCATAAAGTTCTATCTTTATGAACCAAGGAAAAAAGTTCTATCTCCTTAGAAGCATCCCTTAGCTCTTCCATGTCATATGGGATACTGAAATGGGAGAGCAGGAGCCTCAGCTGGGGTTTCAGTTCTTCTGTTTCTGTTGTGTGTTGGGGCAGAAAGAAAGCAGCTTCTGTTCTTGTTGGCCCTGAAAAAAAATCCAAAATCAAGAGCATTAACACCAATGAACACCAGTCAGGAAGAGAAAAAGGAGAGTCCTTAGAGATAATTGGAGTCAGGGCTTCTTCTGCTGATGGGGAAGACCATTCTGCTCCATGCCCAACCTTCTCTTCCACAATCTGTAGACTGTCCCACACTCAGCCAGGCCTATCTGACAAATTCTTGGTGCTGGCTTTCTGGGGGAGGTAGCCAGGACCCTCCCTTCTCACAGTCTGCAGGAGAAACCCAACATATCTTTTGGGGAATGACTTAGTGGGAACAGAACTACCTATAGTCCTTTGGGGTAAACAAAGAATATGATTTATAAGTTAACAAACAAATTAGGAGAAGCTGAGAACCTTCACCTCCTTTCGCCTGGCTCACTCCTACTCATCTCTAAGCACCCAGGTTGGACTTCCCCTGGAGATGCTTTCTCTGATTCCCCACAGCTGGGCTGGCTGCCACTCCAGGTGCACCTGGTAAATTCATCACGCAGAGTGAAAACCTGATCAGGTTTCTAAGTCATCTGTAATACAAGGTAAGGGCAAGAAGACTATTAAATTGATTCAGATAAGCAAAGTCTTTAAAAATCATGTAAAATTAAAAATGAAAAGAACCTTAGAGATCACTTCATCTGAAAGGTTTATTATGGAGATGAGTAAATTGAGGCCCAAGGAGATGAAATGACTTAAACATGTAGGCTCACAGTGAGGCCACAACAGAATAGGCCTAGAGCTCAGTACTCCCAACTTCAAGTTCATTGCTTTTCTCCTCTATTTTAATTGTCTAGTTATAAAGATGGAGATAATAATTTCTTTTCTTTTTTTTTGGCAGCCCCACATGGTATATGGGATCTTAATTCCTTGACCAGGGATCGAACACGCACCCCCTGCATTGGAAATGTGGAGTCTTAGCCACTGGACTGCCAGAAGTCCCCAGGATGGAGACGATAATTTCTAAGGGAAGTGTTTGTTATTTTCTTCCATCAGAAAATATTAAATTAACACTTGTTAATTAATAAGATACAATTTTGGGGAATTCCCTGGTGGTCCACTGGTTAGGACTCAGTGCTTTCACTGCTGAGGCCCAGGTTCCATCCGTGGTTGGGGAACTAAGATCCCACAGGCTGAGTGGTGTGGCCAAATTAAAAAAAAAAAGATATAACTTTTTGGTATATAGAGAAATTTCAAGCAAGATCAGGTGACAAAACAGCACATGTGCAAAATCACAATCTTCTTTTTTCCACATTTCCCAAGGGGAAAGAAGACTTCTTACCTGAAATGCTGGTATTCATAGAGCCTGGAGATACAGAACCCTGGATGTTAGGGTCAATGTCATTGACAGGGACCTTTTCATTTTCCTGACCAACCTTGGGGACTTCATCAACAGCTACACTCAGCACTTTGGAGATGGGCAAACACTGGAGGGCCTACAGAAGGGGACAACCAAGAGATCACACATCAACTCAGTTCTCACAGAAGCTTCCAGACTTTGTTTCAGGAGCAGCCCTTGACTTTTCAGAGGAGGAAGGAGGTGGAGGTGGGCCTCAGTAACTTGCCCAATCATGAAAGGTAAATCTGAAGCTGGGGGACCTGGTGATATCACCACCTCTAAGTGGCCTTAACCTCTAGGCAGGTCTACATTGATCAACCACCCATAACGGACAAGGCATTGTGTGAGGTGCTAGAGATACAAAGATAAATAAGATATGGACCAAATTCAAAGAGTTCAGAGTTTAGTGGGGGACCCAGGACTTATAAACAGATCTTTACTATCATTACTATACCATGTGACAGGGGAGAGATGATTCAGAGGTAGATCCCATAGTGACTGATTGGGGAAGGGATGATGTCAGGATGATGGCCAGGTTCGTGGTTGGTTGTATCAGTGAGATGAGGTATAGAGGAGTAAGAAAAGATTAGGTGGCAAAACAGTAATCTTTCTAAAACAAACGTGATCACGTCACTGCTTTCTGATGCCTCTATCTTTTGTTAGGGCCTCTCCTCTGTGACTCTCTTTACTCTGTGATTATACTTACCACACTGTATTTAAGTTGACTATTTACTTGCCCTTTTTCCTACCATCCTGTGACCCACTTACTTTTCAGCAAAGATTATATATTCCCTACATGGCCCAGGATATGTACCTGGCATAAATTAGACCCTCACTAGATGTTGCTGAATAAAAAAGTGGATCTACATTAGACAGCATAAATCCAGAACAAGAGGATGAAAACAAGAACTTATTGCGTGAATATGAAATAGTTTAACAGAAACATCTTTGAAAAAGCTAAATGGAGTAATTTCATTAGAACAAGGTTCCAAAATAAAAAAGTTTCAAAGGTCTCAAAGAAAAAAGCTAGTGACCTATTATTTTTATGTCATTTGTAAGGCAGATGGAACACAGAAACTGACAATCAAAAACTAAGTGAGAGGTGTGAGAAAACAATGTGTTGCGCATCCTGGGAAGGTGCTACATCATCATATAACTGTTTCACGTACCTGCAGGTAGTGGTGAATAGTCTTGAGTGAGGGTAGGTGACACAAGAACTAATTTGTGTAAACAGTCAGGTCTTCCTGTGCCACTAAGTTAGGAGGATTGTTTTTTCCCATAAGGAAGTTTTCTCCTGCAACAGACAATCTATCAGCTCTCTGAAGGGCAACATTGTACTCCTGCATAATGTAGGCAACTTGTTTCTGTTTAAGAGAGATGCAAAGACAGAACTTGGTTATTTACAAGCCTTATTTCTTGTGTCATTTGCTTCCAAGTACAGTGTAATACTGTTTGGGAACCAAATAAGAGGCTTTTGGAATATCAACATTCTTCCATATTCTGAATTTGACTGACAAGGACAGTGATCAGTCACATTCTTAGGACTCTGAAGGAGAGTGACCCAGCAAAGAGGCAGTGCACAAGGATATTTAGTAACTGGAGTCGACTTCTTAGATTTTTACCTATAGCCTATGAAGAAAAATGCATTTTCTATAATACAAGCTTCCTTCAAATCTCATTCTTAAAAATAGGTACCATAATCTTCTGCCACAGGCAGAACTGGCAAGTAAAGGCAGCCACTAGTTCCCTTCCCAACTTTAGCTACCACTTTAAAAGAAATTGACAAGATACACTGTGGGAATGTAAACTGGTACATCTATTATGTAAACAGTATGGAAATTCCTCAAAAAATTAAAAACAGAACTACCATATGATCCAGCAAATTCCACTTCTGGGTATACATCCAAAGAAAACAAAATCAGTATCTTGAAGAGATATCTGTATTCCCATGTTCAATTGCAGCATTATTCACAATAGCCAAAATATAAAAACCTAAGAGTCTGTTGATGGATGAATGGATAAAGAAGATGTGGTACATACACATATAATGGAGTATTATTCAGCCATGAGGAAGAGAGGAATCCTAATATTTGTAACAACATGAATAAATATGGAAGACATTATGCTAAGTGGAATAAGCCAGAGAAAAAGACAAATACTGTATGGTATCCTTTGTATGTGGAAGCTGAAAAAAAAAGTCAAACTCATAAAAGCAGAGAATAGGACAGTGGTAGCCAGGGGCTGGGGGTCTGGGGGAAAAGGGGAGATGTTGGCCAAAGGGTACAAACTTACAGTTATGTAGGATGAATAAGTCTAGAGATATAATGTACAAACATGATGACTATACTTAATAATAGCCCATAGGTTCTGTTCATGGGCCTCCTACCTTATAAAACGGATAAAGTTGCTCCGTGATCTTACTGTGTTGGCAAAATCTCTTCCACCTAAGCATGTGTAAATATTTACTCTGGGCCAGCTGGGTAATTCTCGCTGTATAATACTTTAACAACAACAAGAAAAATTAACACTTAACTACCATGTCATTTCTCAAGTCCTAAGATCCCTTAGGAAAGCAGCCCAACTTCTTTCTACCTTTCAAAATATTCCTACGTTTGCTTTCTGTGCTATGTCCAGGATTTTTTAGGAACAACCTGGAGGAATGAGATTACTTCATGTTTGTGGAACTGGAAGTCTCAAAAGGCCATTTTTTAAGCATTTGCTTAGTTTACTATCTGGAGTCTCCCCCAGGTTGTCAAAAGTCATGAATCTTGTATTTCAACAATTTACAACCTAGACTCTGCCCTGAATAGATGCATAGTAAGATACATAAACAGGTGAATCAAATGCATACATAATAAGAGGAAATAATGGCACCCCAAATTTTTATAGGGCTTCATGGTTTACAGAGTACTTTCTACATATCTATATATACATATATATTCTTATACATTTACTAATTACATGTATACATTTACTATTTAAAACATATTACTTTATAAATAAATATATATAACTCAACGATGTTGCAAGGTGGGTGGAGTACATATTGTTATTTAAAATTAAAAAAAAAGCCTATTTGGTTAAGATTCTTACCAAAGGTGGAAAGAAAAAATGAACACTTAGAATACAATTATAACAGGAAGACTGGATTAAATCTTAAGAACACATATAATGGGAAAATAAGTCTGATTGTTTTGGAAAGAGGTATTTTCTACATGAAGATAATAAAATTGAGAAACCTGTCTCAAAATTGATTTGGAGAGAAAAGCTCTCCAATTAAAGAGGGTGGGGAGGGAGGGGGGAACCAATAAAAACAAAACAAAACCAAAAAAACCAAACCTGGTTCACCATTCAAATTTAAATGAAGCAAGTAGGCATTTTGCCATTCCAACAGATTGTAGTTTCATTTATCAGTTGGTGAACAATTTTAGCAGTGACATAAAAGCCTATAAAATTATCTAAAGCTAAGCTTAAAAGTTTTCTTTTAAACTGAAGTTTATGACTCTAAAATACAAAGCACATTACAAGTGAGATTACAGCTTCTAACCTTAGACCAAGAATTTTACTTATGCTTAAAGATAGTCAGATAAGCCAACTCTTTTAAAATATTTTATTTCTGATAAAAATAATAGTGGCTATGATGGAATAAATAGGGCCAGACTTATCCTTCCCTCATAAACAACTAGAATATAGGACAAATTATACAAGGCAACTGTTTTCTGACATGAGACAACAGACAATGCAGGACTCTTGTCCTTGAAAGAAAGGAAAAAAATGAAATGAGTCCTGGTTTTCTGCCTGAAGAAGGCAGTTTTTGAACCATAGAGTAGGAAAGCAGAGCACGATGGTCTCTCCAAAATCAAGTTTGGGAAGCTGAGTCGGCTGGAGTTTGCAGGGCAGAGTACTGGAGAGGAGAAAGTTATGCAGAAAAAGGGTTCCAGAAATCTGCATAGAGATCCCTTTGAGTTTTTTGCTGACTATTAAGCCCTGAATACAGAGAGCAAAACTCCATGAGGCTGTGCAAAGAATAACTAACTAGGGAACTGTAAACTGAACATTTCTCAGAGTTCAAACAGGACTAGGAGATATTCACATTTCAATCAGACAGGGTGAAGAGTCCTCACTGAATACCTGGGGTATTCAGCAGAGACATGAGAGAGGTGACAATTTAGTAAGAAAAATAAACTATCTCTAGAGTAAAGGTAACTCTAAACCTGCTCTAACAAAGCTTAAAAACCAAGCCTTGTAAGTGTGAAGCTGATCTAAAACTTAATTGCCCACCAGAATGAAGACCAACATCTTTAAAGGAATACAAAAAAAAAATCAGCATTCAGTAATGTAAAACTGCAATGCCCAGTGTCCAAAAAAATTACTAGACATGCAAAGAAGCAGGAAAATATGACCCACAAGCAGGAGAAAGACTAATGAAGAGAAACAGACCCAGAAATGGCACCAGTGAGGAAATTAGCAAACAAGGACTTTAAAAGGGATTTTATTAATATGCTCAGTATGTTCAAGAATTGAAAGGAAAATGTAAACATAAGAAGAGAAACGAAAACTATTAAAAATAATGAAATAGGGACTTCCCTGGTAGCACAGTGGTTAAGAATCCACCTGCCAATGCAGGGGACATGGGTTCAAGCCCTGGACTGGGAAGATCCCACATGCCACGGAGCAACTGAGCCCGTGTGCCACAACTACTGAGCCTGCGCTCTAGAGCCTGTGAGCCACAACTACTGAGCCTGAGTGCCACAACTACTGAAGCCTGCACACCTAGAGCCTGTGCTCCACAACAAAAGAAGCCATTGCAGTGAGAAGCCCATGCACTGCAACAAAGAGTAGCCCCCGCTCACTGCAACTAGAGAAAGCCTGTGTGCAGCAACAAAGACCCAACGTAGCCAAAAAAAATAAAATAAATAAATTTATATAAGAAAAATAATGAAATAGAACTTCTAGAAATGAAAGCTATATGAAATAAAAAATTCATTGGAAGTGATTAACAGCAGATTAGACAGTGCAGAAGAAATGATTAGTAAACTTGAAGATATAGCAATAGAAACTATACAAAATGAAGCACTGGGGGAAAAAAAGACAGAAAAAGATTTAACAGAGCCTCAATGACTTACGGAACAATATGAAGTAATTTAACATATATATCACTGGAGTCCCAGAAGGAGGGATAAAGATAGAAAATATATTTGGAGGAGGGACCTTCAAGATGGCGGAGGAGTAAGATGTGCAGATCACCTTCCTCCCCACAAATACATCAAAAATACATCTACATGTGGAACAACTCCTACAGAACACCTACAGAATGCTCGCAGAAGACCTCAGACTTCCCACAAGGCAAGAAAAACCCCACGTACCTGGGTAGGGCAAAAGAAAAAAGAAAAAACAGAGACAAAAGAATAGGGACCTGCACCTCTGGGAGGGAGCTGTGAAGGAGGAAAAGTTTGCACACACTAGGAAGCCCCTTCACTGGTGGAGATGGGGAGTGGGAGGTGGGGGAAGCTTCGGAGCCTTGGAGGAGAGCACAGCAACAGGGGTGCAGAGGGCAAAGCAGAGAGATTCCTGCACAGAGGACCGGTGCCGCCCAGCACTCACCAGCCCGAGAGGCTTGTCTGCTCACTGCCAGGGCGGGCGGGGGCTGGGAGCTGAGGCTCGGGCTTCAGAGGTCGGATCCCAGGGAGAGGACTGGGGTTGGCAGAGTGAACACAGCCTGAAGGGGGCTAGTCTGCCACAGCTAGCTGGGAGGGAGTCCGGGAAAAAGTCTAGACCTGCCTAAGAGGTAAGAGACCATTGTTTCGGGGTGCACAAGGAGAGGGAAATCAGAGCACCGCCTAAACGAGCTCCAGAGACGGGTGCGAGCTGTGTCTATCAGCGCAGACACCAGAGATGGGCATGAAAACGTTAAGGCTGCTGCTGCAGCCACCAAGAAGCCTGTGTGCAAGCACAGGTCACTATCCACACCTCCCCTCCCGGGAGCCTGTGCATCCCACCACTGCCAGGGTCCCGTGATCCAGTGCATCCCACCACTGCCAGGGTCCCGTGATCCAGGGACAACTTCCCCGGGAGAACACATGGCGAGCCTCAGGCTGTTTCAACGTGACGCTGGCCTCTGCCGCCTCAGGCTCGCCCCGCATTCCGTACCCCTCCCTCCCCTCGGCCTGAGTGAGCCAGAGCTCCCTAATCAGCTGCTACTTTAACCCCATCCTGTCTGAGCAAAGAACAGACGCCCTCAGGTGACCTACGTACACAGGCAGGGCCAATCCAAAGCTGAACCCCAGGAGCTGTGCGAACAAACAAGAGAAAGGGAAATCTCTCCCAGCAGCCTCAGGAGCAGCGGATTAAATCTCCACAATCAACTTGATGTATGCTGCATCTGTGGAATACCTGAATAGACAACGAATCAACCCAAAATTGAGGCAGTGGACCTTGGGAGCAACTTTAGACTTGGGGTTTGCTTTCTTCATCTAATTCGTTTCTGGTTTTATGTTTATTTTAGTTTAGCATTTAGAGTTTATTATCACTGGTAGATTTGTTTATTGATTTGGTTGCTGTCTTTTTTTTAAATATATTTTTTTCCTTTTTCTCTTTTTGTGAGTGTGTATGTGTACGCTTCTTTGTGTGATTTTGTCTGTATAGCTTTGCTTTCACCATTTGTCCTTGGGTTCTGTCTGTTTCTTTTTTTTTTGTATAGTTTTTAGTGCTTGTTATCATTGGTGGATTTGATTTTTGGTTTGGTGGCTCTCTTCTTTCTTTTTTATATTTTATTTTTAATAATTTTTTAATTTTTAATAACTTTATTTTATTTTTTTTCTTTCTGTCTTTTTTTTTTTCTCCCTTTTCTTCTGAGCCAAGTGGCTGACAGGTTCTTGGTGCTGTGGCCGGGTGTCAGACCTGAGCCTCTGAGTGGGAGAGTCAAGTGCAGGACATCGGTCCACCAGAGACCTCCCAGCCCCACGTAATATCAATCGGCGAAAGCTCTCCCAGAGATCTCCATCTCAACGCTAAGACCCAGCTCCACTCAACAACCAGCAAGCTACAGTGCTGGATACCCTATGCCAAACAACTAGCAAGACAGGAACACAATCCCACCCATTAGCAGAGAGGCTGCCAAAAATCATAAGTTCACAGACACCCAAAACACACCACTGGACGCGGTCCTATCCACCAGAAAGACAAGATCCAGCCTTATCCACCAGAACACAGGCACTAGTCCCCTCCACCAGGAAGCCTACACAACCCACTGAACCAACCGTACCCATTGGGGGCAGACACCAAAAATAACAGGAACTACGAACATGCAGCCTGCAAAAAGGAGACCCCAAACGCAGTAAGTTAAACAAAATGAGAAGACAGAGAAATATGCAGCAGATGAAGGAGCAAGGTAAAAACCCACCAGACCAAACAAATGAAGAGGAAATAGGCAGTCTACCTGAAAAAGAATTCAGAGTAATGATAGTAAAGATGATCTAAAATCTTGGAAATAGAATGGAGAAAATACAAGAAACGTTTAAGAAGGACCTAGAAGAACTAAAGAGCAAACAAACAATGATGGACAACACAATAAATGAAATTAAAAATTCTCTAGAAAGAATTAATAGCAGAATAACTGAGGCAGAAGAATGGATAAGTGACCTGGAAGATAAAATAGTGGAAATAACTATTGCAGAGCAGAATAAAGAAAAAAGAATGAAAAGAATTGAGGACAGTCTCAGAGACCTCTGGGACAACATTAAATGCACCAACATTCGAATTATAGGGGGTCCCAGAAGATGAAGAGAAAAAGAAAGGGACAGAGAAAATATTTGAAGAGATTATAGTTGAAAACTTCCTAATATGGGAAAGGAAACAGCCAATCACGTCCAGGAAGCACAGAGAGTCCCATACAGAATAAATCCAAGGAGAAATACGCCAAGACACATATTAATCAAACTATCAAAAATTAAATACAAAGAAAAAATATTTAAAGCAGCAAGGGAAAAGCAACAAATAACATACAAAGGAATCCCCATAAGGTTAACAGCTGATCTTTCAGCAGAAACTCTGCAAGCCAGAAGGGAGTGGCAGGACATATTTAAAGTGATGAAAGGGAAGAACCTACAACCAAGATTACTCTACCCAGCAAGGATCTCATTCAGATCCGACAGAGAAATTAATATCTTTACAGACAAGCAAAAGCTAAGAGAATTCAGCACCACCAAACCAGCTTTACAACAAATGCTAAAGGAACTTCTCTAGGCAGGAAACACAAGAGAAGGAAAAGACCAACAATAACAAACTCCAAACAATTAAGAAGATGGTAATAGGAACATACATACTGATAACTACGTTAAATGTAAATGGATTAATTTTAGGCAATTCCAACTTTTTTCACTTTTATTATAATGCTGCAATAATAATCTTTATGGAAAATCTTTCCCCCCAGGTTGTGAGTTATTTTCTTAAGAGAGATTTCCAGAATCTTCCCTAGGTCAGCCAACAGTTTTTGAGGTCTGCGACTATCTTAGTCAATGTTTTACTGTTTCATAATACCAGCACAGGGAGTAACTAGCAGAAACTTAGTCAATTTTTAGTGACTATAACTAAGCTGAACTTAAATGGCATGGGTCTCTAACAAAGAAGAGCATTTATATTAACCAAGTTCTGCAAACCACACATATAGAGAAAATCCTACCCTGGCCAGAGGACATACCAGAAAGCCAGCTTTGTTCATACACTTCCACCAAATTCCAGATCTACTTTTCAAATTGCAAAATGACTCTTACCTTCAACAGAAGCAAAGGTAAATTTTCAGGAGTGTACTCTCTCCTTAGGCAGCTCTCTAGCTCCCTCTGCATGACATCTGCTTGAATAACAAGGGGTTTTGACTCAGCCACCTGAACCCGGGGTTGGGGGTGTGGGGAACGGAGCAAGCAAACAAAAGGAAAGAAGGAAATAAAACTATCAGGGTCTATGACGGAAAATGGCATATAATTTATGATAGTTTTTATACAACACATTATGCTGTTACATATAATGAATTTCCAAATAATGAATTTTAACATCACAAATCAAGGAACTGTAAAGTTTAAAACACTACAAAAATCAGATCTCTCCAAAGAAGTATTGGCCTGCTCTGATCCAGCAGTGAGCTGAATATTGGGCTGTTTTGTCTTTGTAACCACTGTCAATACGATCAGCTGTTTGTTTGCAAAAATAAGCTTTCCCTGCTAACAGTTTCCAACAAGTTAGCAAATTCTAATTTTTTGTTGTGTTGAAATAGCCCACTGTTCTACTCACCTGTAAAGTTTTCTTTAGAGCCAGTTCCCTTTCTCTTTGAAAGTAAGAAATGTCCTTTGGCATTTGAACAGAGCTGCAGAAAGTTTTATGCAATAGAAGCTGTAATTATAGAAGCTATAATAAATCAGATTAAAGATAGGCCCTGATTAATCTGTAACTCCACAACTGCTCATTTCTAAATAAGTGTATCGTATTATATTGGAATGTTGGGGGCATGTAAAGGCCACAAGCTTCTGTCTTAGTCAGAATCTCTCTTGTGTACACCTCATGCCGGTTAAACCTTTCCCTGGGCCGGTTTTTCTCTCCTTCTCATACAAACATTGTCTTTCCTCTACCCCTGATTTATCTCTTTATTTCTGACAATAGTAAGGATGTTTCTTTCCCCCACCCATATTTCCTTCAGTAACCACATTTCTAACAACTACTGTGCTTATCCGACCTCTATCTTACCGTAGCTGACACATAAAATCATTATTTAATAATTTAAACAAAATGTTTTTATTTTTGTGCTCTTGCTCAATTATCTAGAGGGTGAAAATGACCCTTAAGTATCAAACATGAAATACTTTGGAAGTTATTTTCACCAAACTTTCTGCTTCAGAAAAATTATTTATCCCTAGGAAAAGCATAGCAGAAGTGTCTGCTTAAACACCCTCTGACTGCTGTCCAAGCCCAATCATGAGGAAGTTGTTTGTACCAAAGGCTCTGACATGAGGAGGTACAAGCAGCACTACCTGGGGCCTGATAAGAGGTTGGATCCTGGGTCAGGAAGAGAAGCGCTCTCCCCATTGGGTGTAAGATACACCCTAAGGCTTGGCAGCTTTGGGAACATTGCAACCATGGAGCAGATGTTACTTCCTTAAGATGGGACTTCGGGAACACTGGCAAGGGAGCCACAGGAGATAGTTCTAGAATACATGTGAGAAACCACCTTGAGATCTGAGGGGGACTGTAGTCAGTAAAGTATGGTTAATGTTCATATGACTGTTATCGGTCCCCATGGATAAGTTTTAAGGGAAGATAAAAATAGACTTGCCAGCAGTTCACCCCACTGGAGGCAGTGGTCCTGTGAAACGAACACCAGGCTGACAGTCAGGAGGTCCCTCAGCCACGTGAGGCTAAGCTTGATCCATTTGTGTTGAATTCACAACTGCAGTTGGAATAATGCCTTCCCTTATCTCCTCATGTCTTGTTTTGTTTTTTTTTTTGCGGTACGCGAGCCTCTCACTGTTGTGGCCTCTCCCGTTGCGGAGCACAGGCTCTGGACGCGCAGGCTCAGTGGCCATGGCTCACGGGCCCAGCCGCTCCACGGCATGTGGGATCTTCCCGGACCGGGGCACGAGCCCGTGTCCCCTGCATCGGCAGGCGGACCCTCAACCACTGCGCCACCAGGGAAGCCCTATGTCTTGGTTTTGATGGAAAAAAGACACAAGCTCTGAAAGGGTAAAAGCATTAATAAATCAAAGGTATAACTTCTGTGATTACTGGGTACCTGAATTCTGGCTGCAGCCTCATGGAGGTGGAGAACCAGTAACCACCTAGAAAGGGGACCAGCTACTAAAGGCAGTCAGAGAAACAGAAGAAACCCATCCCTTCCCTGCCCTTTGGTCTTCTAATTCTTTGGCATGCTGGGAGATTGGGTGGGGTTCTGGGTTTAGTTCTCTGACCCACTCTTGCTTAGACCATGCTCAGACCATGCCTTTCCTTTCAGTTAACCTCAAAGTGTCTGCGAATGACCTAAAAGAGATTGGTGAACATGGTATGTACATCAAGCCAAAAAAAGAGATTCACTCATTTGTTCATCAACATACATCAACATACATTCATTCATCTATGTATTCGGCAAGCATCTATGAAGCACTTAACAACCACAAAGACCTGGGCTTATGGGGGCAAGATGAGGGAAAGAATGGTAAAGAAGGAAGGAAGCTAGTAAGGAAAGAAGGAAGGGAGGGAGGGAGGGAGGGTGGAAGGAAAGATGACTAAGGCACAGTTATCCTCCAGTTCTCAATAGATTTTGTAGTCTAGTAGGAAATGAGAATTCTAAAGTTATTATCAGGAGTGGATATTTTCCATGGACTCCAGAACCAAGCACAACACCTGGCAAACAGAAGGTGATCAATAAATGTTTGTTGGATTAATAGTTAGATTCTTCAGGTCCAGTGTTTGGTGGTTTTGGGGAGTGGAGAAATACAGGTATCCAGAGATTTCCCATCACTCTGTCCTAAAAGGGACTTCAGAAAACCTTTCTTACCACAATGCACAGTGGGCAGCCCCTTGCCTGACACTCTGACATTTAAGTTTTAACAATATCAACACTTGATCTTTGCATGGTGTTTTATAGTTTTCAAAGTGCTTTAGCATGCATGATCTCAACTGACCTTTATAAGGTAGGCAAGGTACATATTTTTAACCTTTCAAATAAAGGAACAAAAGCTGGGAGAAATTATGACTTGCATGGTTCCATTCCCTTTCCACTTCATCACACAATCCTTGATCTGCTTCATATACCTCAGGGCTTTAAATACCAAATTATAAAATACACTAAATACTGGTTTTTCAGAATCATCTTTGGAAGGAGGTACTAATGTACCTACTTCCTGCTTCTTCTCCAGACCTTCCCTCTCCAACCTTCACCATCCACATTGTGTTTACTCAGCTACTCAACCTAAAAGGGTCCTTATAACTGCTCCTCTTGATCAATTGTGGCAGTAGCAGAAACAGAGGAGTTTGAATGTCCTGGGCCCATGAGGGCTGAATTGGCTACCCTGTCTCTCTAAAAGAATTTGATTGCTATTGTTGGCAGCATTTACCTATAGAATAGCTCCTAATAGAACATCATTTTGCAGAATTCATTATCAAACACCTCACATTATTTTCGTTTTGAAATTTCTCATCAAAATCAAGGTCAAATTCAGTTAAAATATCATTGGAGAAAATGAGATTTTATTGACTATGATTTGTATAGTAGCTTCTGGAACTTTAAGACAATGATATTTGTGAGCACTTTTCCTTCTTCCTTGGTAGCATATTGCCTCTAAATGCCTTGACAATTCTAGAATGTAGGAAAACCTTAGGGGCAGCAGTTAAGTTTGAACTTGAGATGATGCCAATTGTCCAAGTAAAAAGGAGAGGGGGTTCTGATGGAGACTATGGGATGAGAGTAGGGGTTAAAGCCCCTGAAGACCATGCCTTCACACTGCCCTTATTTACCTGTAAGCTCGATGAGTTGACCCCTGAAGAGTCCCCTGTTCTTCTGTCTCAGACTTCAGTTCTGTCAATTATACAGCCAGTTCTTTTTCCAACACCTGGATCCTTTCTGTGGAAGCAATCTTATAACTTTCATCCATGGTTTGCATTTACTAATTTTCTGATCCCTGAAAAAAAAAGAGAAAAAATTTGTGGCCGACTTCCTCAGTGACCATTAACCAGTGCATGGGACTTTGTCTACCATTGTCCAAGAAACCATGTCAGTTTTGTCGAAATGTATGCTTTTGTAATTTCGAGAAACAGCTGGACCAGACTGCTGTCATTTATGAGTTAATTACCATTTGGTAAACAGTAGAGAAAACATAACATAGGTTAGAATATCCATTGACCATCTTTGTTCAGCCCAGCTCACCTTTAGAAACATCTCTGTTCCAGCTTTGACTGTGAAGCGTTTATTAAATGAGTTTGCATCCACCCTGCCTGACTTCTGTTGCCTTCATAAAGGCTGTAAAGGGGATTACACACTAAATGTTATGAGTGGTGGTTACTGCTGCTTTCTAACACCACTTCAGCTGGAACAAACAATAGGTGTGCGCAGGATCCCTCTACTTGCCTAAAGTATATCTCCATAAGCCTTTTTGAAGGCATGAGCTTCTGACCACGGGTAATAGACTGAGGGTGCAGGTCTATGTCGTATGATCATGATTCATGTACTTTTGGGTTTGGAAGAAAATCACGCTTACTCATTTGAATGTGTTTTCTTAATTCTGAATGCTGATATTTGTCATTTAGTTTTTACAATGAAATAAAATAGTTGATAACCACCTCCTACCCCCACTGCCACCCCAGTTCATAGCCTGTCAGATTCAACACAATTGTTTGCTAAGTACTTAGTGTCAATATTTTAATGAACAACATAGATTAACTTCATGACCCAGAATGAGACCCACGAATTGCAGGAGATTCAGCAGATGATGTGTTTCTTGTGCTACTGCTGCCCTCATCTGTCCTGGATGAGAAGGGGTAAAGTCACAAGAAGGGGTAAAATATTTAAACTTTCCTTTTTTCCTTTGACATTTCTAAGATTTTCATTTTCAGAGGTATTTCATTTTCTCAAGTTACTCTGCTGCCTTTTCAACAAATAGGAAAGATGTAGAGATGTTTCGTGTAGAGGCTACCTTTGGGAGCCTATTCATTCTTTTTATAAATATTAAAAATGGAAATGAGCATTGTGTTCAGTCTAGGTTGTGAACCTGCAGAGTTATAAATCTGTCATGTTTGGCACACTGCTGGAGCTCAATAAAATGCACTGTTGTTGTTCTCAGCAAAAGTAAAATGTTGTTATGAAAAGTATTTGCCACTTGGCAGTGTCCTTTCAAGTTGGGCAAACAGTTAAACAGCTGCTTTAACAGCTGCATTCCAACCAGCAGCCAAGAGGGGCAGCAACACAGACTGACATTCTTCTCCCAAAGGATGGATATTTTGCCCTTATTTCCTGGTCACTTTCAACACTTCACAGCTCAGAAATGAGAACATTTAATCCTGTATCATTTAGCTTGTTACACAGTCAAGTACAGTATTCACAAAATTAACATAAGGAGAGGTTGGTCTTTGCCAACTGTCCATGAAATGCATCCAACCCAGAGGAATCCATGCCTGCTGAGCACTCATGGCTAGTGTTAAAGAGACAGACAACTGTTTATTTATTTATTTATTTTAACATCTTTATTGGAGTATAATTGCTTTACAATGGTGTGTTAGTTTCTGCTCTATAACGAAGTGAATCAGTTATACATATACATATATCCCCATATCTCTTGCCTCTTACATCTCCCTCCCTCCCACCCTCCCTATCCCACCCCTCTAGCTGGTCACAATGCACCGAGCTGATCTCCCTGTGCTATGAGACTGCTTCCCACTAGCTATCTATTTTACATTTGGTAGTGTATATATGTCCATATATACACTACCACTCTCTCACTTTGTCCCAGCTTACCCTTCCCCCTTCCCGTGTCCTCAAGTCCATTCTCTAGTAGGTCTGCGTCTTTATTCCCATCTTGCCCCTAGGTTCTTCATGACCACTTTTTTTTTTTTTTTTAGATTCCATATATATGTCTTAGCATATGGTATTTGTTTTTCTCTGTCTGACTTACTTCACTCTGTATGACAGGCTCTAGGTACACAACAGTTTATTTTGGGAGAGGGAAAGATGGGTTCCATTTATCGAGCACCTACTCTGCATGAGACAGGCACTGGGCCCTCATTTAACGTCTCAGAAAAGAGATTCTCGAGAATTGTTTCAATAGTGTCTTTTAAAAAATAAATACATTTAGTTAACTATCGACTATAAACAAACAAACCAAATCCCCCCTTTTTAAAAGTGGGTTTAAAAAGTGGTACAATCTAAGCTCTAAGGAAAAGATGGTAAGATTAGCTTGAGTAGGGTTTGAGGGTGTTTAATAGGTAAAGTGGGCTTCAATGGGGTTAAAGCAGGAATGTTTAGAAGAGAAATAATGAATAACTTCAGAGTCTTATAGGGAAATGTATAATGCATGTCAAAAACTTCAAAGTGACTACCAAAAGAATGGAAATGCAACACAGAGCTTCCCAAACAAGCAGGGGTGAGGGATAGGAAATGGATCTTTTAAATCCAGTAGAAGGCAGGAAAAGAGAAAAAAGGAAACAAAAAGAAGTATGGTAGAAATAAGTTCAAATATATCAGTAACTATAATAAATGTAAATGGATAAAGCCCATCTATCAAAACACATAAATCAGCACAGTTCTGAACATTTTTAAAACCCCTAAAATTTGGTAATGTGATAGGTACCAAAATAAAATAATGATTTTTATTCTAGCAAATGCTAGAATAGAATTTAAACTGTAAGCAAGCTGGCCCTGTATCACCACGGGGCAATTCAATCTTCTTCACAAAGATCTGCAAGGTACTCCATAACTTCGCTGGGTAAACCATTTTTGATGCTTGGTCATCTTTTTTTTTTTTTTTTTGCGGTATGCGGGCCTCTCACTGTTGCGGCCTCTCCCGTTGTGGAGCACAGGCTCCAGACGCACAGGCTCAGCGGACATGGCTCACAGGCCCAGCCGCTCCGCGGCATGTGGGATCTTCCCAGACCGGGGCACGAACCCGTGTCCCCTGCATCAGCAGGTGGACTCTCAACCACGGCGCCACCAGGGAAGCCCTATGCTTGGTCATCTTTGATCATCAACATGTTCTTCCTGTGTACAAATGAAATTTCTCCTGTTACACATTATACACCATCTCCTGGATCAGTAGGGTAAGACTGTTTTAACAAAAAGACACAGTCATCAGTGGCTTAAAGAAAAAAAATTGTTTAAATGTGTCTAATGTAATGTATTTGGTAAATGTGTGTAAACTGTCTGCTCCTCTTGGACATTCAAGGACCCTGGTTCCTTCCAAGTCAGTTCCACCATCCCCTAGGCATTTTTCAGACAAACACATTAGTGTTTTCTCCTTAGTATGGCTACAGAACATGACCTTTAGTTGGGTGAGGGGACACACAAGACATATATTTGATGTTCTGAATTGGATAACCTGCATCTACTTCTAGTTTACCAAGAGCTTTGTTTTGTTTTTCTTGAATGGGTATTGAATTGTGTCAATTGCTTCTTCAGCATCTATTAAGGTAGCCATGTGATTTTCCCCATTTATTTTTTTAATGTGGTGAATTTCACAGATTTTCTATTGTTAATACAAAACTGCTTTCTTGGAATAAATCCCGCTTGGCAATGATCTGTTATCTTTTTTTTTTTTTAAAGAAAAATGGACTCATTTTGCTACTATGTTGTTTAGGATTTTTGCATTTATGTTCATGAGAACAATTGGCCTGTCATTTTCTTAAAATGTTCATGTCAGGTTTTGGTATCAAGATTATACTACCCTCTTAAAAAAATGTTGTGAACTGTTCCTTTCTCCTCTATATTCTGAGAAAGTTTAAGGTTGGTATTATTTCTTCCTTAAACGTTTGGAATAATTCACCTGTGAAACATCTCAGCCTGAAATTTTCTTTATGGGAGGGTTTTAAATTACAGATCCAATATTTTTAACAGATTATGATTATTCATATTTTTGTTTCTTTTTTGTATTCATTTTAATATTTTTTAAAAGAGCATTTCATCTAAGTTGATTTTTTTTGGTGTAAGGTTATTCATAATATCCTTTTATATTATATTTTTAACAGCTGTGTTGAGATATAATTAATACACCATACAATTAACCTGCTTAAAGTGAACAATTCAATGATTTTTAGTGTATTCACAGTGGTGCAACCATCACCACAATTCATTTTAGAACATTTTCATCACCCAAAAAAGAAACCCCATATCCATTAGCAGTCACTCCCCATTTTTCTCTAAGCCACCCCACCTCCCAGCAATAGGCAACCACTAACTTACTTTCTATCTCTATAGATTTGCCCATTCTGGAAACTTTATATAAATGGAATCATATAATACATGGTCTTTTGTGACTGGCTTCTTTTATTTCCCATAATGTTTTCAAAGTTCATCCACGTTTTAGCATGTATCAGTATACCAGTCCTTTTTTATAGCTGTATATTATTCCATTGTAGGCTTATACCACTTTTGCTTACTGGTTCATCAGTTGGTGGAAATTTGGGTTGTTTCCAGTTTTTGGCTATTATAAATAATGTTGCTATAAATATTCAAGTCAAAGTTTTTGCCAGACTCTTCCAAAGCAGGGGCACCATTTTATAATCCCATCAGCATTGTAGGAGGGTTCTAATTTCTCTACATCCTTGTCAACACTTGCCACCTTTCTTTTTTATTTTAGCCATTCTAGTGGATGTGAAGTTGTATCTCACTGTGGTTTTGACTTACATTTCCTTAATGGCTAATGATGTTGAGTATCTTTTCATGTACTTATTGGTCATTGGCATATCTTCTTTCCAGATGTCTATTCAGATTCTTTGTCCATTTTTAAATTGAGATTTTTGGTTCTTTACTGATGAGTTGTAAGTGTTCTTCACATATTCTAGATACATGTTCTTTATCAGATATGTGATTTGCAAATATTTTCTCCCATTCTGTGGGTCATCTTCTCACTTTGTTGATGTTGCCCTTTGAAGCCCTTTATCTTTTTTTTTTTTAACATCTTTATTGGAGTATAATTGCTTTCAAATGGTGTGTTAGTTTCTGCTGTATAACAAAGTGAATCAGCTATACATATACATATATCCCTATATCTCCTCCCTCTTGCGTCTCTGTCCCACACCCCCATCCCACCCCTCTAGGTGGACACAAAGCACTGAGCTGATCTCCCTGTGCTATGCGGCTGCTTCCCACTAGCTATCTATTTTACATTTGGTAAATGTAAAATATATGTCCATGCCACTCTCTCACTTCGTCCCAGCTTACCCTTCCCCCTTCCCATGTCCTCAAGTCCATTCTCTACGTCTGTGTCTTTACTCCTGTCCTGCCCCCAGGTTCTTCAGAACCACTTTTTTTTTCTTAGATTCCATATATGTGTTAGCATACGCTATCTGTTTTTCTCTTTCTGACTTACTTCACTCTGTATGACAGTCTCTAGGTCCATCCACCTCACTATAAATAACTCAGTTTTGTTTCTTTTTATGGCTGAGTAATATTCCATTGTATATATGTGCCACATCTTCTTTATCAATTCATCTGTCGATGGACACTTAGGTTGCTTCCAAGTCCTGGCTATTGTAAATAGAGCGGCAATGAACATTGTGGTACATGACTCTTTGTGAATTATGGTTTTCTCAGGGTATATGCCCACTAGTGGGATGGCTGGGTCATATGATAGTTCTATTTTTAGTTTTTTAAGGAACCTCCATACTGTTCTCCATAGTGGCTGTATCAATTTACATTCCCAACAGCAGTGCAAGAAGGTTCCCTTTTCTCCACACCCTCTCCAGCATTTATTGTTTCTAGATTTTTTGATGATGGCCATTCTGACCAGGGTGAGGTGATACCACATTGTATCTTTGATTTGCATTTCTCTAATAATTAGTGATGTTGAGCATCCTTTCATGTGTTTGTTGGAAATCTATCTTCTTTGGAGAAATGTCTATTTAGGTCTTCTGCCCGTTTTTGGATTGGGTTGTTTATTTGATATTGAGCTGCATGAGCTGCTTATAAATTTTGGAGATTAATCCTTTGTCAGTTGCTTAATTTGCAAATATTTTCTCCCGTTCTGAGGGCTGTCTTTTCGTCTTGTTTATGGTTTCCTTTGCTGTGCAAAAGCTTTTAAGTTTCATTAGGTCCCATTCGTTTATTTTTATTTCCATTTCTCTAGGAGGTGGGTCAAAAAGGATCTTGCTGTGATTTATGTCATAAAGTATTCTGCCTGTGTTTTCCTCTAAGAGTTTTATAGTGTCTGGTGTTACATTTAGGTCTTTAATCCATTTTCAGTTTATTTTTGTGTATGCTGTTAGGGAGTGTTTGCAGCCCTTTGTCTTTTTTTTTTAATTTAATTTAATTTAATTTTTATACAGCAGGTTCTTATTAGTTATCTGTTTTATACATATTAGTGTATACATGTCAATCCCAATCTCCCAATTCATCCCACCACCACCACAACCCAGCCACTTTCGCCCCTTGGTGTCCATATGTTTGTTCACCCCTTTATCTTTTTAATGTCTATGGCATGTATACTGCTGTCTCCTTTTACATTCCTGATACTGATAATTTCTGTACTTGCTATTTTATCTTGATCAGTCTTATTAGGGATTTAATAATTTTATTAAATTTTTCAAATGACCCATATTTAGTTTTTTTTTTTTTTTGTGGTACGTGGGCCTCTCACTGTTGTGGCCTCTCCCGTTGTGGAGCACAGGCTCCAGACGCACAGGCTCAGTGGCCATGGCTCATGGGCCTAGCTGCTCCACAGCATGTGGGATCCTCCCAGACCGGGACACGAACCCGTGTCCCCTGCATTTGCAGGTGGACTCTCAACCACTGTGCCATCAGGGAAGCCCCCCATATTTAGTTTTATTGTGTCTACTCTATGTCTGCCTTCTCTTTCATTGATTTTTGCTCATTTATTATTCAGCTATTATTGATATTTATTTATATAATTTATTATACAAATTGAGCTATACCTATTGAATTATTTATTTATAATTTATTATTTACATATTTATTATTTATTAAGAGTCATTTATTATACTATTTATCTTACTATCTTAAATTTAATTTGCTCTTCTTTTTCTAGCACTTGAGATGGAAGTTTAGATCATTAGTTTTTTACCTGTCTTCTAAGATATGCATTTAAAGCTATAAACTTCCTTCTAAGCATTATTTTAGCTGCATTACCATTTTGGATGTTGTGTTTTCATTATTTATCATTTAAATGCTTTCTAGTTTCCATTGTGATTTCTTCTTTGACCTACAAGTTGTTTAGAGGTGGTTCTATATTTCTGTTATTAATTTCTAGTGTGATTGCACTGTGTTCTGAGAACGTACCCTGCATGAATTCAATTTTTAAAAATATTTTAAACTTGCTTTAAAGCCCAACATATGATCTGTTTTGGTAAATGTTCCAAATACTCTTGAAAAGAATATATATTTACTATTGTTGGGAACAGTGCTCAATTAGGTTAATTAGATCACATTTCTTCTTCATCTTTTATATCTGATTTATTGGTATGATTTTTATGAGAAATTGAGACAGGTATATTAAAATCTTTGATAATAATTATGGATTTTTCTATTTCTTCACTTAGTTCTGACATTATAGTTTTATACATTTGAAGCTATATTATGGCTGTATACAAATAGGATTGTAAATTTTTTTTCATTGAATTGAAACTTATCATTATGACATGTCCCTCTTCATCTCTAGTCATATTTCTTCAAGTCAAACTTACAAATTAGTAATATAGTCACAGAAGGTTTTTGTTTTGTTTTTGTTTTGGGGGTTAGTATTTACATGGTGTATCGTTTAAATCCTTTAAAATTATCTGTGTCATTTTGTCTCTTCAGTCTGAAAATCTTTGTCTTTTAATTGGAGCATTGAGTTCATTTACATTTAATGTGATTACTGTTACAGATGGGTTTAAGTGCACAATCTTACTATGTATTTTACTATGTATTTTATTCATTTTATTTATTTTTCTATTTGTCCTACCTATTTTTTGTTCCTTTATTCTTCCCTTCCTTCATTACTCTGGATTAATCAAGTATTTTTATTATTCTGTTTTGCCTCTTCTATTAGGTTTTTAATTATACCCGTCTTCTTTTGGTAGTTACCTATAGTTCTCAAATTTTAGTGTGCATCAGAATCACCTAAAGGACTTCTTCAAACATAGATTTCTGGGCCTCACCTCCAAAGTTTCTGATTTAGTAGGTCTGGGGGAAACCTGGAAATTTTCACTTCTAACAAATTCCCAGATGATGCTTATGCTGCTAAATCAAAAGGCCACACTTTGATAGTTACTCCTCTAGATTCCAATATATTCTTGACTTATTACAGCCTACCTTAAGCTAGTAGTTTTTGTTTTCATGGTGTCTTCCACTCTAAAGCTAGCAATTTTTTTTACAGTCTTTTACTATCCAAATAAAAATCTTACAATGGTTTAAGTCCACATAACTCCTTCCTACAATTCATGCAACTGTTTATTATACGTCTACACATAAACTCCACAATATTTTTATTTTTGCTACTTTGAAAGTCAATTAAAATTTTTTTATCCATATATTTATCTTTCCTGCTGCTCTTCCTTCCTGAAGATCTGTGCTTCCATTTGAGTTCATTTTCCTTTAGCCTGAAGAACTTCCTTTCATATTTTTCATAGTGTGGGTCTGCTCCTGATGGATTCTCTCAGCTCTCATTTGTCTGAATAAATCTATATTTCTACTATGATCTCTAAAGGTATTTTAATTGGACATAAAATTGACAGTTTTTTTTTTCTTTTAGTACTTTAAATATCTCTTGGCTTCCATAATTTCAGTAAAATAGTCATCTGCCCTACTGTTGCTTTTTGAAAAAGTAAAGTGCCTTGTTTTCTCTTGCTGCTTTTAAGATTTTATCTTTGTCAGCCGTTCAACTATGATATACTTAATTATGGTTTCATTTGTATATATCCTTGTTGTGTATTGAGGTTCACTGAGCTTCTTTAATGTTTGGAATGATGTCTATCATCAATTTTCGAAATTTCTTGACTATTATCTCTGCATATATTGCTTCTGCCCCATTCTCTAATTCTCGTCCTTCTATGACTCTAATTAAATATATATTTGACTGCTTCACTGTATTCCACATGTCTCTTATACTAAGTTTTATTCTTTGCATTCTTTTTGCCTCTGTGCTTCAGTTTTGGGTACTATCAACTTATCTGTCCTCAAGTTCACTAACTCTTTTTGCTCAGTCTAAGCTATTGCTAAAACTGCACAAAGAATTCTCAATTTTAGCTGTTGTATTTTTAAGATCTGTAATGTATATTTAATTATTTTTATAGATTCCAATTCTGTCAAAATTATCCATCATTTTATCCATTTTGTCCATCTTTTCCTTTGCTCCCTTGCACGCACGTGCACACACACACACACACATACTTTTTTTTTTTTTTTTTTTTGCGGTACACGGGCCTCTCACTGTTGTGGCCTCTCCCGTTGTGGAGCACAGGCTCTGGACGCGCAGGTTCAGCAGCCATGGCTCACAGGCCCAGCCTCTCCACGGCATGTGGGATCTTCCCAGACTGGGACATGAACCTGCGTCCCCTGCATTGACAGGCAGACTCTCAACCACTGTGCCACCAGGGAAGCCCTATACAATTATTTTAAAGTCCCAGCCTGCTAGTTCCAATATCTGGATCATCTATGGGTTTGCTTTTATTATCTGCTTTTTCTCTTATCACTCACATTTTCCTGCCTCTTTTCAAGCCTTATAATTTATTATATGCCATATTTGGGGTATAAAATGAACAAATGGGACTTGTAATGATGTTATTTTCCCTCATAAAGGTTCTCCCTTTCCTCTGTTAGTTGCATAATTTGAAGGGCTGATCACCTTAATCCCATCAGGAACTGAACTAGATTGGGGATGGATTCTGGTTTTAGTTAGACTCAGTCTACCTCTTGTTTGTCATTTTTCCTCAGGTGTGGCTCACTGGACTTTTGATCGATAGCTTGGAAGGTCTCTTTCCTTTCAGCCCGTAAACACTATGGGAGATTCAGTCTGCCCTTTGGAGGTTTTAATTTAGCTCATTAGCCTCTCGCCTCATGTAGCTTTAAAATCTGGCAAATGTCTTGAGAGGAAAACTCATCAAGTGTTTCTTGCTGACTTCCTGTCTCTGGTGGGAGTTTGTCTCCTAAGCACTGTGGACAGATTTCACTATGACTTTGCAATCCAGCTTCCTTCTTGGGTATGGCCTTCTGAGACTTTTGACTGACAGCTGGGCTTTTCCCTTTCTTCTCATCCCTGAAATTCTGTCCTTCAAAAGTTTTGAGCTTAGTCTCCCATCCCATCAAGTTCAATATCTGGCCAAAACTTGAGGGACTGTTTGATGCAGCCCCTTTTGCTAGCAGGAATTTATCTCTTCACCATGAGACTGCAGATCTTATTCTGCCTTTCTTGGCCAGTTCTCCAGTTTCTTTTATACTCTAGCATTCAGCAAATGTCCAGTGGTATTTTTCAGAATTTAAATTCAAATCTGTCATGCCTGCATCCATGGCCTTCAAAAACTCCCCTGGCTTTTCTTTGTCCCAGTGGAGTCCCCATGCCAAAAACAGAGTCACTGTGACCAGAATTGGTAAACGTTCTAAGGAATAAAATAGTCAGGGATTGTCAAGTGACCTAGGAGGGTTCTTCCCTTTCTGGAATTTTAATTCTTCTAGTCTTCATTGTGTCTATAACTTTCCAATGACTTTAAACATATGACTTTGTAATTTATCGTTTTAGTGGGAGCGTGGCTTTTCTACTAAATCTTACCTGAAGTAGAGGTCTCAATACTTACTTGAGAGTACTACCTAAATGTATTCTCATATTTTCTATTCTATTTCATTAAAAACAAACTTTTAGTCACAACCCACTAGTAATCAATGTTAGGATCCACTAATGGATCATAATCTGCATTTTGAGAAAAACTGCTCTAATAGATCTCTGGGAAAAACCAAGGTGCCTGGCTGTCTGGAAGAGGTCATCTAACGGATATGGATTAAATGGACCTCAATACTCTTAGTATTATATAAATTCTTGAAGTATATAATTCTGCATGCATTTTTCTTTGAGGTATGACAAGGTCAGCTTTTCCATACAATTTACCTTCTCACTGGAATACCCTGGCAAATTTAATTTTGTTATACTCCTTCTCCTGGATTTTTTGTCAGGCAAAATCAAATTCTTATGATTTGTCTTAGTCATTTGTATATTAACCCTATATATTCTAAGTTTCCATTATTTTGTCCACAAAGATATGACAATTTCTTTCAAGAAAAAAGAAAAAATATCCCTCATATCCAAAGCACCTTCCCTCAAACTTTGACTTTCCCCTCTGTACTGTTATGTCTTTTACCTTAAGTAATAATAAACTACCTCAGTATTTGTTCATGGAAGGATTTGTAACTACCAAGGACTAAAGGAAGCATGTGTGGAAGCAAAACTGATACAATGCTTTGCTGCCATTATCAGTAAGTGTGTACATCATAATAAGAAAATAAAACAACTTGTACCCTGAAAGAAATAAAATAAGCAAACAAAAACAGGGTCCCTGTGCCTGGTTCACTTTCCCAAAACAAAAGAATCCTTAGGTTTTGTTTATAAGTACTGACTGCCAAATAAAAGCAACTTTATCACCAAGTTTTTGCAATGTTGATAGTTGAAGACCTGTGATAACCTTTGTGGCTACGACAACTGTGTGAGAAAGTTTCTGTCTTTTCTACCATGGACTGCATAACTACAAACTTGGTAATTTTGTGGGGTTTTCCCCCCATTTTTTGTATTTTTTTATTTGATGAACCAATTCTTTTTAAAACTTGGAGTTTCTTGCAAACTTTTCTTGGAAGTAAACTTTTCTAAATGCTTTGTGTCTGACTATTCCTTTGACAATTCTAGAGATTCCACCAAGATTTTATGTATTTATCTACCAGAGGTGTATTCACCAGCCAGAGCCAAGTAAACTGCATTGTCCATGAGGAGCAACTCAAGAGCTCTTTGAGGTGTATCTTTTTCTAGTCTTAGGGTGAATCTCCTGTGACAACAGTTTTTGTTGTTGTTGTTTTTAATTGAAGTATAGTTGATTTACTATATTGTGTTACTTTCAGGTGTACAGCACAGTGATTAAGTTACACATATACATATATATTTTTTCAATTCTTTTCCATTATAGGTTATTGCAAGATATTGAATATATTAGTTCCCTTTGCTATACAGTAAATCTTTGTTGCTTATCTATTTTATATATGGTAATGTGTATCTGTTAATCTTATACTCCTAATTTATCCTCCCCCCTTCCCCTTTAGTAACTGTAAGTTTGCTTTCTATGTCTGTTTCTTTCTGTTTAGTAAATAGGTTAATTTGTGTCATATTTTAGATTCCATATATAAGTGATATCGTATTTGTCCTTCTCTGTCTTACTTCACTTAGTATGATAATTTCTAGGTTCATCCATGTTGCTGCAAATGGCATTATTTCATTCTTTTTTATGGCTGAGTAATATTGTATATATATACCACGACTTCTTTATGCATTCCTCTGTCAATGGATGCTTAGGTTGCTTCCTTGTCTTGGCTATTATAAATAGTGCTGCTATGAACATTGGGGTGCATGTATCTTTTTGAATTAGAGTTTTCATCTTTTCTGGATATATGCCCAGTAGGATTGCTGGAACATACGGTAACTCTATTTTTAGTTTTTTAAGAATCCTCCATACAGTTCTCCATAGTGGCTGCCCCAATTTACATTCCCACCAGCAGTGTAGGAGGGTTCCCTATTTTCCATACCCTATCCCGCATTCATTATTTATAGACTTTTTGATGACGGCCACTCTGACTGGTGTGAGGTGATACTTCACTGCAGTTTTGATTTGGATTTCTCTAGTAATTAGTGAGGTGAGCATCTTTTCGTGTGCCTGTTGGCCATCTGTATTTCTTTGCAGAAATGTCTCTTTAGGTCTTCTACCCCTTTTTTGATTGGGTTGCTTTTTTTTTTATATTGAGTTGTATGAACCGTTTATTTTGGAACTTGAACCCATGTCAGTCGCTTCATTTGCAAATATTTTCTTCCAGTCCACAGGTGGTCTTTTCGTTTTATTTATGGTTTCCTTTGATGTGTAAAAGCTTATCAGTTTGATTACATCCCATTTGCTTATTTTTGCTTTTATTTCTTTTGCTTGGGAGACTGATCTAAGGAAACATTGGTCCAGGGACTCCTGTGGTGGTCCAGTGGTAAAGAATATGCCTTATAATGCAAGGATGTGGGTTCAATCCTTGGTCAGGGAACTAAGATCCCACATCCCGCACACCACAACTACTGAGCTCACGCGCCTCAACTAGAGAGCCCACGTGTGCTGGAGCCCACGCACCACAACTAGAGAGAGAAAACCCGCATGCCACAACTAGAGAGAAGCCCGCATGCCGCAAAAAATCCTGTGTGCCACAACTAAAACCCAACTCAGCAAAAATAAATAAAATAAATAAATAAAAAGAGGGCTTCCCTGGTGGCGCAGTGGTTAAGAATCCACCTGCCAATGCAGGGGACGTGGGTTCGAGCCCTGGTCCAGGAAAATTCCACATGCTGTGAAGCAACACAGCCATGCGCCACAACTACTGAACCTGCGCTCTAGAGCCCGCAAGCCACAATTACTGAACCCGCGTGCCATTACTACTGAAGCCTGCGTGCCTAGAGCCTGTGCTCCACAACAAGAGAAGGCACTGCAATGAGAAGCCTGTTTACCTCAACGAAGAGTAGCCCAGGCTTGCTGCAACTAGAGAAAGCCCGCGCGCAGCAACAAAGACCCAACACAGCCAAAAATAAATAAATTTTTTGAAAAATTTAGGGAAAAAAAAAACATTGGTACAATTTATGTCAGAGAATGTTTTGCCTATATTCTCTTCCAGGAATTTTATAATGTCATGTCTTATACCTAAGTCTTTAAGCCATTCTGAGTTTATTTTTGTGTATGGTGTGTGGGACTATTCTAACTTCATTGACTTATATACGGTTATCCATTTTTCCCAACACCATTTGAAGAGACTCTTTCTCCATTGTATATTCTTGCCTCCTTTGTTGAAGATTAATTGACCGTAAGTGTGTGGGTTTATTTCTGGGCTCTCTGTTCTGTTCCATTGATCTATATGTCTGTTTTTGTCCCAATACCACGTTGTAGCTTTGTAGTATTGCCTGAAGTCTGGAAGGGTTATGCCTTCAGCTCTGTTCTTTTCGGCAACAGGATTTTAATCTAGTTGATTCTATTTCTTTTTCTGACTCTTTATGTTTGTTTGGTTGTTTCCTGGTCACGTCTTTTTTCATGCTGGTTCTGATTTGTACACAACCACTAATTTCTCATTTGGTGGCAGCAATGTTGATAATATAGATTTTAATGTTCTTACTGTCTGATCTTTATGAGGTTTTTATGACAGAATATCTGATTGTACTTTATATTTGTCTTGAGGATTTTGTTATCTTTTGTCATCTGAGATACATCTTCCCTTTGCTTCTGGGTCTTGAGACATTGATTTAGTCAATCTGATAACTAGTTTCAGTAGTAAGTTAGGAAGTTGTTCATATCATTCTCTACATTACTGATTTATATTATTGTTGCCTAACCATTGATGATATCCTCTGTGCTGTTTTTCATGTGTGTGACACTCTGAGTTCAAAGTAATTAAGAAAAAAATATTTTTGTGCCCATAGGAATGGAGAGCAGCCACTGGAGACCTGGAGCTGCTACCATCAGCCAATAAATTTTTTGTACTTTGATTACATTTGATCTATCTGTGGCTAATGTTATAAAACTAAGATTGTTGGTTCTTTTTGTGTATTTTTTAAAAAGACTCTTTTCCTCTTTGCAAAAGGAAGGCACAGCTTTTAACAATAGTCTGTTTACAATTATAACTTTCTCTCTGAAGCTAAATTTCTCTCTTCCTCAGCATGCGATTTGAGAGTAATAGGTCAGAAAAGTTGTACTCACTATATAGGAATATCTAATTCCAATACCAGATTTACCATCAAAGAGAATATACACAATGGATAAAATTAGAAATTATTTTCACATGGTTTTAGAGCAAAGGGTAGAGAGAGACTTTAAAGGTTCTTTTGGTTTGTATAACCATTCTACAAACGAGCCTGAATTTATATATTAATAATGCTGTCTTAAAACAACAATACGTCTCTTTCCTGATCTTATCACAATGTGATTGAATAAGAGTGATTGCTACTGGCTTGCCTAGAAATTCATGACCACTGCAAGAAATCTAAAAAGCTCTGGGTGCATAACTTTTACCCTCTCTCCTCTCAAAAGAAAATAAGAAAGCATAAATACACAAGTGAGTCAAGTAAAGATGTGAGGAACAGCTTGGTGTCCAAAAACAGGGTGTTAATAAATCTAAAGTTGTGCCCCCAGCTCAACCCACGATCTGACTGAACAGTACTACAAAAATAGCATACACACAAAGAGAGAGAAGTCCAGCTATAAACTCTCCAGAGCTCTTTTCATAGCTTTCCCATAAGATTAATATGTTTATCTGTTAAGTGAGGGCATATATTTTCTGAGCACCTTTGCCTATTTCTAGAGCGGTGGTCCTCAACTGGGAGTCATTTTGATCCTTTTCTGCTCTGGGGACGTTTGGCCATAACTGGATATATTACTGGGTGTCACAATTGTGTTTGTGTATGGGGGTGCTATTGACGTCTAGTGGATAGAGGTCAGGGATGCTAACTATGCTGCAATGCACAGGAGAGCCCTCCCAAACAATAAATTATCTCCTTAAAATGTCAATAGTGCCAAGGTTGAGAAAACCTGCTCTAAAGAAAAATTAGATTATAAGTCTCTTAAATTTAATTGCATTCCTTTTTTGATTGGCTTACAGAGACTACAGAACACTTTTATAAATTTAAAATAGAGAACTCAAGAATTTTTAGAAAGGGAAGGAAACATCCAACTTTCATTGCTTTAAGTCTGTTGATTCTTAAAAAAATATTTCTCTTAATGAAGCCTATATGCAGAAGGAAAAAAAAACTTTTAGCTATGAGTTAAATTAATTGCCTTGTTTACAGGTTGACAAAATAAGTAATGCAATGTAAATTGACAGAGGAGAGAGAAATATTAATAAACTTTAGTACTTTTAAACTTAATTTGAAGAGCTCTTAAAAATTAAGTATAAAAAATAGAAAATACGAAGTTCAAAAATTTGTATTTCTTTTTTTTTTTTTTTTTTTTTTGTTTGTTTGTTTTGCGTATGCAGGCCTCTCACTGTTGTGGCCTCTCCCATTGCGGAGCACAGGCTCCGGACGCGCAGGCTCAGCAGCCATGGCTCACGGGCCCAGCCACTCCGCGGCATGTGGGATCTTCCCGGACCGGGGCACGAACCCGCGTCCCCTGCATCGGCAGGCAGACTCTCAACCACTGCGCCACCAGGGAAGCCCTGTATTTCTAATCAAGGTGAATCCTTGAACAAATTCGACTAGCTTAATAATGCTGTCTTAAAACAACTATACGTCTCTTTCCTGATCTTATCACAATGTAAATTAAAATGTTAGCATACTAGTATAACTCGTGAAAGGCTTGGGTTTGTTTCCACAAACCCAAAAAAACCTAATTAATTAAACTTTATAGAAATTTTTCTAATTTTTTTTTTTTTTTTTTGGCTGCACCTCTCAGCTTGTGGGATCTTAGTTCCCCAACCTGGGTTCAAACCTGAACACTTGGCAGTGAAATGGTTGAGTCCTAACCACTGGATTGCCAAGGAATTCCCTCTAATTCCTAAACTAATATTAAATTGAGTTAATCATTTAATTAATAATCCTTGGATACAAATTACAATATCTAAGCAAGTCATTTGTGGAGAATGAAATAAATACTGGGTCAACAAACATAGTTTTAACATACCCCTGGCTTCGCTTTTATACACTGTAAGTGACCATTAATTAACAGGTTGAAAAGATATATATGAGAAACTGAGATATGTTGGTATATTCCTTTTTAAGAAATGTAAAGGAATATTTATGTGTCTGTAAAGAGGTCTATATGCAAAATGATGAATTTTTATTTCTCATGATAAATATCATGGGAAAAGGAAAATGACTTTGTCTTAAAGTAAAATTGTCTGGTTGTGCCAGAATGTTAGCTAGATGTAAATGAATTTATTTATAAGATGAAGGAAAGACTTGTGAATCCTACTCTATAAAATATGGAGGGCATTCAAAAGAGTAGAACTAGAATTTGGATTTTCTTTTCTGTTAAATTGACAAATTAATCTTTGAGTATATGTCTACTTGGAACAAAAAGCAGTTAAAAAGTATTTAGTGCCCAAATAGCAGAGGTTTCTTGTATTACCAAAATACTCTTGAGAGCCTAACATTTTGTGCTTTTGCCATACCTTTGAACTGTTTGTTTAAACAAAAGTTCCTCTGGAGAACAGCATACAGGTTCCTTAAAAAACTACAAATAGAACTACCATATGACCCAGCAATCCCACTACTGGGCATATACCCTGAGAAAACCATAATTCAAAAAGAGTCATGTAGGGCTTCCCTGGTGGTGCAGTGGTTGAGAGTCCGCCTGCCAATGCAGGGAACACGGGTTTGTGCCCCGGTCCGGGAAGATCCCACATGCCGTGGAGTGGCTGGGCCCGTGGGCCATGGCCGCTGAGCCTGCGCGTCTGGAGCCTGTGCTCTGCAACGGGAGAGGCCACAACAGTGAGAGGCCCGCGTACCGCAAAAAAAAAAAAAAAAAAGAGTCACGTACCAAAATGTTCATTGCAGCTCTACTTACAATAGCCAGGAGATGGAAGCAACCTAAGTGTCCATCATTGGATGAATGGATAAAGAAGATGTGGCACATATATACAATGGAATATTACTCAGCCATAAAAAGAGACGAAATTGAGTTATTTGTAGTGAGGTGGATGGACCTAGAGTCTGTCATACAGAGTGAAGTAAGTCAGAAAGAGAAAGACAAATACCGTATGCTAACACATATATATGGAATCTAAGAAAAAAAAATATGAAGAACCTAGGGGTAAGACGGGAATAAAGATACAGACCTACTAGAGAATGGACCTGAGGATATGGGGAGGGGGAAGGGTGAACTGTGACAAAGTGAGAGAGTGGCATGGACATATATACACTACCAAATGTAAAATAGATAGCTAGTGGGAAGCAGCTGCATAGCACAGGGTGCTTTGTGACCACATAGAGGCGTGGGATAGGGAGGGTGGGAAGGAGGGAGATGCAAGAGGGAAGAGATATGGAAACATATGTATATGTATAACTGATTCACTTTGTTATAAAGCAGAAACTAATACACCATTGTAAAGCAATTATACTCCAATAAAGATGTAAAAAAAAATAATGTGTACATATATACAGTGAAATATTACTCAGCCATTAAAAAGACTGAAATAATGCCACTTGCAGGAACATGGATGGACCTAGAGATTGTCATACTTAGTGAAGTCTGACAGAGAAAGACAAATATGATATCAGTCATATGTGGAATCTAATTTAAAAAAATGATACAAATGAAAGTGAATGACTGAGATAATGTTATCAAGAATAGAGAGACAAAAGTCAGAAGTAAGAGTTGATTTACAGAGGGTATTAATTAATATAATATGATGTTGAATTGAGTGTTTATAAGATATCTAAGTGAAGTTTATCTCAAGAAGATCTGATTTTTATAAACTTCTATGTTTGTTTACTTTTGTCAATAAAAATGGTTCAAGGGGAAAAAAAAAAGTTCATCTTTGAAAAAGTTCCCTAGTAAGTATCATTACTTGATGCTTAGTTTATTTAAAATATTGCCTGTAAACTTTATTTAATCACTTACTAATATCTTTTCTCCTCTGATAACATTTTTTGATATTGCATTTCCCAAATTCAGCCCCCAAATTCAGAATAAACAACTCTTTACTATGTCTTTTATACCAAAGTTGTCTTTGGGGTTTCCTAAACAGCTGCCAGACAGCCACAAAGGTTTGCTCATTTATCCTATAAAAGGAGTGTTAAAAATGATATGTTCGGGGCTTCCCCGGTGGCGCGGTGGTTGAGAGTCCGCCTGCCGATGCAGGGGACCCGGGTTCGTGCCCCGGTCCGGGAAGATCCCACATGCCGCGGAGCGGCTGAGCCCGTGAGCCATGGCTGCTGAGCCTGCGCGTCCGGAGCCTGTGCTCCGCAACGGGAGAGGCCACAGCAGTGAGAGGCCCGCGTACCGCAAAAAAAAAAAAAAAAAAAAAATGATATGTTCGATATACTCCAGATTATTTATTAGCTCAAAACTTCTGTAAAAGTCATCCTGCTTATCAAGTCCTCAATATGAAAAGAACTTGCAAATCAGTAAGAGAAGTTTAACTTAATTGCCTTTAAGTAAAATGCATTAATATAAAATAAAGATACTTTAGTAATTGTGCAACTTTCAGGTTGGACAGAAAAATAGTCATGTCCATCTACAAAAATTGGCACAAAACCTATTTTTAAAAATTAATTTTTTAAAAGAAATATTTTGTTTCCAGTTGACAATCCCAAGATGTTTTATGGGATAAATCAAAAGAACATGGAGACTACTTAATGCCTACTCTGTCCATAATATAGTTTTTCTCTCAAGGTAATTATTAACTAAATCCTCATAAAGTGATTATGTGTTATTTCAGAAAAAAGGGATTTCACTCTTCACTATTCTATCATTGTTGGCTATTACAAATTAACATGAGCCACTGAGTCTTGTCATCCATAGATAGTTTCTTCTTTTTCCTTACATTTGCCTAGTCTTAAGTCCCTATTATGAGCTACACAGACTAGAAATTGAGTCTTCTGGCAGAAACATGAAAATAGTGAAAGCCTCAGTAAAGACTTTTATCATACTCATAACTGTTGACTCTACAGGGAGTAGACTCATGGAAGCAGACTTTTCAGTATAAGCTGATGTCAGCATGACAAAAAAATACCTGTCGGACTACCAAAGATAGAGTCAGGATTTCTAGGATTCTTTAAATCCAGAAGCAGATAACTTTGTGAAATAGATTGCTTCACCCAAAATCAGAAAAACAAGAATTATTTACCCAGGAGTAAATTAGTTAATTATGACTAATGTTCTATATCTAATGGACATATAAGAAAAATTCCTTTCTTCTTTATTTCAAACTCTCTATTGGCCACACTTGTATAAACTGGAATGAAACACTCTTTAAATGGCATCATGTTCCAACAGAGCCTTTGGAATTCAGAAAAAAAAATTCTATGAAAATTCTCAGTATAGCTTAAAAGTAATACATTATTAGAGAAACACAAAAATTATGATTCTGGAGAAAATGACATAAAAAACTACTCCAAAATAATAAAATTGGTTAAAATTACACAAAATACCTTTACTTAGTTCCTTACTTTTTATGGCCATGACGCTATTTTACATAGGTTCCATAAAAATATTCTCCTTTCTGCAAGGCATTTACTTAAAAATTGCTTTTGTAACCATGGCCATGTCTCAAATCTCATTATTAAACAAGGTCCAAGCAACTTGCTTGAGGTGAACTGGATGGTTCTTGGTTCCTGGTCTTGGTATATGAGCTGATAAGAGCAATATTTTACATATAAAAGTAATGACAATCATATGAACTTTACAAAGCCTTCAGACAAAGTTAACTCCTAAATTTTAGTATCATGTGACTCTAGTTTTATTAACCAAATTACAAGGTTTTTGTATATGTGTGACCTTTCATCAATTTACATAATAAAAACAAAACATCAAAGTAATGATATTGAATCAGAAAAACACTAAACAAATTTATGTCGTCAAAGCCATGCCTTAGGAGGAAATTTGAAGGCAAAATTGACACCTTAACCAGAGTAAGCAATGCACATCACATTCCAAAATCAGAAAACGAAATAAAACAACACTGTGTAGTAAAGGATTAACATAGTCTGTCTAGGCTGTGTAAACCTTTCACATTCCGAAGAAAGATTTCACACTTGCTCAATTCCTGGGAGATAACGTCTAAGCCCTTGGAATATTCTGCCTTATAAAAACGTTTTTAGTTTACCTGGGAGTCTTATGCCCTGCCAGATAATCTATGCTAACAATGTGATTTATGGTGGGGGCTTTCAGCCATTTAGTATCAGCTTAACCTCTAGAGGGGATGGAGACTGAAAGTCAGTCACATGTGCAGTCAGCCATGCTATGTGACCAGCCCACAATTTAAAAACCTGGACACCAAAGCTCAGAGGAGCTTCCTTGGTTGGCCATACTCCAAGCATACCACACATCGTTGCTAGAATTAAGTGCTGTCTGAATGACTTCACTGGAAGAGGACAAGTAGTAGCTCATGCCTGGTGTTTCCTGGACTTTGCCTTATATCCATTTTTGAGTTGCTGATTTAAATTTGTGTCTTTTTGCTGCAATAAGCCATAACCGTGAGTATAATAGCTTTTCTGAGTTCTATGTATTCTTTAGTGAGTCACTGAACCCAAGGGTGACCTTGGGGACCCCTGAAAACACACTTTGCAACCCTGAGATAAAGTAATATCATCAAAAACAGTCAATCGGCCTGGTTTTTGTTTCCCCAGTAAATGAAACCTTGAGTCTTTCCTGTAAGTTATTCTCTGATAAAAACAACAGTATCCCTGATTTTGGCAATGCTGATGTCTGAAGATATGTGATGACTTTTTTGGATATGACAATTATGTGAGAAAACTGCTGTTTTCCACCTTGAAGAGGGTAACTGTAAACTTGGTGACCTTGGTATTTTTGTAAGTTATTTTTTTCTTTTAAATACTTGTCATATCTTTAATTTGTGAAAGCTATCCTTCTATAGCTTGGACTCCCTTACAAATCTTCTTTGCATATAAACTCCTTTTCTTTTCTGAATGCTTTAGTCTCTGAGTGGTTTATGTTTTATTTCAGCCAGTGGTAGTTTGTATCAATAGTACTTTAGTAGACTGATTAAGAGAATCAAACTTCACTTTCTGCGGAATATCCGTAGAAATGCTCAGAAGTGGCTCTGAGAATTAGAAATCACAGGAAAACATTCTACCTAAATACCAAAGGCACAGCCCTCACTCTACTTGAGAGCTATACTGTAAAACAACAAAGTAAAAAGGACCCTCTCTGAAAATTTAGCTTAGGTGCCCAATATTTAAATCACACCACAAGACAGAAGCATAGTATGTAATACTGATATAAATTCTTCCAAGTTTATCAAACCAAAGAGTTATATACATAAAATCATAGAATAAGTTTTTAAAAGACCAGTTCCTTTTGAGATTAAAGTAAAACATAGAACTTCTTAACCTAGAAATAATTTCTTTTAATTCTGGTACTGAATTTCCCAGCTTTAAATTTGTGGCTTAGCTTATTTTGGGGAAAATGAAGGTAATTTTTAAATCTTATGCTCCAACATTCAATATTTAAGATATTAATAGTGCTATTCTTTCACATGTATTACATATTTGGGGTTCAGCTATCTCTGAAAATATATTTTTAAAGTATTAAAGGTACTTTTTCTTTTGCTAGAAATTATAAATTATAAAACCAAAAATGTTCCATGGAATTCTCAAGAGTGTTTTAAAATTTAATTTTAAATGGGTTTCCTGTGTACCAATAGGGTTTATGTTTTGAATAACACATTTGTGAAGTTAAAAGAACCTACAGTGATGAAAAGTGAAATACTTTCCAATTCAGCAAGAAGATTCTGGACAAGTGCCCTGTAAACAGCAATCTTATATTTCAGGCAAGAAATGATTCACATTCTGTACTAGTTCAGTAATAGATTTTTCTGAGAAATACCCTACAAGTCAATGTACACTTAACTTTTTTTTTTTTTTTTTTGTGGTACGCGGGCCTCTCACTGCTGTGGCCTCTCCCGTTGCGGAGCACAGGCTCCGATGCGCAGGCTCAGCAGCCATGGCTCACAGGCCCAGCCGCTCTGTGGCATGTGGGGCCTTCCCGGACCAGGGCACGAACCCGTGTCCCCAGCATCGGCAGGCGGACTCTCAACCACTGCGCCACCAGGGAAGCCCTGTACACTTAACTTTAAGGAAACTAACCAAAGAATATCTTCCAAGGTTTTTCAGAACTTATCCTAAAATTTACTTAATCAGATTAAACAAAATTAGGTCAAAAGTATATTATTTTAACTACAACTAGAAGGTCTGGCTCACATTACAATCCTCTTTTCATAAAGACTAAAATCTATTTAATGATTTAAGCACCTTTAATAATTTGTAGTGGTGAATAAACTTTCACAAGTGACTAGAATCCTATTATAATGAACATCATTCTAATGTTCACTTCCTTATGGCACTTCTTCCTATGTTCTGACCATAGCCCAGAGCTGATACGGCCATGAAGAAATATGTTGAAAAGGACATCAAAAGTCACAGAAATACAGCCTCTCAGTTGGTAGTTAGTTCATTTAATGAAGGTATTTTTCAGATAAGATATTTATATACTCCCATTCACTCATTTAAAAATATTTTATCAGCTCAGTAAAATGACATGTTTTTAAAGAGTGTCATGTGGGTGGTACACCAGGTTTTAAATTTTTTTTAGTGTTGTTGACTGTTGATGCTCAGACAAATAGGGTTTGTCAAGGGATACATTTTTGCTCATTTCAGATTCAAGACATGCACACAGTTTTTCTCCCACAAATCTCATTTCTTTATGCATTTTAAAATTGTCTCAAGCACCATACAGAAAAAATTTCTTTCCTATCCATAAGACCCAAGCTTGGTTAGATTCCACACACAGGCACTGTCTAGATAGAAACAATGAGTGAGGAATAACAGGGCCATTTGTTAAGGAATTCATGTTGAATATATTTATTTGTATCTACATTAGAAAAACAACACTCCTCTAATGTAGGTTGGCTAGTGTTTTGAAAAGAGTATTCTATAGACCAGCAAATGTAAATACCGTTACATTTAAAATGGGACTTCTATCTGTAGAACATACAAAACAAATTTGAAATGGTATTTCTGGACTAAACAGTAGTCTGCCACAAGCCATAGCAGGGGATTTCAGAGTATTCCTGTTTTATTTTATTTATTTTATTTTATATTTATATATTTGTTTGATTATTTAGGCTGCACCAGGTCTTAGTTGCCACATGCGGGATCTTCCTTGTGGCATGTTTAGTTGCGACATGTGGGCTCTTAGCTGCGGTATGCATGTGGGATCTAGTTCCCGGACCAGGGATTGAACTGGGCCCCCTGCATTGGGAGCACAGAGTCTTACCCACTGGACCACCAGGGAAGTCCTCAGGAGTATTCCTATTTTAAACTGGCTATCTCACTTTCCTCTACAACATCTTTCAAATTCATTCCCTTTGAACATTTATTAAGAGCTGGCTTTTTCTTTTCCAAATAACATTTAGGACTACATTTTAAATTATAATTCAGTACTCACAAAGTTTCATGAAACACCACCACCTTCTCTATGTGTGATGCACTCTGATAGTTTCAATGCTATTCTATATTATTTTCAAAATGTTGGTAGTGACCCACTAAACTGATTTCACAATCCATTAATAGGATACGAGCTACAGTTTGAAAAATATTGACCTGGCCTAAGTGATAAGGAAGATGAAGTATGAGGAAACTGAATGGCTTAAATTCATAAGGAAAGTGACTGGCAATCATTTGCATAATTCTGTGCAAGTCAATAATTGGCCTCTGGAATATAACTGTCTCTATATTATTTTTCTGTTGCAGTCTATATCATTATTGCTTGACTTTTGCCCCCCTCATTCTCCACTCCCTTCCCATTTACTTCCGTGTTTCATACCCATTCTTTCTACTCATGTCTTTGAATTTGATGCTTGTTATGTGGCAGTACTTGTTTGAGATTACTAGGTGAACTGGTATCTTCAATCAACAAGCCTATAGAAAATTAAGAATCCGAGACCAATTCTGCCATATATATAAAGATAGCGAATGAAGAAATACAAACAGGCCAACTTTATCTATTAATGGTTGAAAACAAAGGTTTGGTAGACAAATATTTTTAGGGCATCTATTCTGTGCTGGTCATTATACCTCTGTGTCACCTATTGCTTTTTTTCCTTGTATGTTTACGTATAAGTCTTATCTCCCCTATCAGACTATAAGCAACTTGAAGACAGAATCCATGTGTGTCTTTGAATCTCCCATAGCAACTAGCAAAGTATCTTGAGATCAACAAATCCTTGATTATTAGAGATCAATAAATACTTGCTGAATGAACAAGTCAAACACACCAATATACAAGTAAAGAACTACCTTGGTTCTCAAACCTCTTCCTCTTGGCATCATAATATCAAAGAAAGCATCATTCTGAGTGCCTGTTGTCTGTGCCCGCAAAGAAACAAATAATAAAATACTGAAGTATTCTTAACTAGTGGTTATGTAAAATATGGTCACATATCCTTAAAAGATGAAACAGCAGAATAGCTGAACCAGTGCCTGAAACAGCAGTACCTGACCCAATATGCTCACTCCGGATGAGACCACATAATAAGGTTAATGTAGTTTCATGAAATGTAATTATTAAATATTTATTGAGAGGCTACTTGCACAGGGCAGGTATTATGCTAGGTGCTGGGCTACCGTGGTGAGCAAGAAAGAATCTTACCCTCAGGGAGCTTTCAATCTATGGGAAGACAAACAAACAAATGATAACAAGAAAATGTGCGAAGTACAAAGATAGGAAAAATATCCAGAAAAGGCAGCTAAGCCAGAATTCGGAGCAGGTAGGGGTGTGAAGAGGAGGCTTAAAGAGAGCTTCTTAGAGGCAGCAGTTAGTTGAGACCTGAAGAATGAGGGGAAGTTAGACAAGCAAAATCTGTGCAGAAAGTATGGTGGATAACTTCATCTTTATTTTAAAAGATTATTCTAGAAAGCTGATTATACCATTCATAGAACTTTTTATCTTCCTTTGACAGAAAATTCATAATGCCCAACATTCCACCTCCAACCTGGATCCAGTCTCCCAACATTACAGACTGTTGAACTGGTCATTTACAAGTCTTATATTGTCCAAAAAACCCACCTCAGAGCATAAAGTAACAAGAGATCAATTTGCTTCTCTAATATTTTCTGTTAAAACTGTTAAACACATAGGATACAACGGACCGTGCATATATAATAAAAACACATTTCTTCAGTGGGGGTGTACTGTTATAATTCTAATGATTGCCTGTGGCATCTAGTAGGCTCTTGCACCAAATGAGAATGCAATGACACTGTACCCATAAGGAGAACACTCCCAAAAAACCCACCAGGAAAAAAATCCCCCTGATTCTTTAAGTAAACCATTTACAGCTATACTCAAAACAAACTCTGGTCTAGACAATATTTTAAAACTTTAAATTTACAATTTTGTTATGTCTAATTCTCCTTACGTAACAAAATACAAAAAAAAAGTAATTAAAGGAGGAAAGTTACATGAAAATAAGTATGAAGAAAAAAGCTGAGGCATTGGCAAGGTCTATTTAATTACCAAGAGGTGAATTTATTTTCACATCAGTGACAAGTCAATTATTTTTATTTATCCTCATTTTACTTTAATTAGAAGGTGCCATGGCACCCATAAAGAATTTTTTTAATCTCACAGATGCTCTTATGCCTTAGATAGGTTTGTCTTGTTGTACATCTGGGAGTCGGCTTATACTTATCTAAACTTCACATACAATTAAATGTTCTCCGTAGGTACAGCTTTAGTTACAGCTGAATAGAGTTCCAGGAAACCCCATTAGGAGTTTCACTATTTACTCTACACCAACAATGGCAGCTGGTGCATTTTTGGCCACAGTGAGCACTCCTTCCATTGCGCATGACCAACCCACCTTTTCCCCTGAAGGCTATACAAAAAACTCAGAAATAATTTTCAAGCACACCATCCTAGCCAGTTAGCCCACTGTATTAAGTATCTCCTTCTTTAATTTTATACTGCTAAAAACTGAGCATTTCCCTCCAACCCTCCTACCTTTAGCTACAACCTGATAAAAATGGCTATGTTGCCAATGACCCACACAAGTACAGTTAATTCAAGATCCCAGCTCCTCTTTCCAGGATTAGAATAGTCACAATACCTCCTGCTTCAGACACTCAAACTTTCTAGTTTCACAGTTTCATCAAAGTTGAGACCTGTCTTGGCTAAAAAGTTCCAAGTTCATTTTTTTCAATTTCTGATTAAATAAAAAACAAACAAACCTGTTTTTACTTAAGTGAACAAAATCTATGATATCCTACCGAGTTTCTGCTAGGCAGAGCACAGCTGCGGGGTTGCTACAGCAACTGTTGTACACTGACCATAGACTGCCCCATCCAGGAAGGAAATCATTTGCTCCACCCCCTGAGCAGTCAAAGGCAAGCAGCAGTCTGTGAGCAGAGATACATTTTGAGTTCAGTAATTGTGATCGAGCAACGAGAGACCATTCCTTATTGTCTTTCCTAATAAATGTCACCCCAACAACACAAACTCCAAACCAAGTTGCTGTGTGTGATTATGTATTTCTGCACCATAGTAGGACTATATTCTTTACCCACCCCCCACTAGAAACCTGAGCCAGGAAACAAGCCAAAGCAATTTCCTCCCAGGCACATAGAAAAAGAAAAAAAAAAAACTAAATTAGAATATTCTCACTTTTTTGAAGAGTACCTTTTGGCTCTTGCTTTCAGGGTTTAACCCATGCAAACTTAGGTTCTACGACAATTTTTTCTTTTTTTTTTTGGCTACTCAGATCTAACATTTATTGAGTTTTTATTCAGTGCCAACACTTCTGCTGGGTGCTTTGACATGTTATTTCATTTAATCTCACAACAACCCTATGAAGTAGGTAGTAATACAAGTACTACCTTTACAAGTAGTACTTTACAAGTAAGAAATGGAGGCTCCAAAAAGTTATTTGATCGCCCAAACTACTAAGTGGCAGAATCACAACATGAATCCAAGTCTCCTAATTCTGAAATCTATGTTTTTTTCTACTACACTACACTGATTTTGCAAGAAATGTCTCAATTCTTAATTGAAATATTCAAGTGTTCCTTAAATGAATTTAATTTCTTATGGTAATTTGTTTTAGTAATACATTTCCAAAAGTAATGACTTCAATACTGATAAATCTGTCCGGCCATTGTCCTAAGTGCATAGAAAACAAAGGCACAGAAAGATAGGGCTGCATTAATAGTCCTGGTGAGTTTTTTGCTAAGTATAAACTACAGCACTCACATTCTTTTTTTGTTTTTTTTTTTAAGCATAATTGAATTTTATTTTCTTTTTATATAGAAAAAGAAAAAAATGAAATTTATACATTATTACTGAACACCAGCACATTTTATTATTGATGATTTGAGATGTTTGCTTTGTAAATTAAGACTGAAGGTTAACACATTGGGAATGAGCACTGTAAGCAGATATAGAGGGTAAGGGTGTGTGTGTGTGTGTGTGTGTGTGTGTGTGTGTGTGTGTGTGTGTGTACTGTAAATATATATATAATATATAAATATATATTTATAATTTATATATATATACATAATCTTGTAAGAAAGGAAACAAAGAAATTAGCTCCCATATTAAATATCAAATATCAGGCTTAAATTGGCCTAGTACATAGTTTTCTAGGATTTATGATTATGATTCACTAAAGTTATATGACTTACTAATGTAAAGACCTCAAGCTGTTAGACATATTCTCAAGAAGGAAAAAACAAACGAAAAACAAACAAAAATAACCTACAACAACAAAAAAACAGTGAACTTAGTACAGAGCCCTGTACATAATAAAATGTTTGGCAAATGTTTGTTAAATGCAAAGATCTTCAAGAGTTACTGTGATGCTGGTAGCCAGCCAGTGTCCCAGGTATCTACCCTCTCTAATTAGCTACAACAAACCCTGCTCTTTTCTGTCTCCTGAGGTCAGCCCTTTGGTGAGAAGGGAAGAAAGGTGCACAATATGAAACAGCTCAAGTGGAATACTGACAAGAGGGAAAAAGAAGCCAAATATACAAAACTAAGAATCTAATTTATCTTATGCTACCCAAGTCCCCTCCAAATCTGAAAAGGCAACTGCTCCCAGGCACTCAGAAATGGGAGGAATGGATCATTGTTTGGGTGAGGTGATCGGCTGGAAAAAGCCCTGAAATATGTTTCAAAATAGTCTGGACTACTGTATTCCTGATTCAGGTGGTATGTTAAACAACAATGTGCATATGTCTGCTCTTTGCCTTATTTGATGACATTAACAAAGCAGCCAGTCTAGCAGTAAAGCTGAAGTATCTCTGGAATAGGAAGGGAAGAAGGGGAAAGGGAAAAATCTTCAAACCTTTGAATTAATTTTACTATTTTTTTTTTTTTGCGGTACGCGGGCCTCTCACTGTTGTGGCCTCTCCCGTTGCAGAGCATAGGCTCCGGATGCGCAGGCTCAGCGGCCATGGCTCACGGGCCCAGCCGCTCCGCGGCATGTGGGATCTTCCCGGACGGGAGCACGAACCCATGTCCCCTGCATCGGCAGGCAGACTCTCAACCACTGCGCCACCAGGGAAGCCCTAATTTTACTATTTTTATAACGTGCATCAGGGTCGTTTGCTGTAGTCCTGATTGAAAAATGTATCAGTAATCATCAAGTCATTGTTTTAGTAGGTGTGAAAGGTCATTTGTTACTGTTATTCAGGATGTAACAATAATGACTTTATCTTTAAAACAGTAGATGGTACTGTGAACAGATTGTCACAGGGAATTGCCAAGATATAGATCAGTCTGGGAGCTGGTGGCAGGAAATTAGAATGAGATACAGAGCAAAGTGTCAACAGCAGCAAGTGTGCATATCTGCCATTTTTTACCAGTTTTTTTTTTTTAAAGCAGTGAAGAGGAGACCTGGATGAACAGATCTCTAGAAAAAAGAGGAAATTCCTGAAGAATGTATATAGAATAGTGGAATTGGATTCACAAAAGGAGACATCATCTAATGGAGTTAAGTTCAAGTCTTTCCAAACTTGAACACATGCAAAACCTTAATCCAACATTAGATTTTTTAAAAATGTGTAAGTAATTTCAAATTAATTGTATAAGGCTGTCTTAGCAATTATCACTTATGTTTTTATACATAAAATGACGAATATATTAAGCAAGCATTCAAAGTAGTTTATTCAATGTTCTAATATTATTCTTTAAACAGATGAAGGAAATCAGAAGTTAACACTTAGAAAATGTATGTCTCCTTACGTAAAGAATCAAGATTTCAGTAGAAAACAGTATCATAGAAGACAGCCACGATTCAGTTAGTATGAAGCCAAGATTACTGAGAAGGTGCAGTTCATGAATCAAAATTAAGGGTAAAATCAGGAAATTGAATGACTAATACCAGAGAGAGGAAAGGGTCTTTGAAGGAACTAAGCAAATATGATCTTGGATAGATTATCTCGGCACATGGCTTTCAAAGGGAAGGACAATGGTTAGGAAAATAAGGAAAAAAAGGAAGACCGTGAAAAAAGATGAAACTCTGAGATAATGATGGAAATAACCTGAAGAAATGTCAATTTTAACCTCTGTTCTACAACCACAGTTTCCAAAGATTTTATTTTAGATGATGGTGATTATTATTATAAAAACAAAACTTATGCTAACTAGAACAACTTTACCACTGCTTTCTCATTCTCAAGTTCTCTATTTGATTCACTTCTGGTTAATCAGTTTCACCTTCTGTTGGGAGTTTTAGGTTTTGGGTTTTTTTTAACATTTATATTGGAGTATAATTGCTTTACAATGGTGTGTTAGTTTCTGCTGTATAACAAAGTGAATCAGCTATATGCATACATATATCCCCATATCTCCTCCCTCTTGCGTCTCCTTCCCACCCTCCCTATCCCACCCCTCTAGGTGGACACAAAGCACCGAGCACTCACATTCTTGAGGAGAAAAGGCAAAGCTGAAAAATAGGTAAGGTGATGAAACTGAGTTTAGACGAAGCAGTCTGTGACATCTCTGGGGCTGAAGGTGCTGTAAAGGGAGAGGGAGTGAAAGTGGGTGAAGGACAAATGTAGTATTTGAACCAAAGGGAGAGAAACTTTTATCTCAGCCATTAGTTGCTTTCAAGGACAATTCCAAGTATAAATGTACCGATTTTCAGTCATCTCCCCACTTCAGGTATGGAAAGGTCTTCTAACAGCACCTCTTCTCTCAATGAGACTGAGTTTTCTTCCTCCCCCAACAGAGGGTCCACAATTACCCTCTTTCTCCTGCACACACTTTTTGGGATTTCCTAGGAGGATATAAGGACTGTCTTTTAAAAAATTGCTTTTCCTAGCTCCCCAAGATGTTGATCTTTTTATTCTTTCACACCTATAGCTTGAACATCCCCCCAGCTGTAGATAAAGATGTACCTCCCAATTCCTTTGGAATCACCATCTCTTAAACTGCTACCCTATCTTCTGAGTTCCTCACTTCTGTTATGCCTTTTCTGTCAGTCTTCTAGTTCTACTTCAGTTGATGACTCCAGTTCTCTAGTTGCCCCAAAGGATTCTGATGAGAAACCAAATAAGTTCAGAAGAGTTGTACTAGTTTCCATAGGCTTCTGGAAAGATAGGTCAACAAATATAAATTTATTATAAAGCATATATGTACAAAGAAATCTCTTATGGTACCACTAATCAAAATATCAAAAATATAGTTACAAAGGAATAAGATCAAAAAAAACAAAGCTAGATTTGTAAAAGAGAATGGGAATAGCAGAGGAAGGCTTCCACAGCTGAGTTATTGTCATCTAAAAATTAAGTAACTATGGGTTCCTATTTGTAATTGTCACATAAAAACTTGGGCTAAAGGCCTCTTCCCAAAGCTTTTCCCTTTCCAAAAAAGAAAAACATTTCCCAGCTCTAAAACAAGATAGGGAGGAAGCACCAGGAAAGTTAAAAGACCTTTCCATACTCTGTTAATTTTATATTGGTTCTTAAGGTTCCAAGCCTACTAAATGAAAAAGTGTTACGGCACTTGTATCTCAAATTTGACTGTTTTAAATATCAGTCTAGTATAATTTTTTAAATTTATCTTAAGGTATCTGCAAAGTGAACAATGTTTCTAACACAAGATTAGGTACTTCAGTCAATAAGAAAAACAAGAATGCAATCATTTATTATTTGGGGCTCTTAGGAGGTCATTAGGCACTAATTTTAAAATACTACAATTTGACACTTTATAGAGGCTAGAAACATAATTCAAAATTTCATAAAGGTATATTAAATTAAAACCACTTTAGATAGTTCAAGATCTCACTGACAAAGTTCATTTAAGGTGACAGTTTTGCTACTGTGTTACTGTTCCCACATGATATCATCTCTTCTCAATTTCATTTGAAGATTATGGACTCGTATTGGACGAAAGTTGCTGTTATTTTGAGGAGAGTTAGTTAGCAAACATTTTCTGGGGCTATTTTTTATGTTCTTTGATCCTTTACAGTTGCTATCTTCTTTCTGAATAGCTGAAGCTTCACTTATCTTCAAATTCTGAACCTTTTGCTGCAGTTTGCGGACCTGGAGAGAAAAAAATCTAACATTTTAGTGAAAAATATACTTAAAATATACCTTACAGTAGATGGATTGGATTGATGGTTTAAAGATTATGTGAAATTAAAAAGTTTGTTAAGTCTTTATTTATTGAATACCTATTACATGCCTAACACTGTGCTAGTTAGATAGAAATATAATGAATAAAACAATCTTTGCTTTCAAGGAGTTTACTGCTCTTATTAGTGAAATCAAAGCATATATGTGACAACTAGAGAATAATTCAAGCCACAATAACTTTGAGTAGGACAAAAAGTATATATCTGAGAAGGCTAAAAGTAGGACAAGATCAATGTGGGCTGGAGAAGCTGAGAGGAAGGAATGTTTATGTAAGATATGAAATGGGAAAAATCTGCAGAACAGGGAGGTGAGAGAAGGACCTTTCAGGTGATATTAACAACAAAGCGAAGATTTGGTGCTAGGAATGGACATCAAGTTTATAGAGTCTATATATATATATATTTTTTTTAATTTAAAGTATTCATGAATTTAAAGTACTACTGAATGCCAGTTTAAAAAAAAAGGCAAAGGAATAACTTTATCTCATTGAGGAGTATCTAGTAATGATTGGGTAGACAGAATTAAACAAAACAAAACTTATAAACTAGTCAAAACCTATTTCTTCAAAGTCCAGTCCATTACTCAATCTTTTTAAAATTTTTAAATATTTATTTAATTAAATTAATTTATTTATTTTGGCCAGGCCACACGGCTTAGCTCCCCAATCATGGATCCAACCTGTGCCCCCTGCAGTGGAAGCGCAGAATCCTAACCACTGGACCGCCAGGGAATTCCCTCCATTACTTAATCTATTTCACTTAAGCACAGCCTAATTTGTAGAGCTGGTCTAGACATTGGCTAAGTATCTGGTGTTCTATTTGTCTAAAAATGCTTGAAATTTTATACTGCTATAGTTACTTTGGAATATAAATAATATTTTCAAAATATTATGTACACACTTCCTAAATTAAAAAAAAAAGACTATTCTTCTATTCCTTTCAAGTTTCTCCTGTGTGATTCTAAGAAAGTATACAAGTTATATAATCTTCACCCTAACACAATCATACAAAAAATTTACTTACTATAGACTTAAAAGCCAGTAAAGTGAAAATGTTTGCTTCAAAATTTCATTTCCTTCTTTCTTTCTTTATTGGCCATAGAAGAGTAAAGGCAGTAAAATTCTGCATTCTTTATTACTTTCCTATAAAAGTGGGGAAGGCTTAATTGTGAGGTTAATATATCACCAACTTATATGAATGCTGATTATTCCATAGGCAGATAGCTACATGATATGACCTGAGGGTTCCTGGAAAGATTTTCTCTGCTTTCTGTTCCAGTAGCATAATCGTACTAAGAATGGAGTCATTGTCTTGGGATAAAGTATAATATTCCATGATTTTTTCATTAAAATATTAAAACTGTTATGCCATTCTTAGCTGTTAAGAATTTACACACAAGGATAGAGTCCCCCTCATCACCCCTCTAGAGCTAGGTGAGCACAGGTCCCCAGGGAATGGAACACAGCATAGCTTGTTCTGGGAAACTGGAAATAGCAGTTTTAGAGTTGGGGTACTGCTTCAGAAGCCAGGTTTATATATGCATTAGACACCTGTTGACATAAGGGGCTTCATTAAGGCATTAGGGAAGAGAGGGATAAGGGGAAAGAATGCTAAAAGGATAACTGGGAGAGCTGTAAAGCAAATCTAGCCTACCTCTTAACTTTCCCAAACTTATTTTTGAATACATAACTAAACTTTCTTTTCTTTTCTTTTTTTGGCCACACCATGAGGCTTGCAGTATCTTAGTTCCCCAACCAGGGATTGAACCTGGGCCCCAGCAATGAACGGGCCGAGCCCTAACCACTGGACCACCAGGGAATTTCCCAGAACTAAACTTCCTTGTTTCCTTTTCTTTGTATTATCTTGGAGAGTTACATAGGAGGCCATGTTATTTCAATGGACAGATGACTCTATAATAAGCCTAAGGGATTCCTATCTATCATCTTTTCTCTAAGCCATACATACAGGCCTCAAATTTGGAAGGTCATACAGAGGTATAACACTGAATCCAGATACATTATCTTTTCATTAAAATCTTTTACTAAAGCCTCTTACATTGTCTTGATGCTTCATTAGTTTAGAAATTTGTTCTCCTTTAATTTCCATTTTCTTGACTAAATATTCTAGTTCACATTCTATGTTTTCACAGACTGATTGGCTTTCAGTTTCTTTCATTTGATTCAGCAGGTCTTGGTACTCCCTATGAAAGAAAAGCAAATATCAAGCACTATTACAGTTTATAGTATATGTCTTTGTCACAATTAGACAATATTCTGTTCAATCATAAATTTTAATCAGAGTTAAATATTAACCTTCAAAGACAGTCTCTTTCTGTAGGGTTATCAAATTAAATCTATGGTAATTACAAACAGGCTCTTATGATTTGAGATTAGACATATTTAGAAATATATTAGACTTAGGACCTTAAAGAATCTTAAAAAAAAGGTCTGAATCCTTGATGTTTACAGTTAAATGTAGTAAAATATTCTGATGTCCTTAGCTAGAGGCATTAAGGGACTCTTTTTCATTCCAAGTTTGGAATTCTTAATGTAGAATCTGTGGAAGAATTCCAGCTATAGAAGTATTTGCCTGAGAAATCCCTAGATTTGGTGATAGGTTACTCAAAGAAAAACTGCCAATAGAACTAGTTATATCTTCTACAGAGGTCTTAGTTCAACTAGCTGGCCGCCCAAATCACATATTTTCTGGAATTTTTGTTGAATATATATTTAAACTTGAAGCTTAAAATATATATCCCATAAAGAATATTGTTTACTATGGATGCTTCAAACTTGTAATGCAGACCAGCCAGAATCTAAAACAAGAAATTGCTTTCCTATTTGTCTAATGAAATCATTCATTTAACTAAAAAGATTATAAAAAACAAATGGAGAATCTTTCTTATAAAAGTATTTGTGAGTTACAATTTAAGGTCACCAGACTCCATTTGTTAGAATGACAGAAATATTTGTCTATCAGTTCAGATCTTGGGAATACAGAAACACTTTAAATCGGAAAAAGTAGTAATTACACATAGATAATAAAAATGCAATTTAAATACAACAAATATAATGAAAAATCAATGACAACAAATCTGCAGATCAAAATAAATCCAAATGGCTAAGTAAGACTTTTAAGAATTTATAAGTGGCATTGTTTGAAAGACTGAGAAGAAAAAAAGATACCTAAATATCTTGCTACTTCTTCTGATAAATACTTACATAGTCATTTGGTCCAGCTCATCCTGCATTGCCATCAAAAGTTCAGACAAATTGTTACAAATGGAAATGGACTTTTCTGAGTCAGAAGGTACAGCTTCACATTGAGAAGTTGATTTAGAAGGCTTGTAGAGACATCTAGGTTCAGAAACTTCAGCCAGTTTCTGAAGGCTATGTGGCCTGTAATGTTGCATTGTCTGCAGGTTTTGGGTGCTTGCATTCCTGGAATGGCCTGCACTGGCAGACTTCGGTGGGGAAAAGAAATAGCTGAGAATGATTTTAAATAACTGATGGCATTTAAATAGCACTTACAACAAAGCCTGAGTTTATCTGACCAAGTATCCTCATTTTTCCCCCTCTCACCTTCTCAGCCACAATAGGCAGTGATCCAAACTTTGAATAAATTTGCTGAGGTGGTCCTCTCTTTAAACATTTAGTTTTCTAAATATTGACAAGGGAAAAAGTAAACAAAAAATATTTAAAAAGACATTTATCAAATGCAACATTATTAGCCATTAGGAAAATGCAAGTTACAATGAAACATCACTATACACCTATTAGAACAGCCAAAAAAAAAAAGTGACACCACCAAATGCTGGCAAGGATGTGGAGAAACCAGATCACTCATATGCACAAAATAATGCAGGCACTTTGGAAGACAGTTTGGAAGTTTCTTATAAAACTAAACATGTAGTTATCATATGATTTAGCAATTGCACTTTTAGACATTTATCCCAGAAAAATGAAAACTTATGTTCACACAAAAACCCGTATACAAATGTTTATAACTGCTTTATTTGTGATCGCCTAAAACTAAAAACAATCCAAATATCCTTCAATAGGTAAATGGTTAAACTGTGGCACATCCATAACATGGAATACTACACAGAAACTTTTAAAAATGTATTAATACTTGGGTGGATTGCAAGGGAATTGGCTGAGCAAAAAAAGCCTCTCAAAAGGTTACATACTGGGCTTCCGTGGTGGTGCAGTGGTTAAGAATCCACCTGCCAATGCAGGGGACATGGGTTCGAGCCCTGGTCACGGAAGATCCCATATGCCGCGGAGCAACTAAGCCCGTGCGCCACAACTACTGAGCCCACGTGCCACAATGAAGCCCGTTTGCCTAGAGCCCATGTTCCTCAACAAGAGAAGCCACAGCAACAAGCCCCCACACCATAATGAAGAGTAGCCCCCACTAGCCGCAACTAGAGAAAAGCCCACATGCAGCAACGAAGACCCAACGCAGTCAAAAATAAATAAATCTTTTTTAAAAAAGGTTACATACTGTATGATTATATTTATATAGCATTCATGAAATAAAATTATAGAGATGGTAAACAGATTAGAAAATGCTAAGGGTTAGGGAGCAGGATGATGTGTAACTATAAAGGAATGGAATGAAGAAACCTTATAGAGGTGGAATAGTGCTGTATCTTCATTGTGGTGATGGTTACATGAATATACACATGTGATAAAACTATATAAAACTACATATACTCACACACACACATACATATACACACACAACTAAGTGAATAAAAAACTACTGAAATCTCCATAAGTTCTGTGTATTGTACCAATTTCAATTTCCTGGACTTTATACTATATTTATGAAAGATGTTACCATTGGGGAAAACTGGCTGAAGATACATGGGACCTCCCTTTATATTTTTTTGTTATCTCCTGTGAATATATAATTTTTCAAAATAAAAAGTGAAAAACAAAAATAGACACTTATGGTTAGGATATGGAACAATGGTAACTGCTGATTGGAACATAAACTGGTCCAATCACTTTGGACATTATCTCGTAAAGCTAAGGTGCATAACACTTATGGCCCAGCATCTTAGAGAAACCCCTGAACACATGCACCAAGAGGTATGAACAAGAAAGTTCTTAACAGTGTTTTTTATAATAACAAAAAGTGAGAAACAAACCAAATGATCACTGAAAGGAGAAAGGAAAAAATATTTTTAGCAATAAAAAGCAGCAAACCATAGGTATATGCATCAATTGGAAGAATCTCATAAACTTAATGCTGAGTGGAAAAAGAAAGCTGCTGAAGAACACGAACAGAATAAGTCCATTTACATAAAGTTCAAAGCATAACCCTAAAACATGTATTTCTTAGGAATACTTATTTGGCAAAGTAATTATTTTTTTAAAAGCCAGAGGATGATAAAAGCAAAATTAGAATTGTGGTTAATCCTTGGACGGAGGGAATACAATTTAGGAGAGATATATGCTGGGGCTTAACAGTGCTGGTAATGTTCTATTTCTTAAGCTGGGTGGTCAGTATACCAAGTGCTAATTTCATTATTATCCTTCGAGCAGACATTTTTTGTTATGTATACTCCTTCATGAAACATTTTTAAAAAGACACTGCTGAACTACATTCTTTTTTTTTTTTTTTTTTTGCGGTACGCGGGCCTCTCACTGCTGTGGCCTCTCCCGTTGCGAAGCACAGGCTCCGGACGCGCAGGCTCAGCGGCCATGGCTCACGGGCCCAGCTGCTCCGCGGCATGTGGGATCTTCCCGGACCGGGGCACGAACCCGTGTCCCCCGCATCAGCAGGCAGACTCTCAACCGCTGCGCCACCAGGAAAGCCCTGCTGAACTACATTCTTAAATGATTTCACTATTTTTGTAGGAAGGATTGAACTAGGGTGGCCAATTGTCTCAATTTGCCCATGATACAGGATTTTCAGTACTAAAACCAGGAAAGTCACAGGCAAACTGGGGTGAATTGGTCACTCTAGTTAACACTTCACCAAGAGAATAATCAATAAACTGAGCATATTCCATGATGAAAACAAAATATTCCCAACTCTAAATGAAAATTTAGATATCTTAACTATTATAAACATTCAATTTTTTTCCCTGAAAATTAAAGAAGTAAAATGGCTTAGAGGTAGAGAAATCACAAGTTTGTGAGTCAGTTCTTATTCACTCAGAGTTGCTTGGTGAACCTGGACAATCATTCAACCTCTGTACTTCAGGAATGGTAATTTCAAGTAATGGAAAACAATGGTCTGGTCTAAGGCTATTTCAAGCAGTTATAATTAAGAGTAAAAGAAATTTAATTCTTTTAGTTACTATATTGGATGAGATCTCTGATTGATTACAGTCTAACCTTTTAAGAGAATAATGAAAACATCACAGGAAAGGCTTCCATCATCTTGCTTACCACATTCAAACAGCCTGATTCTTTACTTCCAAGCTCACCTTATACTGTTGTCGCTTACCATCTAGAAGTATAGCTCTAATCATTTGCCTACAAGCCTTCAATGGTTCCCAATGACTTATAGGAATAAAAGTTCAAATTCTTAACATGGCATTGAAGATCAGTCATAATCTCACCTCAAGCTATATTTTCAATTTCAGTCTCATATGACACCATCTCACACCCAGTACTGGACAATTTCTTATCGTTTCGTGGAAAAACCAACTATACTCTCAGACTGTAAAACACTTCTCCTCATCTCTATCAATACTTACTAATTTTCCAAGGCTGCCTTTAATGCTGCTTCTTGCATGACCCCTTCACATATTCTTTATCTATACAGCACCACAATACTTTGTTTATACCTCCATTAAGTTTTTATTATACTCTGTCTTATATTTGTATATTTATCTGCCTCTCTGTAAATTCCTGTGTTATCTTTTTACTACCTAAAGGTACTAGTCTATGTAAATCAAGATGTATGAATTGAATGAACTACATTCAGGATATGGAGTGTCAGTGAGACAAGCAGGACTCTCATAGAGGTCTCAAAATCAGATCCTACCTTCAGCAAGCAACTAAGTGTCCCTGCCATCTTTAAAGGGAGGCATTATTACAGGCAGATCCTATGAACTTGGGACTTGAACTAACTACTTTTTAAAAGTGATTTTGCTGTTAATTACTTTTTCTTTTCTTCCAGCAGCTACCTTTTCTTTCCTTCATTTCTTTTACCTTGTTTCTCCCTGTACCTTATTAAAATTTTTTTTCCACTAATTCATCAAAGGATGCCATAAAACACAAATACAAAATTAAGTCAATAATTTTTCCACTTGCAAATTACTTATAGTGATTTTCTATTTGGCTTTGCAGCTTCTAATCTTCCTGTAGAGACAAGAAAGAAAACATACTTGAGGAAGGAAATAAGCTAAAAAATCAACATAAATTGCATTGGGAAAATGTTTTTCATTACCGTATTTTGCAAATTCTTTGAAAGAAAAAATCTGTGAAAAATGCAGCCAAACTATTAAATAGTAACTCTTATTTATGGAATAAATGACTAGCTAAAGTTAAGTATAACGTTTCCTCCATTATCGTATCCATAGGGTGAGCCTATGGCAGTGGCCAGAACTTGCAAATAGCATGCTTGGTTCCCACAGCAAAGAACACACACAAACACTACATGCATATTGAGTAAACAGTAATGATGGTCATCAAAACTATAATTTCAGAATCATGAGATTAAAAGGGATTAACATCTTCTTTCTTACCATTATAAATAAGAAAGTTTAATATAATAAACCCCAAACATCAACTCATCTAAACAAAATATTATTGGTAAATCTATAAAGTACTTCCCCAATCTTTATTTTTAGGCAAATCCAAAGGCTATGAGCACAGAAAAAAATAAATAATTTACCTAGAGAAATGACTATAATTTATAATACAATATAATTTAATACTGTATCTTTGTCTTTTTATTGTGCATATATTATATAAAATTGCTTCCAGGATCTATTGTGCTTGTCAGTATCTATTGTGTTGTTTACTGCCTCTTTCGTAAAGTATCCAAAGTACATTTCTCTAACAGTTTAGTACTAGGAAAATGTTTGTCTTTCTAGAAAAACTGGAAGGCTTATTGTTATTTCACAAAGATAGATGTACTGCCTATTATATGCTCCTTTTTGCTTTGGCTGTTAAGAAAACTCAGAGCTAGGTTTTGCACTCAACTGCTGTTACTTTCTTTAACCTAGGTTTATGGAATTTTCTGTCCTCACACCCCAAAACTCATGTTTTTATGCCCATTTCAAAGCATTGTCTTGTATTATAAATCTTTTCAAATTTTTTTGGAAATGGATATGTATAAATATTAAAAGGGTGAAGAAATAAGTATTAGCAAGAAATAAGTATTAGCAAGATAAGAATAAAGTGTTTGTATACCTTTGAAGATTTCTTCTTTTCCTTGGAGCGCTTTGGATTTGATATGGAAGACATCAAAATTCTACTGATTTCAAGTCCAGTTTGAAGCTACAATATTGAAAAAAAATGTATTAAATTGATTTTTAACAAGTTCCTTCTTCTTCAAAAACATTATAATGAGGATCAGATCTCAATTTATAAAGACAAAATGTTTTTTGAGGAAGAAAAGAAAACCTCAAACACTATTTTTTGTGTGAAAAAGTTACCAGGTCTACTGGTAATTACAATCATTTTCTGTTTTTAAGAGAATGAATTATTTTATATATCTCAAACTGAAAACAATCTATAGCAGGAATTGTTTCAACTGAGAATATATATATGTTTGTCAGAATTTCAAAAGACCAAAAGATCTCTTGGCAATACATCCAAGTATATAAATATACTGGCTGACTTATTGAGAACTTCAGTATTATAGCAAAATAAGACAAAAAGTAACAAGCTAGGAAGCAGAAATTAGAGTCTAGAATACAGGCTTCAGTTAATAAAGTACAATAAAACGTACATGATTTTAATGTGATAGATGATATAGTGCTCTATTTACCTGAGAAGCTTTGTCTTGAAAGAGCTTACGCTGATGTTCTTCTTCCTTTAGTTTTTCCTCTAAATGCTTAATCTTGCCCTGCAAAAGAATAAAAAATCTAGGATTATTATACAAAAACTAAAGCCAAATATCTTATATTCCTTTTCCAAATAGAGTCCTTAGGGTATTGATTCTTGATAGTTTGGTAAATTAAAGCAGAAAGTAAGAAAAAGGAATGGCAAAAGATGCTAAATTTTTCTTGGCTTTCTTCCTATGCTTCTTTACCTGCTATTATATACAAGAAGAAAAAAGGAAAAGCAAAGAATGTATATGCATAGGCTCTTTTAACTTTCATCAACAAAATCATAATAATGAAAAATTGGGAGGTTTTAAAGGTCTAGAACATCAAACAATTATAGTCTTGGGTCTCAATGTTTCATTCAAAATATAGACAAATTACAACAAACGTCTATTTATGCTGTACTTAGGGAAACAACAGTAATATACATGAAATGATATGATTTGACTCATACCATGTATATATTGTATAACCTTATACACATAAGTATTTCATCTTATATCCATGGTGTAGTGTAGAATAGGAAGACAGTACTATTTCAAAGGGTGAGCTTCCTGAGTGTTGGAAAACTCAAGGAAGGCTTCACAGAGGAAGCAGGACTGGGAGAAAGTCCTATGAAATGGATAGGATTTGGGTGGAAAAGGAGAGGGTATTTCAGGACAGGATCTAGAATAGGCTTAACTTAATTGTAAGTGGTGAAAGGCAATCTTTTCAATATCCTTTAGGTAAATTACTTAACAAATGAAAATGTTCTGCCATTGCAGAAGAAACCAAAACTACAATTTCACATCAAAAGGCAAGCTCATTCATGCTGTGATAGAATATATTAACTTTTCATCTCTATAGGCAGGAATTCATATCTGGATTACTAAAAGTTGTTAATGAAGTTTTACGAATCTAATTTTACTGCATATTCACATACAGTGTAATTATGCTTAACACTAAAGATTTATTCCTGGCATCACCACTTCAAAGAAACAAGTAGAAGCTTACCTCAGCAGTTTTCTGAGTTGTTGTAAGTTTAAAACATTCTTTTTCTAAGACATCAAGCTTTTCAAGTTTTGCTTGCAGCTTCATATGATCCTGTTCTTTTTCCCTTTGAAGCTGGGCCTGGAAAGGAAAAAAACAAAACCTAAGTTTGGCAAGTGATGCCAATGGCTCAAGAGTAATACAATTTCTAAGAATTCAAAGTATAATATAAATCTGTCATAAGAAACACGCACATACATGTACATACTTTAGGTGCTTATGAACAAAAAACAAGAAAATAAAATACTTTTAAAAAACAAATAAAATGTGTAAAAAAAGATATTAGATCAATGGAACAAAATCTTCTATGTATCTTTATATAGTATTTCTTACTATGGAAAACATCATCAGTGAAACGTGTATTAAATAAATAAAGGTGTTATTCACAAGGTGACCAAACCAGTCACTGATTTACCCCCCCTCTAACTATAACATAGCAAAGTAACTATCAGAGGAATAAAACATACAGAGAACTATCTTTTATTAACTTAAAACTGCTCTAAAATATAGTCTATTAAAAAACAAAAACCTGAAACAACCAATAAATAGAGTCTTGGTGACCTGTGGTCTAACATTCAATTGGAGTTATAGAATGAGAGGAGAGAGAAGTCAGACAAGGATAATTATTTGAAGGATAATGGCTAAAAATGTTCCAATTTTGATGAAAAATATTAACTAACATATTCAAGAATCTAAAGCAAACAAACAAAAAATAACCCAAGCAGAATAAATACAAAGAAAACCCCATTTGGGCACATTATCAAATGGTGGAAAACCAGTGATAAAAGGAAAAAAAAGCAGCCTGAGAAATAACACATTATGCACAGAGGAATGAAGATAACAATTCTCATTAGAAACTATGAAATCCAGAGGACAATTGAGAGAACAGCTTTAATGTGCTAAAAGAAAAAAAGCATCAACTAGAATTCTATATCCAGTGAAACTATCCTTCACCAATGATGGTGAAATAAAGCCTTTTCCAGACAAAATCATGCTAAGAGAATTCCCAGCATACTTTTAAAAGAAGTACTTCAGACTAAAGGAAATGACACTAGATGAAAAATTGATTCTACATAAAGAAATAAAAAGCACTGGGAATGGTAAAAATGTGGATAAATATCTCCTTGTTTCTTAATTTTCTTTAAAGGAAAACTGATCATTTAAAGCAGAAACAAAAACAATGTATTGTGAGTTATATAACATATGTAGAAATAAAATATATGAAAACTGTAGCACAAAGGGAGATAAGTAGAAGCATACTGTGGTAAGGATCTAATATTACATGTGAATGTTTAAATACTAATTCATGGCAGACTGTGGTACGTTAAGAACACATATTTTAACCTGTAGAGCAGGTGCTAAAAAGGAGAAGGAGAAGGGAAAAAGTACAAGAAGAGAAGTCAATAGAATATAAGAAGAAACCACTAGAGAACTTAAAAAATATTTTTAGCTGAAAGATAATGAAAATATAAAATATCAAAATCTGTGGGATGCAAGTAAAGCAATGTTTACAGGGAACTTGATAGTTTTAATCACAAGGTATAACATTTAAAAAGAAATAATAAAAGTTTTAAATTCAATAATCTAAGTTTCTAACATACAAAGGTAGGGAAAAAATAGCAAATTAAACCCTACATAAATAGAAGGAAGGAAATAATAAAAATGAAGTGGAAATCAATGAAATAGAACTTAAAAAAAATTTCTTTTGAAAAAATCAATAAAGTTGATAAAGTGATAGGTAGAGTGATAATTTTAAAAGGAGCAAAAATACAACTTAGTAATATCAGGAATGAAAGAGGGACTTCTCTAAAGACACAAGAAGAAACAAAAATCTGAGTAGCCCAATCTCTGTTACAAATAAATTGAATTCATTATTCAAAAACACTTTACATTTAAAGAAAACTCCAGTCCCAGATAGCATCTATCAAATTTGAATTCTATCAAACATTTATGGAGGAAATAATACTACTCTTATACAAGGTCTTCCAGAAAATAGAAGAAGGAATCTTCCCAACTAATTTTATGAGGCCAACAAAACCATAACACCAAAACCAGACATTATAAGAAAATTACAAACCAACATTCCTCATGGACAAAGGCACAAAAATAGTTAAGCAAAATATTAGCAAACTGAATCAAGTGATGTAAAAAAAGAATACTATTTTAAGATTGATTGGGGTCTATACCAGGAATGCAATGTTGGTTAACATTTGAAAATCAAACGGTGTAACTTACCATGTTAACAGAAGGAGTGAAAAAAATCATATGACCCTTTCACTAGATGTAGAAAAAGCAATTCACAAAATTTGATACCCATTCACAATAAAAGCTTTTAGCAAACTAAGAATAGAAAGTAATTTCCACACCTTGATAAGGAACAACTATGAAAAACCTAGAGGTAATATCCTAGTGAAAGACTGGCATCTTTCTCCCAAAGATCAGAAACAAAACAAAGATGTCAGTCCTTACTACTCCTAATTAACACTATACTAGCTGTAATAGCCAGAGCAATAAAGTATGAAAAAGAAATAAAAGCCAAAAAATTTGGAAAAGGAGAAATAAAGCTGTCTTTATTCACAGATGACATGATTGTGTATAAAGAAAATCCTTTGAAAATATGAAAACTACTAGAATAAATTTAGCAAGCTGCAGGATACAAAGTCACATAAAAATCAATTACATTTTTATATGCTAGTAATAGAAAAATGAAACAAAAGTCCAATATTGCTCATAATAACATTAAGAATACAAAGTTCTTAGAGATAAATTTAACAAAAGATGTGCAAGATCTCTCATAGAAACTACAAACCATTATGAAGAGAAAGTAAAGAAGACTGAAATAATAGAGAAATATACTATGTTCATGGATCAGAAGATTCAATATTTTCGAGTTATCAATTTTTCCCCAAATGATCTATAGATTTAACAATATCCCGATCAAAATCTCAGCAGACTTATTTTTTAGAAAATGTTACACTGGTTATAAAATTTATATAGAAGTGCAAAGGATCTATAATAACAACAAAAAGAACAAAGCTGGAAGATTCACACTACTTGATTTCAAGACTTATTATAAAGCTACATGGTGTTAGTGTAAGAATAGACCAAAAGATAATACAGAGTCCCAGAAACAGACTTTATCTATCTTTGCCAATTGATTGTTGACAAAGGTGCCCAATGAATTCAACAGGAGAAAAGAAATCTTTTAACAAGTGGTGCTGGAACAACTGGGCATCCACATGGAAAAAATTTAACCTTGAATATTTCCTCTCACCATACAAAAATTAATTCCAGATGGATCACAGGAAAAAAATGAAAACAAAAAGCTTTTAGAAGAAAATATTTTGGAAAACAGTTTCACAGTTTCTTATAAACATACTACCTTGTGGTTCAGCACTACCATGCTACCTTGTGGTTCAGCAATTCTACTACTATTTATCCAAGAGAAATTAAAACATATGGTCACAAAATAATTTGTACAAGAATGTCCATAGCAGCTTTATTCATAATATCTCCAAACTGTCCATAGCAGCTTTATTCATAATATCTCCAAACTTTATTCATAATATCTCCAAACAAGCCAAATGTCCATCAACAGAAAAATGGATAACCAACTTGTGGCATATCTATATAATGAAATTCTATACAGCAATAAAAGGAATGAACTACTGATACATAGAGCAACATGGATTAATCCAAAAAACTTTATGTTAAACCAAAGAACCAGACACAAAAAAGTACATTTTCTATGATCCAATTTATATGAAGTTCTAGGACAGGCAAACTTAATCTGAAGTAAAATAAATCAGAATAGTAGTTGTGTTGTTGGGAGGTGGGTATAGAACAGGGAATAACTTGGCAGAGATATAAGAAAATTTCTGGGGTGATAAAAATGTTCTGTTGGACTTCCCTGGTGGCACAGTGGTTGGGAATCTGCCTGCCAATGCAGGGGACACAGGTTCAAGCCCTGGTCCAGGAAGATCCCATATGCCATGGAGCAACTGGGCCCATGCGCCACAACTACTGAGCCTGCACTCTACAGCCTGTGTGCCACAACTAAGCCCACATGCCACAACTACTGAAGCCTGCGTGCCTGGAGCCCATGCTCCGTTAACAGGAGAGGCCACCACAATGAGAAGCCTGCACACTGCAACGAAAAGTGGCCCCCACTCGCCGCAACTAGCAAATGCCCGCACACAGCAATGAAGACCCAATGCAGCCAAAAATAAATAAATAAATGAATTTATTAAAAAAAAGTTCTGTTATTTGGTAGGACTATGGATTACATGAGCATATTCATTTATCAATAATCACTGAACTGTACATTTAAGACCTGTGTATTTCACTAGATGTAAATTATACTTCAATAAAAACATTTAAAAAATGGTTAAAAGTCACTGATCTACAAGATTTAGCTAGCATAGGAATTTCTATGTTATTTTATAAGGTAAAATGTGAATAGGTGAATAGACAGATATCTTGTGCTTTTAACTGGCATTTCCCTGGTTACTAATGAGATTGATCAAGTTTTCTATAAATGTATGACCATTTGTGATTCCTTTTATCCTGCAAAATGCCTCTTCATAACTTTGCCCACTTTTCTACTGCTTTGTTACTTTTAGCATCTTGCCTAAAAAATCTCCCTAAACTCCAAGGTCATAAGGATATTGTTCCGTATTTGCTCTTAAAAATTCCAACGTTTACATTTAAGTCTTTAATCCATCTGGAATTGATTTTTCTGTATGGTAGGGATCAATTTCTTTCTGTTTTTTTTTCTCACACAGATAAACAATTTCCCCAAAACTGTTTACTGAAGTCTGACTTTTCTCCAATGTTCTGCAGTGGCATCCTTGTTTTATATTGAGTTTCCACATAAGTGTGTCTGACTATATCCTATTCCTTTATTCGGGTGTCTATCCATACAAATACCATGTTAATTTTTATTTTAATTTTTATTTATTTTTTTGCGGTATGTGGGCCTCTCACTGTTGTGGCCTCTCCCGTTGCAGAGCACAGGCTCTGGACGCGCAGGCTCAATGGCCATGGCTCATGGGCCCAGCCGCTCTGCGGCATGTGGGATCTTCCCGGACCGGGGCACGAACCTGTGTCCCCTGCATCGGCAGGCGGACTCTCAATCACTGCGCCACCAGGGAAGCCCTATCCTGTTAATTTTGATAGCATCAATACAGTAAGACCTCACCTTATTCTTCTTCAGAATAGCTTGGCTACTCTTGGACCTTTCCTTTTTATATAAATTTTAGAATCACTTTTCCAGTTCCTTGAAAAACCTATTAAATTCTTGCCCATTAAAATCCAGTATTGACTGGTACTTTACCCATTTCCAACATAAAGCAAAGATCTTAGAACAGTTAAACTATATTTACCAGTTCCTAATTTATGAGCTTCTGTTCTCATTAATTTTAATCCTATATATATTTAAATACATAAATAAAACATTATTATTGCTGTTTTATACAATATTCATTTAGATTTACCCATATATTTACCATCTTCCTTGTTCTTCATTCCTTCCTGCATCTCTGACCTTCCATCTAAGACACCTTTCCTTCTGTCTGAAAAATGTCCTTCCGTGTTTCCTTAGAATGTATCTCCTAGTAACAAACTATCTCAGATTTTGTCAGTCTTAAAATGTCTTCACTTTACCTTTATTTCTGAAGGATATTTCCCCCAGGCATTGGACTCTAGATTGGTAGTTATTTTCTTTTACTGCCTTAATTATATCCATTTTCTTCCAGATTCAGTATTTTCAGTTGAGAAGTCCACTGTTACTTTAATTGCTGTCCTTTTGAACATACCCTTCCCCCGCCCCCCAGCAGCTTTTAGGATTTTATTCTTGTCTTATTATTTCTTTTTATTTTTCCTACTTTGGTTTTATCTTCTTGAATCTGTGGTCTGATTTTTTTTAAAATCAATTTTTTAAAATTCCCAGCCATTATCTCTTCAAATATTGTTTCTGTCCTATTCTTTCTCTTTTCCTTTTGGAACTCCAATCACAGATATATTTGACCTCACTCTAACTTCTGCCTCTTACTCTCTTTTCTAAATTTACTATTGTTTTGTCTCTTCATTGATCTGGACAGTTTCAGCATCTAGTTCACTAATTATCTCTACTAATCTGCTATTAGATCCACCATTAAGTTCTAAATTTCACTTACTGTATTTCTTAGTTCTACAATTTTTATTTGGTTCTTTCTCAAATCTGCTCTGCCATTTTATGGTTTCTAATGCTCTACTGAAAATTTTGTTCCTATCTTCTGTCTCCTTGATTTTAGCAAGCATAATTATTTTAGTCTCCCTCTTCCAGAGCCAGTACCTAGCTGGAGATAACTTATGAGAGTGTTTATATAGTCTGTTATGTATGCTATCTCTTTTCATAGTACTTTATCTCCTTCTCCCTGTTTATCTTTGACTGAAAGTTTCTCACTATGTAGAAGAGATGTATATAGAAATAATTTGAGGTCCTTGGGAACATTAGCCATCCAGGATCACTTTAATCCAATTTCGGGGACTAAGATTTTCTGGATTACTCTGATAACCTAGAGCAGAGCTGTAATCTGGGTTGTTTTTTTTCTTGTTCACCATTACAAAGCATTCAGAGCACAGAAGATATACCACAGTTCCTACTCTTGGCAGGCCGTGGACTCTAATTTCCTTAGCCCCATAAACATGGCTTTCAAAAGTATTATTTAGCCTCTCAACAGACTCTTCTGGAATCAGAAATGCCCTAAGAAGGAAGGGACCTGAAACTAACCTCTCTAGAGCTCAACTTCTTTGGATTTAAGTCTGCACACAGATTTTTGAATTGGTGATTTTACATCACCTTGTTAACTCTACAATGCCTTTGTGTACTTTCTTTTCTTCCTTTCTTCCTCCCTCCCTCCCTTTCTTTTTAATTTTCTGTCCAGTTTTTTGTATTTTCCTCTACAAAAAGGTTGGTCCAAATGACCTAGTATGTATCACCGTAACTGGAAATTTCCTATATACAGCTTTATATCCTATTTAAGATTTTTAATATGACAATCTACCCATGACATTAAATATTCTTTAAAAACATATTATAGGAGGCTCGGGCTTCAGTCGGGGCGCAGGGAGAGGACTGGGGTTGGCGGCGTGAACCCAGCCTTCAGGGGGTTAGTGCACCACGGCTAGCCAGGAGGGAGTCCGGGGAAAAGTCTGGACCTGCTGAAGAGGCAAGAGACTTTTTCTTCCCTCTTTGTTTCCTGGTGCGAGAGGAGATGGGATTAAGAGCGCTGCTTAAAGGAGCTCCAGAGACAGGCGCGAGCCGAGGATAAAAGCGCGGACCCCAGAGAGGGGCATGAGATGCTAAGGCTGCTGCTGCCGCCACCAAGAAGCCTGTGTGGGAGCACAGGTCACTATCCACACCCCCCTTCCGGGGAGCCTGTGCAGCCCGCCCCTGCTAGGGTCCCGGGATCCAGGGGCAACTCCCCCGGGAGAACGCACGGCGTGCCTCAGGCGGGTGCAAAGTCCCGCAGGCCTCTGCCGCGCAGGCTCATCCCGCACTCAGTGCCTCGCCACCCCCCCCCCGCCCCCCGCCCCGCGGCCTGAGTGATCCAGAGCCCCCGAAGCAGCTGCTCCTTTAACCCCGTCCTGTCTGAGCGAACAACAGATGCCCTCCGGGGACCTACACGCAGAGGCGGGGCCAAATCCAAGCTGAGCCCCTGGGAGCTGTGAGAACAAAGAAGAAGAGAAAGGGAAATCTCTCCCAGCAGCCTCAGAAGCAGCGGATTAAAGCTCCACAATCAACTTGATGTACCCTGTACCTGTGGAATACATGAATAGACAACGAATCATCCCAAATTGAGGAGGTGGACTTTGAGAGCAAGGTTTATGATTTTTTTCCCCTTTTCCACTTTTTGTGAGTGTGTATGTGTATGCATCTGTGTGAGATTTTGTCTGTATAGCTTTGCTTCCACCATTTGTCCTAGGGTTCTATCCGTCCGTTTTGCTTTTTTTAAAAACTTTTTTCTTATAATTAATTTTTATTTTAATAACTTTATTATATTATATTTTATTTTATTTTAGTTTATCTTCTTTCTTTCCTTTTTTCCTTCCTTCCCTCCTTTCTTCCTTCCTCCCTCCCTCCCTACCTCCTTTCTTTCTTTCTTTCCCTTTCTTTCTTTTTCTTTCTTTCTTCCTTCCTTCCTTCCTTTCTCCTTCTAATTCTTTCTTTCTACTTTTTATCCCTTTTATTCTGAGCCGTGTGGATGAAAGGCTCTTGGTGCTGCAGCCAGGAGTCAGTGCTGTGCCTCTGAGGTGGGAGAGCCAACTTCAGGACACTGGTCCACAAGAGACCTCCCAGCACCACACAATATCAAACGGTGAAAATCTCCCAGAGATCTCCATCTCAACACCAGCACCCAGCTTTACTCAATGACCAGCAAGCTACAGTGCTGGACACCCTATGCCAAACAACTAGCAACACAGGAATACAACCCCACCTATTAGCAGAGAGGCTGCCTAAAATCATAATAAGTCCATAGACACCCCAAAACACACCACGAGACGTGGACCTGCCCACCAGAAAGACAAGATCCAGCCTCATCCACCAGAACACAGGCACTAGTCCTCTCCACCAGGAGGCCTACACAACCCACTGAACCAACCGTACCCACTGGGGACAGACACCAAAAACAATGGGAACTATGAACCTGCAGACTGCAAAAAGGAGACCCCAAACACAGTAAGATTAGCAAAATGAGAAGACAGAAAAACAGAGCAGATGAAGGAGCAAGATAAAAACCCACCAGACCTAACAAATGAAGAGGAAAGAGGCAGTCTACCTGAAAAAGAATTCAGAATAATGATAGTAAAGATGACCCAAAATCTTGGAAATAGAATGGACAAAATACAAGAAACATTTAACAAGGACCTAGAAGAACTAAAGATGAAACAAGCAACGATGAACACCACAATAAATGAAATTAAAAATACTCTAGATGGGATCAATAGCAGAATAACTGAGGCAGAAGAACGGATAAATGACCTGGAAGATAAAATAGTGGAAATAACTACTGCAGAGCAGAATAAAGAAAAAAGAACGAAAAGAACTGAGGACAGTCTCACAGACCTCTGGGACAACATTAAACGCACCAACATTCGAATTACAGGGGTCCAGAAGAAGAAGAGAAAAAGAAAGGGACTGAGAAAATATTTGAAGAGATTATAGTTGAAAACTTCCCTAATATGGGAAAGGAAATAGTTAATCAAGTCCAGGAAGCACAGAGAGTCCCATACAGGATAAATTCAAGGAGAAATACGCCAAGACACATATTAATCAAACTGTAAAAATTAAATACAAAGAAAACATATTAAAAGCAGCAAGGGAAAAACAGCAAATAACACACAAGGGAATCCCCATAGGGTTAACAGCTGATCTTTCAGCAGAAACTCTGCAAGCCAGAAGGGAGTGGCAGGATATATTGAAAGTGATGAAGGAGAAAAACCTGCAACCAAGATTACTCTGCCCAGCAAGGATCTCATTCAGATTTGATGGAGAAATTAAAACCTTTACAGACAAGCAAAAGCTGAGAGAGTTCAGCACCACCAAACTAGCTTTACAACAAATGCTCAAGGAACTTCTCTAGGCAAGAAACACAAGAGAAGGAAAAGACCTACTATAACGAACCCAAAGCAATTAAGAAAATGGGAATAGGAACATACATATCGATAATTACCTTAAATGTAAATGGACTAAATGCTCCCACCAAAAGACACAGATTGGCTGAATAGATACAAAAACAAGACCCATATATATGCTGTCTACAGGAGACCCACTTCAGACCTAGAGACACATACAGACTGAAAGTAAGGGGATGGAAAAACATATTCCATGCAAATGGAAACCAAAAGAAAGCTGGAGTAGCAATTCTCATATCAGACAAAATAGACTTTAAAATAAAGACTATCAGAAGAGACAAAGAAGGACACTACATAATGATCAAGGGATCGATCCAAGAAGATATAACAGTTGTAAATATTTATGCACCCAACATAGGAGCACCTCAATACATAAGGCAAATACTAACAGCCATAAAAGGGGAAATTGACAGTAACACATTCATAGTAGGGGACTTTAACACCCGACTTTCACCAATGGACATATCATCCAAAATGAAAATAAATAAGGAAACACAAGCTTTAAATGATACATTAAATAAGATGGACTTAATTGATATTTATAGGACATTCCATCCAAAAACAACAGAATACACACTTTTCTCAAGTGCTCATGGAACATTCTCCAGGATAGATCATATCTTGGGTCACAAATCAAGCCTTGGTAAATTTAAGAAAATTGAAATTGTATCAAGTATCTTTTCTGACCACAACTCTATGAGACTAGATATCAATTACAGGAAAAGATCTGTAAAAAAATACAAACACATGGAGACTAAACAATACACTACTTAATAACAAAGTGATCACTGAAGAAATCAAAGAGGAAATCAAAAAATACCTAGATACAAATGACAATGGAAACACGATGACCCAAAACCTATGGGAAGCAGCAAAAGCAGTTCTAAGAGGGAAGTTTATAGCAATACAATCCTACCTTAAGAAACAGGAAACATCTCGAATAAACAACCTAACCTTGTACCTAAAGCAATTAGAGAAAGAAGAACAAAAAAACCCCAAAGTTAGCAGAAGGAAAGAAATCATAAAAATCAGATCAGAAATAAATGAAAAAGAAATGAAGGAAACAATAGCAAAGATCAATAAAACTAAAAGCTGGTTTCTTGAGAAGGTAAACAAAATTGATAAACCATTAGCCAGACTCATGAAGAAAAAAGGGAGAAGACTCAAATCAATAGAATTAGAAATGAAAAAGGAGAAGTAACAACGGACACTGCAGAAATACAAAAGATCATGAGAGATTACTACAAGCAACTCTATGCCAATAAAATGGACAACCTGGAAGAAACGGACAAATTCTTAGGAATGCACAACCTGCCAAGACTGAATCAGGAAAAAATAGAAAATATGAACAGACCAATCACAAGCACTGAAATTGAAACTGTGATTAAAAATCTTCCAACAAACAAAAGCCCAGGACCAGATGGCTTCACAGGCGAATTCTATCAAACATTTAGAGAAGAGCTATCACCGATCCTTCTCAAACTTTTCCAAAATATAGCAGAGGGAGGAACACTCCCAAACTCATTCTATGAGGCCACCATCACCTTGATACCAAAACCAGACAAGGATGTCACAAAGAAAGAAAACTACAGGCCAATATCACTGATGAACATAGATGCAAAAATCCTCAACAAAATACTAGCAAACAGAATCCAACAGCACATTAAAAGAATCATACACCATGATCAACTGGGGTTTATTCCAGGAATGCAAGGATTCTTCAATATACGCAAATCAATCAACGTGATACACCATATTAACAAATTGAAGGAGAAAAACCACATGATCATCTCAACAGATGCAGAGAAAGCTTTCGACAAAATTCAACACCCATTTACGATAAAAACCCTGCAGAAAGTAGGCATAGAGGGAACCTTCCTCAACATAATAAAGGCCATATATGACAAACCCACAGCCAACATCTCCTCAACGGTGAAAAACTGAAAGCATTTCCACTAAGATGAGGAACAAGACAAGATTGCCCACTCTCACCACTCTTATTCAACATAGTTTTGGAAGTTTTAGCCACACCAATCAGAGAAGAAAAGGAAATAAAAGGAATCCAAATCGGAAAAGAAGAAGTAAAGCTGTCACTGTTTGCAAGTGACATGATACTATACATAGAGAATCCTAAAGATGCTACCAGGAAACTACTAGAGCTAATCAATGAATTTCATGAAGTAGCAGGATACAAAATTAATGCACAGAAATCTCTGGCATTCCTAAACACTAAGGATGAAAAATCTGAAAGTGAAATCAAGAAAGCACTCCCATCTACCACTGCAACAAAAAGAATAAAATATCTAGGAATAAACCTACCTAAGGAGACAAAAGACCTGTATGCAGAAAATTATAAGACACTGATGAAAGAAATTAAAGAGGATACAAACAGATGGAGAGATATACCATGTTCTTGGATTGGAAGAATCAACATTGTGAAAATGACTATACTACCCAAAGCAATCTACACATTCAATGCAATCCCTATCAAACTACCACTGGCATTTTTCACAGAACTAGAACAAAAACTTTCACAATTTATATGGAAACACAAAAGACCCTGAATAGCCAAAGCAATCTTGAGAACGAAAAACGGAGCTGGAAGAATCAGGCTCCCTGACTTCAGACTACACTACAAAGCTACAGTAATCAAGACAATATGGTAGTGGCTCAAAAAGAAAAAGATAGATCAATGGAACAGGATAGAAAGCCCAGAGATAAACCCACGCACATATGGTCACCTTATCTTTGATCAAGGAGGCAGGCATGTACAGTGGAGAAAGGACAGCCTCTTCAATAAGTGGTGCTGGGAAAACTTGACAGGTACATGTAAAAGAATGAAATTAGAACACTCCCTAACACCATACACAAAAATAAGCTCAAAATGGATTAAAGACCTAAATGTAAGGCCAGAAACTATCAAACCCTTAGAGGAAAACATAGGCAGAACAGTGTATGACATAAATCACAGCAAGATCCTTTTTGACCCACCTCCTAGAGAAATGGAAATAAAACCAAAAATAAACAAATGGGACCTAATGAAACTTCAAAGCTTTTACACAGCAAAGGAAACCATAAATAAGATGAAAAGACAGCCCTCAGAATGGGAGAAAATATTTGCAAATTAAGCAACTGACAAAGGATTAATCTCCAAAATTTATAAGCAGCTCATGCAGCTCAATAACAAAAAAACAAACAACCCAATCCAAAAATGGGCAGAACACCTAAACAGACATTTCTCCAAAGAAGATATACAGACTGCCAACAAACACATGAAAGAATGCTCAACATCATTAATCATTAGAGAGATGCAAATCAAAACTACAATGAGATATCATCTCACACCAGTCAGAATGGCCATCATCAAAAAATCTAGAAACAATAAATGCTGGAGAGGGTGTGGAGAAAAGGGAACGCTCTTGCACTGCTGGTGGGAATGTGAATTGGTTCAGCCACTATGGAGAACAGTATGGAGGTTCCTTAAAAAACCACAAATCGAACTACCATATGACCCAGCAATCCCACTTTTGGGCATATACCCTGATAAAACCATAATTCCAAAAGAGTCATGTACCAAAATGTTCATTGCAGCTCTATTTACAATAGCCCGGAGATGGAAACAACCTAAGTGTCCATCATCGGATGAATGGATAAAGAAGATGTGGCACATATATACAATGGAATATTACTCAGCCATAAAAAGAAACGAAATTGAGCTATTTGTAATGAGGTGGATAGACTTAGAGTCTGTCATAGAGTGAAGTAAGTCAGAAAGAGAAAGAGAAATATTGTTTGCTAACACATATATATGGAATTTAAGAAACAAAAAAAGGCGTGAAGATCCTAGGGGTAAGACAGGAATAAAGACACAGACCTACTAGAGAATGGACTTGAGGATATGGGGAGGGGAAGGGTAAGTTGTGACAAAGCGAGAGAGAGGCATGGACATATATACACTACCAAACGTAAAATAGATAGCTAGTGGGAAGCAGCCGCATAGCACAGGGAGATCAGCTCGGTGCTTTGTGACCTCCTGGAGGGGTGGGATAGGGAGGATGCGAGGGAGGGAGATGCAATAGGGAAGAGATATGGGAACATATGTATATGTATAACTGATTCACTTTGTTAAAAAAAAAATACACAACAAAAAATATATATTATATTATATTACTATAGAAAATATGGTCACCTGTTGTTCTAGGATCATATTCTTCTCTCGCTCTACGTTGAGAACCATTCTCTTTGTATATTCTAGTTGTTTCTCTAGAAGGGTACAGTGAGACTGGGCTGAGCTTAACTGCATACTTATATCTATGAAAAAGAAAAAGTAATAATGAGTCAGTTAGTTATCACATAGATCAGAGAGTTATAACAAGAAGTGTATTCTATGAATTCAATCAACAGCTAAAAGTTCAAGAGTTCTTTAGTTCTAAATATTGACTCTCCCAAAGTTTGTGTGTATCTCATTAATTATATATAACCAATTTAACGTTGTCTCCTCATAAACACCCAGAGGGCATACTTCTGAAAAGGAAGGATGTCAGTGACCTGTGGGATAACAAAAAACCTGGCTCTTCCTGGGAAACAACACCATCTGGAAAATAGAGGACCTAAAGTCTCTTTCCTAACAATACATTTCTTCTCTTTCAGGAAACTCAGGTATATGCATTCTACCATTCCCATTTTCCTCTGTTCTCGACTACTAACTGCACAGTTAATTCTATTTATAATAAGCAACCTCGTTCTAATTCTTTAATTCGTTACTTTCCTCAGTTCTTTCTTCTACTTTTGTCCAATTACCTTGGGATTTTTTTTTTCCCTCCCTATTTCTTCATTCTATTTATAAGCTGAAACACAAATTTGAACCTTGTTTATGAGGGTGATGTAGTGTTACAAGGAAAAAAAAGCCACAATTTTTAAGTGAAATTATATAAAGAACTTATGTTCTAAATCTCTAAAACAGATGCCCAGAAGTCCTTTTCATAATTTCCACAGAAGCCTCCACCTACCTGTCCATTTCTTCCAATTAATCTTTTAAGTTAAATATAATTTTTTAAGTTAATTTTTATTGTTTTATGTTGTTTAATTACTAGTATTGCTTTATATTTTCTAATTTAAAAAAAACTAGTGAAAATATGAAGTATTCCAATTGTATTATGGGCTAATAACATATTGCATTTTGTTGGTATTCTGAAAATATTATAATTCTTAAACACAGTTTGTCTAATTTTTCTTTTAATCTCAAAAATTTATGAACTGGGATAACAGATATAATAGAGGTAACTTCAAAATTATATCCATTTAGTGCAAATACCAAAATGTCTGAGAACAAGCCCTCAACTTTGGAATGCATATAAGAACAAAGATATTTGAGTAAATCTTCTTAGACTGGGCTTATTATTTTTAAGTTGTAAACTTTGGTAACCACTTGTTTCTGAGAACTATTGAATGTTCTTACCTTTTTTCTGCTTTATTAGTTCCTCATGTGCCAGATTTCTCTCCTTTGTTTCATACTCCAAGGCCTTTTTATACTGTGCTGCTTCTCTGGAAAGAATGTTCAGGTTATCTTCAGCTTGTGTTCTCTCTAACTCTAAACGATGAATCTTTTCCTGAAGAGTTTTTAAGGCTAAAATAAGAGCTGTTGAAAAAAAATTTGCCTGATATTTTAAGTGAGAATTTTTGAACACTTAACAATCATAGTAGCATATAAAAGTGAGCAGTATGTTTTTGTTAATGAACCAAAAAAAATAAGTAATTTATATTCCTCATAAAAAAGAAAAATGACAAAACTTTAAAGAGGGACAAATTCTAACATATCTTACAAAAACAATATATTTATGATTGTATTTAGTACTTTCCTAAATTTGAGATATGAGAAAGCTAATAATCACTAAATTTAATAAAATAAATATATTCAAATTAAGGCAAAAAGATATATATATATATGTATATGTATATATGTGTGTGTGTGTATATATGTATATGGAGAGAGAGAGAGAGAGAGACAGAGACAGAGAGACAGAGAGGGAGAGAAAGGGAGGAAGGTTGGGAGGCATAAGAGTCTGAGCATGGATAAAGAAAATTAAAATATAGTGCCCACTAATTAACAAGGAAACTTAGGTTTAAAGTTAAAAGTTTTTCTCAGTTCTTCATGTATTCAGTTTCAGTCAAACCAGAAACATTTATTGTTTCTTTGTCTAAGATATAATGTTAATAATTAGGACATATGAGATAGAACATAGTTTCTTCCATTAAGAAAAAATTACAACCTAGTGGTTTAACTGATGTCAGGCTTGAAAGATTATAAGTGTTACACATGTACTACTGTGATTTCTTTTCAGCTATATTAATATCTTCATGATTCAGATAAGCTCAGAGTTATAAAATTTTCAAATATTGTCTTACATTTTCTTCTCAGTTACAACTTTAAATTATAAAAAACTAGAGATAAATGGAATATAAATAAATGTTATAAGTTAACTTTCAAATAGTTTATATCCAATTAGAAAAATGTCTGCTAGAGATTATTTTTTGATTTGGATTACTATTTCTTCAGTTGCTTTGCTCCACAAAGCCAGTCTATTTAATAATGGCAACCATTATTATAAAAGATTAAAAAACAACATGACTATCATCATCTTAGAAAGTAATTTGTAATGGTGTAGGTATGCCTGGAGTCATAAATGTTTTCCTAATTCAATTTTAAGATCCTCCTAAGCTTGTATTTTAAAAGTTATAATACTTGTATTTTGTAGTTACTCCAATGTACTGGATTCATGAAGAATTTTCAAGGGTAATTTCAGATATATGAAATTACTGAATTTAATCCTTGAATAAGACAATTCTACTTAATTTGTTAGTATTCTAATCATCTTGTTTATTAGAAGGAGTCTCCAAATCTGACTTTTTATTCTTCAAAGAGTATTTTCCTATTTTCTAATGATGTTTTAATGAAAAGCCTGTAATATGTGCCTAGCTGGTTATATTAATTTTCATCTTATAGCTGAAGAAGCCAAAATAAAAAAATGTTAAGTAACCTAAGTTTATAGAAACTTTAAGAAACAGAGTCAAAATGAGCAGTTTTACTAAGATTAGTTAAATACACAATCATCTTATTTTCTATATAAAAATGAAAAGTTTTGTATAACATACTTTGTACCATTCCCCTAATGTTAAATAAGATTTTTTATTAGCATTACCTTGGCTATTTGGACTATGAAGCATTTTAGGAGAGGTAACTTCTAAGTTCACAGAATAGTGAGTCTGAGATGATTCATCACTCTGGGCGATTGATGGAACAAACACTCTTTCTGGAGGTTTAAGATAGCTTCCTACTATACTGTGCATTAATTCAAAATCCATTATCTGTACTTCTGTACTGTGCCAATAAAGGAATGGCACAGTATAGCATCATTCTTTCCTATGTGAATGACAAAAACATTAGACAAAAATTCAGATGAAACTTTAAAATAAATACATAATCATATACTGTGGAATTTTGTCTTTACGAAGTTAATTATCACAAATTCAATTATAATAAATTCAGCAGTAAAAGAAAGAAAAATGACTATTTACTCTATAAAGAGTATAGACAATTCTGCCTGACTTTCAATGAGTATATGCTCTGGAGTGAGCGTTACATGCGTGGTGTGAATTTGCTGGTTTTTCAGTTGATCACAAGTTCATCATCTGAGCACCCCTCTAAAAGAGTTTGACTCTAGGGTTCAGAGAGAAAAGTATATATTCTAAAAGACAACACAGCTTTGAAACACAAGCCACCCACATAACATGATTCTCTAAGACTCTAATGTACTGGCCTCCTAAGGGATTTTCAAGGGTAATTTTGGATATATCAATTTCTGAGTCTAACCCTTGAATAAGACACAACTCCACTTAATGCACTAGCATTCTAATCATGTAGTTTAGAAGGGTTCCAAATCTGAAAATCTAAAATAGCTTTACCTTGTCATTCTGGGCTTTTTTTGTATGTTTGTTGGAGAGCCCTTTTAGCCATCTTAGCAGATAATTTTTAAATGTTCCCAAATCATTTTATTTTCCTTTCTGTAATTTAAATATTTTAGAAATGTATTCTACTTAATAGATTATAGTCAATGTTAAATAAATTAACTCATAACCACACTGAAAGAAACAGAAAATTGTTTATACACAAAACAATTTACCAGCACAATTTTTAGAACAAAAGCTTGCTTTAAAATGTAAATTTAGAATTCCTTTGTAGAATTATAATTAGCCTACTTTAATTTTTGAGAACTGTAAAATTTCAGTGATTTCACTACCTTCCCAATTCACAGGGCAAAGGAAGATACTTCCATGATTGTATTTCCTGGGATGGCAGGGAACATAACTTCACTCAATAGGATTTTCTACTTTAGCCACTGTCATGATGTGTTGTCTTCCAGGACATTCTCATCAGTCTAAATTAGAGGTTATAGAGCCTAGGAAGCTTTGCTAGAATACTTGATGCTCTTTGATCTTAGGAGGCGATCATTTTTGCTTTTGTTATTAGCACCAGCTACCATTTACTAACCATGTCTCTGTCCCTCTGGGTTCTTGCTGCTTAGACACTGTCTGCTCCCCATGGGAGACTGCATCTATCTAAGTTGCTGTTCCCTCAAAAAATAAGAGAGCAAATTTAGTTACAGCTGGCTCACAATAAAGTAAAGGCAGGGCCCCAAAGTACAGATGTTCTGAACATGGTTGTACATCTTCAGAGAAAGGTATGTGGTTGAACCTATCCAAAGAACTTTGGAGTTACTCAAGAAATCTGATTCAGTTTTCAGCTCCTGTTGAGTCTCTCCAATAATGAAAAGAATGAAATTTTGCCATTAGTCACTATACACTGAAGTCCTTGGGAGGACTGTCTGCTTCCTCTGTCCCAAATATAGTATTATTTTACAAAGTCAATTTTTGCACCAATTAAAAAAAATTCAAGGGTTTTAGTGTATATGAAATGACTACTCAGAAGATACCAATAAGTTAAAAATTAGACCAAAGTTTATTTAAATTAAATGTGTAAACACATCTGAAAGTTGGCATAAGCAGAGTAATAACCTACTGGTATATGAAGAAAAGAAAGGAAACAGTAAAGAAATGAGAGAAAACAAGCCATGGGGTTCTCACTGTAATAGGGGTTCCAGCTTAACCCTTACAATCTAGCCCTGTATTATAAACAAGTGCTTAAAAACTACTCAAAGCTTATTTACATAAAGAACCGAGGCATCCTAGGAGAAAAACTCTGAAGGAATATGACAGATGTACAGAAACGCTGATCCAAAATCAAAGCCTTAATTGGTGGAGGAGAGGAGGAGTGATTCTGAGTAGAGTATGGTGGTGGTCATTTTAATTCGTCTCTGACCTAGTCCCATCTACTTATACATGGCTGTAGGGAAGAGAGAGGGCTGGAAGTAAAAAGTGAGAAATATTTCACCAAGATCTCTATAAAAGACTGAGGCACTAGCTGCCTTGCTTTGTATAAGATGTTATATTCCAATGAAGGGGGAAGTTGCCAGAGGTCACTAACACAGTTTTGGCACTTTAAGAGTTCTGTTGCATTGGTAGTACTGTTCAGCCAGAGAGAGACAGCAAGAGAGTGACAGAGCAGCTGGAAAGGACATATTCATGGCATGTATGACAGAATTTTCTAGAGGAAGTTTTCTGAAAATACAGAGAGCTGCCTAAGCCCCATCCTCCAAGGAATGTGAATGTTTGGTATGAGGTCTAGCTGTAGGTTATTGAAAAGACCTCAGAAATTCTTGTTGGAGTATTCTGTCCCACAAGTAGGGGCAAAGGGCTGTAAAATGTGGGCCTCGATTGTATCAATAGCCTGGTAAAGCTTAGGAAAACTCAAATTATGCCTGGAACCATTCCTGACAGCTTGTAAACAATCAGGGAAATTATCCATTGCCTCTATGGTGTATAAAATTAAGACACCTTAATTGGCTGCAACTAAGGTGCCACTGCATAAAGAAACTATCCCCTCTAAAGAATGTGCTGGACACAAATACTTAACTGCAAAGCATTTTCACTCGTTCTTGAGGGAAGTAATTGTTCCAAAATGGTCCCTTTAAATAACCAATGTCTACTCCTGCTGGTGGCATCATCTTTGTGTAATCTCATAGGACTATTAGGGAGACAGCATTTAGGAAGCAGTCAGAGATACTACAATGGGTTCTTGAAATGGAGGACTCTCTGTTTCCGTACTGGTAATTCTTTCAAGTTTAGATTTTTTCCTTGGAGAGACTGGAGAAAGATCAACAGCTCTGCTTCTTTTATCTGATTTTCTTTGTGTATGCATCTAGATTAACTTATCCAAAGAGCAAACACAGTAAAGGCTGGACTAACTTTATTTTATTCTTAATGTATATTACTTTTAAAAGTACTCTTACAATTGAGTAGAATAATTTGAGGTTAAGGAATTTGCCTTACAGATGCTCTAATAGATATTACAACCTATTATTTACAACATATAATAACTAAAGTGTTAAGATAGTGATATAAAAACTGACTGGTCAATAGAAATTAGTAAATCTAAGAACTTCACATAAATACTTCCATGGGATTCAACAAATGATTCATTTGTTGTTCATTCAATGAATGATGTTAGAAAAACTAGGGAAAAAATCCAGTTAAACCTTTCTATAATAGCACACATCAGTACAGAACTTCAAATAACCTACAGAGTTAAAATTTTTTTAACTTTAAAAATTATAAAAAAAACAGTGAATAGTTAAAATAATCTTAGAAGGGGGCAAGATATTTTGTGTTTAAAGGCAGGAGGAAAATAAAGGAAAAGATACAAAGACTACATGAAAATTCATTCTACAACATATAGAAATTATGAAAAAATTTGAAAGACAAAAGAAAAGCAGAAGATAATATTTGCAATCACTTATGCAGCATTCTGGCCAGGAATGTGTAACCTGAATCTCAGTACATCACAAAGGCCAAAAATGGAAAACATTCTATTTTTTATAAAGGGGGAACTGTTTTCTTAAAGAATGTCAACGTCATAAAAAATGATGACACGTCTAGGTATATATATCCAAAAGAAAATTGAAAGCATGGTTTCAAATAGATATTTGTACACCTATATTCATAATGGCATTATTTACAATAGCCAAAGGTGGAAACAACCCAAACGTCCATCAATGAATGAATAGATAAACAAAATGTATATATATACAATGTAATACTATTTGGCCTTAAAAAGAGAAGGAAATTCTGACACACGCTAAAACATGGATGAACACTGAGGACACTATGCTAAGTGAAATAAACCAGTCACAGAAAGACAAATACTGTATGATTCTACTTATATGAGGTATCTAGAGTCGTTAAACTCATAGAAACAGAAAACAGAATGGTAGCTGAGGGGAGGGGTAAATGGGGAGTTGTAGAATTTCAGTTTCGTCAGATGAAAAAGTTCTGGAGATTTGTTGTACAACGATGTGTGGCAGGGGAGACAAGTTAAAAACAAGATATGATTCAACGGGATAAGTTCCATAACAAAAGCATACACAGGGTGTTATGGGAGCACAGAAGAGGAATTATCTAATTCTGATTGACAGAGAGATAAGTAAAGCCAGAAATAATTTGGAATTATTAACAGTTTTGAAAGAGTAGTTTAGGTAAATATGGGAGAGTGAACATATAGACTGACTTTTGCTTCCTCTTCAAAACCCACTAAAATAATATTAAAACTTTTTAAAAAAGATATAAACCTGAAAGGACAAAGAAATCAGAAAAGATGACAACAACATAACTTTGGAAAATGGAAAACAGATGTACAAGTAATAACAGACTTAGCTAATGCAAAAAGGCAGATTCCTAACTCAAGTAATAAAAGTGACTTTTAAGTTTACCCTATAGAACCTCCAAAATGGCTCATGAATTAGCTACACCTCTGTAGTAAATTTGTAAGTTGTCAAGATAGGGCTGAAACCTAGAGAATAGGATGAAAGTTTAATTTAGACGTAAATTATATGCCCAAATCTCCTTTGCTTCTCCATACAACCAAAAGACTGTTTTATCCCCTCGTCTGGGAAGAAGACCAGTAGTTTTTGTTTTTGTTGTTGTTGTTTTAATGAAGAGGAACTTTTAGAGTATCTCTGGATTGGGAGACACTCAGCACAGGTGAGGGTGGGGAACCAGACTGAAAGGAGGAAGATTCAGTACACAGAATACTGGCAGTCTACATATCCAAGTGGAGACGGGAAGATCCTTATCAAGGGAATATGACTAGCCCAAGTTAACAAAGATACTAAAGACAGTAAAGTGAATGGATTGGATGGATTTGGAATTTCCAATCAGTTTTTTAGTGCTCCACTCTTAAATATAAGTTGTTTAACAAAGGCTTACGACATTGAAGAAAGATGTGAAAGACAGAGATCAAAACAAGCAAACAATAAAAGGCTTAACAGAAACACAAAATTTGGAAAAACATAATTAAGAGATAGAAGTATAATCATTGAGGGACATGGCAGGTCCTAGTGAATTTGGCTAGAGCATAGTGAGTAAATGTTGGCAATAAGAGATGGCTAAAAAGGTATATGAGGGGCAAACCACAAAGGATTTGGTGTATCACACAAGTAGTTCGTATTTTATAGGATCAGGCAATAGGGAGCTAATAAAGGATATAAAGGGGAATAACATGATCAGGTTTGTATTCTGAGTTTATTCAGATGGCCCTGAGGTAGATTGGAGGGAGAAGAAATTACAGGCAGAGAGACAATTTAAGAGGTTACTGAAGTAATTAAGATGAGAAAAAATATAAGGCCTGAACTAAGACTGTAGTAAATGAGATCAACATGAAAGATTCTTAGAAGATACAATCAAAAGGACTTAGGAACCAACTAGATATGTGAAATGGGGGAGAGGAAAGAATCAAAACCACACTTCAAAATTTCACTTGGGCAAGTAAAGAGATGGTGGTGGCATTAACAGAAATAAGAAATAATATAAAAGGAGATACAAGTCTGATGGAAAACAACGAACTCTGTTTTAGATATAGTTGAATCTGAGGTGCCCACAGACAAAGTCAAAGTAAGAACAACAAGTAATTCTTTAGTGTCTACATCTAATATGCTATGCCCTGTAGAAATAAACACACAGGGCATAGCTTCTGCAGTCAAATAGTTTGCAATCTCACTGTTGAAAAAAGACAAACAAGAGACAATGAAAAGGGAGAAAAAAACACAGGGGGTGAGTTAGCTAGCAGTATACCCAATAAAATTGGTTTGCTTATTTCATAATTATTAAAATTTTATTGACCATTCTTCAATCTCATTATCCTAAATGAGTCTGAATAGAAGAAATATGATTACATGAGTAAAATACCTTGTTTTTTAAAGAGTACAAAGCAATCTTTGTATAATCTTTTACAAATATTTTATAAATTATAATACAGCATCTAATTGTTACGTGTACAGTTAATTCTCAATGCTATGCTGTAAGAGCTACCTGATTTCCAGCAAACATATTAATTTGTGGATTTAAGACTTATGAACATTTTATCTAATAATCAGAAAATTAAATTTTTCCTTACTGAACTTGAATATAAATAAGTTGAAAACTTAAAAATGTCTGAGATTATTTAAATGATTAGACTCTCCATCATCTTTACCTGTACTTTATCTTGAATATTCAGTCCAGAGAAAGTGTTCCTGATTCAATATAAAGTGAATAAAGGATATACAATTATATAACTATAGCTCAATTTTTAAAAAGGACAAAGATAAGCATAAAAGACTATATATGTATTAAATAATATTTATTATAATATATTATATACAATAAATAATAATTGTAAATATATTAAATGTTACTAGATGGACAATAGATTTTTATTTTCTTACTTCTACCTTATACATTCTCTACATAAATACATATTAGTTTTATAATAAGAAACAAAAACTTACTAAAATAGTTTCCTTTTAATTAGATTTCTACAGAGGTAGAAAATGGTGAAGATGTAGAATATCAATGGCTTATATTGATATTTGTAGAAGCACTTATATCTTTTCATTTTTAAGGGTCTTATGCCTCTTATATCAACATAAACTCAGGGAGGACAATTATGTTTATTTCTTCTGTAAGCTTCTACAATCTAAATTGCTTTGCTCTGCAAAGGGGCATTGTATCCTCAGGGCCTAATCCAAAAAATACTTGTAAAATGAATCCCCTGAAACTAATTTGATATGTCAACAACTTTTCCCTACCTTCTTACACTAATGTTTGTCATAGTTAAACCCAACAATTCCATAAATACTATCCTAAGTTTAAAAAAATCACATATTATACCTTGGTATATACTTTTGCATACAGTGTATATTGTGTTTCTAACCATTTCTCTTGTAAAAAATTAATAAACAGAAACCTCAATTAAATAGAGTAGAGAGATCAGAAGGGGGAGCTCTCATGCCCTGCGACATAGCTGAGTCCAGCAGGTAGAAGAAATACTCTTCTTTCCTGGCAAGGATTCAGCCAATGAAAAGCCATAGACTCTTTGTTTACTATAGCTCTCCCAACTTCCTTTTCCCCTCTATAAAAGAGTTCACCTTCCCTTGCCCTGCAGGGATTTGCACAGGGCTCACCACAGTTGCAGATTCCAAATTGTAATTTTCTGCTGATCCCAAATAAACCCATTTTTGCTGGAGAAATATCTGGCAGTCTGTTTTGGGTCAACACCCTTTAGAATGGTTGATGACAAACTTATTACATGTAGAAAGAATTTAGAAATTGAGTCAACAAATAATGAATTTTAAAGTTAACAATACTCAAATTAGTTGCTACAAATCCTCCTTGGCCTTTACTATTTTTTTTTCTCCCACAGATAGAGCACACACAATAATCAGAATTAATTATGGGAGTACTGATTAGTCAGGCAGCCCAAGGGGCAATGAGCTGTTGGACAATGATAAATAACTAAAGCTTACCTATTTAATTGCCAAAATTTATTTCAACTAGTTTTAAAAGAAATATTTCTAAAATGCTTAACCTACTTTTCTTCATTTTAGATAGAGTATACTCAACACAATTTAACCTTAAGGATATCACAATAGAATTTTAATTATGCACAATGATACTTAGAGAACCACACTGATATTTGTTGGATTGTTTGCCCTTTCACTGGAAAGTTCCAGACTGTTACAGATTTTGTTTTCTGTCTTTTCACCTCTTGCTATCTCTTCTCTTCCTGCCTGCTTATGAACTGTCTACTTGACTCTAGTAGAATATATCCCTCCCCTTTCTAATTGCTTTCCCAACCTAAAACAAGTAAGAAACAATAAAACAATCACACTTTATTCATTAGCCACTCAAAGATGTAAAACATAGTCCTTGGCAGCCCTTAAAATGTTCATAGCTTAATTATACTAAAAAGGGTGCTATGGGAACCCAGAGGACGGGCATCTAAACAAGTCTGGGGGTTTCAGAGATGGCCTCCTGGAGGAGCTAGTTCTTAAACTGAAAAACAAAGGATGAATGAGTAGGATTTGACAGTCAAAAGAAAGTGAGGGAATGGGTAGAGAAAAAGATCAAGTGTATAAGCAAAAGAAATAGCATGGTAATAATAAAACTAGGGATACCTCACATTTATTGAATGCTTATTATGTGAATTAATTTACTAAAATCCACAGAACAACTCTATAACACACAATTATTCCAATTATAAAGATGAGTAAACTGTGGCACAGAAAAACTGTGTTTTGCCCAACACAACTAAAGTGGCAAAGTCAGAACTTGGCTCAAAACCTCACACTTTTGACTCAAGGCAGTTTGGCTCTAAAGCTCACACTTTTAACCACCATGCTATATTGCTAATTTATGCAAAGTTATAAGAGCTAGAGAGGATGTGGTGTTTTGGGCAAGCTACTACAAGAAATGTACAAAGCTGGAAGATTGCAAATGTGCCTGAGTGTTGCAGAAGAGGAGGCAGAAACCAGATCTGAGGAGGCTTGTAAGCCAGGCACAGGTGTTTGGATTTTATCCCGCAGGCAATAAGAGCCACCCAGCAGAGGAGTAGCAGTATCACATTGCCTTTGATAAAGATTTCTGTGAGTTAGAATGGAGAAAAACAAGCAGAGGTTAGAAGTCCAGACAGAAGACTATTCCAGAATGCTATGTGAGGCAATCAAGATCCAAACCAAAGCAACAGAAATGGGGATGAAAAGAAGGGGACAAATTAGAGATAATTAGGATACTGAATTCCCAGAATGTATGACTGGGATGAGGAAAATTAATGATAGGGCGAAATTAAATATAGCTCTAGTCAAAGCAGAAAACAGATTTTGAGGGGTGTCGAGGTGATTAAAAAAAGGTTCATTTTAGACATGCTTGACATACTTGTGGGACAATAACAACATAAAAACAGCTACCACTTATATTGAGCTTAGTGCCAGGCACTGTCAAAGAAATTTACATGTATTGATCCACAGAATCGTCTAGGCAACCCTATGAGGTATTTATATTAATTTCATTTTACATGAGGCAACTGAGAAGTTAAGTAACTTTGCCAAAGGTCACAGAGTTATATAAGTGGCTGAGCTGGGACTTGAGCCCATGTACCCCAGATCAGAGTGTATTCTGTCTTTAATAGAGACATGTCAGTTGTATAGATGAGTCTGGCATCCAAGAAGAATGGTTTAGACTAAAGATAAGGATTTGAAAACCATCAGTATATATAGATGGCAGCTGAAGTCATGAATATTCACTTAGATATAGAGTATGCAGTTTTTCTCTAAGTATCGTTCTTCAATCACTTAGGTATGAATACCTTGACGATATTTAATAAAAGTGAAGATTCCTGGGCATCACCCAGGATCACGGAAACATAATCTCTGAGCATAAGGCACAGAAATATATAATTTTCACTCCCCAATTGATTCTTATGCAAAAAAGTTTGAAGATCACTGATGAGGAATGAGCAAAGAAATGTGTAACAATGACACTGAGTTTATTACAACTGTGCCTACAGTGCGAGTAAACAAGCTCTGAAGAAGTATAGTAGAGCCTAAGCAAGCATCTGATGGATCTTTTATCAAATGTAAGTCACCACCTATTGTAAGATGCACTATTCTTTCACATACCACAAGAAGAGAAAAATAGGAGACCTCTCATGTAAAGCTGGAACAACAGAAGGGCCACAAATACTGTGTAGAATAAATGGCAACTAAACCCACAAAGCAGAAAGAGACAGCAAGAAAACTTGAATGCCTCTACCTTTCAAGTACTGGGCACCAGGTAGAGGGAATTTTATCCAAAAGACAATTCTTACACAGCTTTACAGTCTGAATTCACACTACCAGTGGGGTAAAAATAAAAAAACAGAACAAAAAAAATATAAATCTCAAACAGAGAATTTAATTTAAAATGGTCTCAGGTAGTAGTGCAAATGACTGCTAGAGGCAAATGCAAGTCCTTTCTGAAGTAATCTGATTTCAATCCAGGCCAATAATGATTACAAGATGTATCCCTATTTTAGAAGTGTTTTTAAATGTGAAAAAAATGTCTTAGAATCACTAAAATGCAGTAAATGGAATGTATGCCTGCCCAGAAACTTTGGGGTGGAGTGGCTATTTTCTGGCTCTCAAAGGTACTTCATACATAATTTCATATAGGTGTTGATTTGTTTTTAAAAGTAAGAACTACAAAATAAAGACTATTTAAAATTCTAAAAATCCTTTTCCTTCCCATCACATTAAACATTTTAAATTATTCACTCTAAATATAAAAAATCTCATCCATAAAAAAATATAAATCAAACAAACAAAACAACCAACAAGTGAGATCAGACAAGTTGTACCCCAGAGTGCATGTAAATGCTTCAGTGTTCACTGGGACTTTGAGAACTAGATTGCAAAATTCACCACAGGCCCTGGTAACAGTCCAGACACAACAGGAGGAAGAGCAAACTTTGCTCCTGCCAAAGATGATGATTTACAGTCCCAGTCCAACACTTGGTGTTCTTTCTTTCACTCACAGGCCACAAACATACTATCTTAATATTTTCATTATATCCAGAATACCCTGGCCCTTTCTAAGAAAAATTGATCCCTTCCTAACAATGCCGCCGTGAAAAAAAATTCCTTTAGCACTTTTATAATTTTCCAGTAAAGGAGCGTATTTCTTGTTCAGACATGCACTTTCCATCTTTTCCAAGGGTAGTATAAAACACTGCACAAATTACACACCATAATTGCTCTGGGAACTTAGAAAACTGCAATTTCATTGAATAGCAAGCATATCATCCAAACAGGTGGTTAAAGGACTAAAATGGCTTTAGAGTGAGAGTAAGCACCAATTGATCACTGTGAGGAGTTCCCTAATTCAAATGTGTGACTTACATATAAACTAGTTATACAGCCAAACTGCTGGCTTCTCCCTACTTTTAGTAGATGAAGGTCCTCAAAATCCCTCTCACAGCACAATCTGTCTAGAGCAATTGATAAAAGAGTTCTAATTTGAATCCCACTCTTGCCACTCCCTGCCACAGTACCTCTTTCACTCAGGAAAGCTACTTCCTATCTCAGGAGCAAATGCATACATATATGTATATACATGAGTATAGGGATTTTTCTAAGACTGCAGAAAGTAAAGTTTCCCACATCCCTACCTACAATTTAATATTCACTTTCCCATAGAAACAAGAGAATAATGGTTTTATAGTGCCACTGCTGTTCCAACCATGTTATAAAAATTTTGTTTCGGGACTTCCCTGGTGGCACAATGGTTAAGAATCCGCCTGCCAATGCAGGGGACACGGTTTCGATCCCTGGTCCGGGAAAATCCTGCATGCCGCGGAGCAACTAAGCCCGTGCGCCACAACTACTGAAGCCCACGCACTCTAGGGCCCACATGCCGCAATTACTGAGCCCACGTGCTGCAACTACTGAAGCCCGGGCGCCTAGAGCCCGTGCTCCGCAGCAAGAGAAGCCACCGCAATGAGAAGCCCGCACACCACAACGAAGAGTAGCCCCTGTGTGCAGCAACTAGAGAAAACCCACATGCAGCAATGAAGACACGACGCAGCCAAAAAATAAATAAGAATTTTTTAAAAAAGAAAAGTTTTTAAAAAAAATATTGTTTCTACGTGGATCTGTGGAAAATTCACTCTGAATGTCAATGTCAATCTACTTGGTAACTCTTGGGATAAAGTTTGTTAGCACGGTTTATGTACTATGTAATATTTAATGAAACAATTTTTTTTAAGTGGCCCATAATCCAATTATACAGAAACTCCTATTAACATGTTTTTTTAAAAAGTAGTATACCCACAGGTAACAAAACTTAAACAGCACAGAGAAGCACAAAATAAAAAGTAATAACTTTTCTACTCCTAGACCGTTGACTCCCAACCACATCTACTGCTTTCCCCTCTCTGAGGGTAACCACCAACAGCAGATTCTTAAGAATAGAAAGAAAGGGCTTCCCTGGTGGCGCAGTGGTTGGGGGTCCGCGTGCCCATGCAGGGGACACGGGCTCGTGCCCCGGTCCGGGAAGATCCCGCATACCGCTGAGCCTGTGCATTCGGGGCCTGTGCTCCGCGACGGGAGAGACCATGGCAGTGAGAGGCCCGCGTACCGAAAAAAAAAAAAAAAAAAAAAAGAATAGAAAGAAAAACAATTATTCATATACCTAAGTACTTTTCTTTTGGTGACTTTCCTGTCATATACATCAATCAACAGGAAAGATTTATCAGATTCTAGAAGCTTGGCAATCTCTTCGATTATAGCATTACTGGTTCATTCTTTACCATTGCATCCCTGTTGCTATTGCTACTCTCTTGGATTTAGCGATGATGACTAATTCTTTGCTGAGGCATTTCCCCCTCCATTTTTATGGATCTGAGGACTGAATCTGCATGGTTCTACTAAGGAATATGACGTAATGGAAAGAGCTCTGGATTGAGTTGTAAGACCTGGGTTCTTTCCTGTTTCTGACACTTACATAGCATATAATCTTAGTTGTTACTTCCTTTCTCTTAGCTTTGGAAAATATAAAGTATTATGTAAATATACAGTGGTAGAAGTAGAAGTGATAAACTCTTTATCATTCTTTTCTCGGAGTTTCAGTTTCCTTATAACTTAGCCTTTATATATATATTAATCTCTGACATAAATTCTTCCCTTCCCTCCCTGTAATAATTCAACTTCCTGTACTTCTGTTTCCCAAATTTTTCTGACATGTCAGGTTTTCATTCCTCCTAATTAGCAATGTAATTCCTCTCTCTCTCTCTCTCTCTCCACACACACATACCACATTCTTGACATTAAACTATTTCTGAAGTTCTTACCGCTTTACATTTCTAGAAATTTTACCTTTACAGGGACTTTTGTTTATATAATGCATTTCTATTCTCCCAGATGAGCAAAGGTACTTGTAACCTGTAGTGTTTGATAAGGCAGTATAGCATAGCGGCTAAGAGGTGGGCTCTGCAGCAAGACTCCTTGGGGGTGAATCCTGTGTGATCTAAGGCAAGTTTCTTAAACTTTCCATGGTTTTCCCCTACCTATAAAATGGGAATAATAAGTCTATATACGTATTTCAGAGAATTATATGTGATGAATCAATACAAAGTTCTTAGCATAGAGCTTGACTCATAGTTAGCACTCGGCAAATCTTACTGATATCTAAGAATCTTTATACGTTGAATATCACGTCCAAAATTTTGTTAGTATAATCATTGATGTCCATAATGATACTGAGAAACAACAAAATCCAAAAGTCCCTTTTGAACTATCAAAACCTACACTATATCCAGTACTGTTCTAATATCATGCCATACTATGAAGTTTCCAAACAGTAGTCTATAAATGGTATATAAGATGACTTTTCACAAAGTAGAATGATCCATTCCCCACAATATTGAACTTACTTATAGTAACTTTACACTGCTGCTGTACAAACCCAATTTTTATACCTAAAGCCTTCTTTACACACAGCCCTCCTCAAGCGACAATATTACATTGGGGGTTGCCCTAATATATTTGCTTTTTATCTACTCAAGATGATAATTTATTTCTTATCAAGTACTGACCACCATTTCTCTGAATTTTAAAAGTTCACATCCACTCAGATGTCCCAGAGGCACCTCAAACTCATATCTGAAACTTAATATATCATCATTCCCCTAAAAACTCTTTTTCTTCTTAGATTTTTTTTTTTTTTTTTTTTTTTTGCGGTACATGGGCCTCTCACTGTTGTGGCCTCTCCCGTTGTGGAGCACAGGCTCCAGACGCCCAGGCTCAGCAGCCACGGCGCACGGGCCCAGCCGCTCCACAGCATGTGGGATGTTCCCGGACCGGGGCACGAACCCGTGCCCCTGCATCGGCAGGCGGACTCTCAACCACTGCGCCACCAGGGAAGCCCTTCTTCTTAGATTTTTAATCTCACTTAATAGCATCATCCCCCTACTCCTCAACCCTCAAGTCCTGAGGATTTCAACACCTAAAACACTTCTTGAATCACCTATACTGTCTCATCCTTACCACCACTATCTAGGTGCCCTAGCCTAGGCCCTCATCATTTTTTGCCTGGACTACTACAATGGCCTTCTAAAGTGATTTCCCTGACACTGATCGTGTCCCACTAAAACTATACTCTTCTCCGCCTCTAGAGTGATCTACCTAAAATTACAATCCAGCCATGTCACTTCAATGCTTAAAACTCTTCAGTGACTCCTCACTGCCTTCAGGATAAAGATCAAGCATGTTCTCAGGGCCTTGATGACCCGTTCTCTATCAATCTAATTCTTTTCTCCTGCCTGCCTATACTGAGTGAACACATTTCTAGTGTTCATATTGTATTCTCTTCCTACAGTATTCTTACCCATTATGCAACACACAGTTTATCAGTTAATCTGTCCATGAAGCTTTCCCTTTGCATACCTATATACTTAATATATTATATTGAAATAATCTGTTCATGTCCTCCCCATTAAACTGAAAGCCTTGAGGGCAGGGATCAAGTCTCATTCATCTTTATAACTTTAGCACCTAATTCAATACCTAATAAATGCTTGCTAAACTGAAATGAATTAAAGGCCTAAAAGCCATGCAGAGTTCTAAGATAAATCCTAGTGACAAGTCATCTCAATGTGAAGTAAAAGGACGATGCCTATGCCATTCAGACAAAAGGGGTCTCTAGTCACTAACAGTAGTGCCTGAGTTATTCTTTCAAAAAGCAACACACCTATGTTTGTCTCCTTAGCATCCAGAGCTCCATATTTATAATTCCAATTCTTATTCCTATTAGCAAGCTGCAGTATCTTAACCACACCAACTTTTGACATGTATGTCTGAAGTGAACAACTGTTCTAAAGGGCTGCAGTAATGTACTGATGGACAGAGTTGTTGACAGGCTGATCTGTAAAGAGACACCATTAAGCCCTTACTTTTTTTCAAACCGGACTTGTTGGCACAGCTGTTAAGGTCTTAACATGAGAAATAGCATATGTTGTTGAATAGCACAGAGGGAAAAAGGACAAACCAGATTTTCCTGCCTAGCTGAGGCAGAAGCTTAGTTAAGATAATTAAAATACATTTTACTTAAAATGCACCTATGAAAATTTGTATGACCTTCCTCTTATAGCTTCCAATTCTTCATTAGTTTCCAATGTTCATCCTTTACTTCTAGCTAGCTGTGCCAAATGCTGAAAGTGTTGAGGGCCTCCCAATGTACCACTAGCAGCCAAACTACAAGAGGCATAGAGAAGACCCTATTATGATGGCTAAACATGAGATATCTTTATTGTTCCTAAGAACTTCTCTTGCATCCAAATAGAGACTACACCTGTGACTGTGTCAGCATAACTCACTTCATTTAAGATTGAGATGACTTTTCAGTAAAGCTAATGTTAGGAATCTGCATAATTTTCAGTTTTCATCCCACTTCAATTCCAATACTATTTGCTGAGTGCCTAACATGTGCCAGACTTTGTGCTAGACATGGAGGTAGAAAGAGGAAGAGGGCATAGTCTGAGGGGAAATAAATGCAATGCCTAACCAATGTGGGCCTTTGAACTTGCTCTAAACTACTACTAATCTGGTATCCCACAAAAATTGGGGTTGACCCTCCAATGCTGCTTTCATCATGGTAACCAGCCAAGTTTGCCAGTCCAGCTCAGATGAGCCTTAGCTAAGACAGACTCAGCCTCCTTTCGTCCTTGAACTAAAAACTTCCTATTGCCGCAAACTACATTCCATTGAAAGGTATACAAGGGTTGTAGCACAGCAAAATCAAAAGGCACGGCCAAAGGCATTTGCACTGATAAGTTCAATCATTAATAATATTATTCTTATGTATATGAATACTGCTAACAACTTCTTATACTTACATTATATATAAATCCATAATATTTTACTGTGCTAGCTGAGAGATTAGGGTGAGGGTATTCGGAAAGAGGTTTGACAAAAAACTGAAAACAATATATATACTGTTTTTTTCCCCGATTACAAAAGTAATACATGCTCATTCTACAAAATCTGGGAACGACAGAAGAAAATAACTATCACTATAAACTCTAGCAATCTAAGATTGTTAAGGTATTATTAATACTTTGGTATCTATTAAGTCAATCTTTTATTATTTTAACCAAAGTTAGGATTGTATCATACAATGTTTATGTAAATTGCCTTTCTACTTAACAATATACGATAAACATTTTCTTGTATCATTAAATATTCTTTTAAAGTATAGGGTTCTTTTAGTGGCAGTAGATAAATATTTATGTAAATTACCAATTTTTTAAATTAGGATACAAGTTAAAGTTTTATTAGCATACAACTTAAGTTAAAGACAGTTTTGATGCTTCTGATACATACTGTCAAATTGCCTGAAACAATTTTATTTTTTAACATTTTTTTGGAGTATAATTGCTTTACAATGGTGTGTTAGTTTCTGCTTTATAACAAAGTGAATCAGTTATACAATACATATATCCCCATATCTCCTCCCTCTTTTGTCTCCCTCCCACTCTCCCTATCCCACCCTTCTAGCTGGTCACAAAGCACCGAGTTGATCTCCTGGAGCTTTTTTTTTTTTTTTTTTAATGCAGTACGCGGGCCTCTTACTGTTGTGGCCTCTCCTGTTGTGGAGCACAGGCTCTGGACACGCAGGCTCTGTGGCCATGGCTCACGGGCCCAGCTGCTCCGCGGCATGTGGGATCTTCCTGGATAGGGGGGCACGAACCCGTGTCCCCTGCATCGGCAGGCAGACTCTCAACCACTGCACCACCAGGGAAGCCCTCCTGGAGCTATTTTAAATTAAGACATTACTGGAGCTTTGCTTAGACTGAGACGAAGTCCTAAAGTTCACAATTCTCACCATGTCTTGAGACTATTTCTCCAATCTATAATATTTTTAACTTTTACAAAGCCATCAGCTGTCATTAATTTAGCATTAGCTTAAACATATTTGTTAATTATAGCTAGTGTGATTTAATTAAATTGCTTTAAGAAACTTAGTTTTATTTTAGCAAGGTCTGGACACATCTGCCTTCCTCTGTAGTTCCTTAAGAGCAGAGACCATATCTTATTCATTATTCTATTATCCACTGGCCTTATTAAATGATAGTCATTCAATAAGCATTTGTTGCACTTGATTCAATTAATGTAGAAATACATAAAACGAAACACATCTAAGGTTAATAGTTAACAAACATTTATTAGTATATGTAATGCATACATTCTACTTCTCTGAAATCCGGATTCAACTTTAAATTATATTTGGCAACATTTTTTCTTTCATTGTGGTACATAAAGTAATGCTGTGCCTTACAATCTCTGGTATCTTAAATTCAATGAATAAAGTCTTCATAAAACCATACACTGAGAACATTTTTCTCATGCTACTAAATAAGTAAATGCGAAGTGCTGATCATGGATCTCTACAGCTGCACAAAGATGTGAGGGGCTATCCCCTATAGGTGGCTCCTCTGCTCTATTAAATCAGTGTGTTAGGTCTTTGAGGCCAGAACTTCACCTTATTCATCTCTGTATTTCTAACATGTGCTCTCTAGGGGCTCAATAAAGATCAGCTAAATGAATAAAAACATTTGGCTTGGAGGAAGGGAATGATTGGGTGACAGGGGATGAGCCACACTGTAAAGGAAGAAAACAAATTATAAAGATAATGTGACTTAAGAAATAAAAAGAAGGAAATATACTTATTATTCTAAATATTTAAAGATTATAGATCTACAACTCACTATGGTTTATACAGTATTTATCAAAATGTGTCCTACAGAATACTAGTTTTATAGGATATTAATTAGAGTTACTCCATAAATTAAACAGATTTCCAGGCAAATAAAATTAAACTAATTTGGGGAAATTAGTAAAACAGCATTAACCAACTTCTTCACCAGCAAATTTTATCAGTATATTTAACATTCTACTATCATTTTGAATTTTTCAAAATAGAGATAGAGCATGTATCTCCCAAACTTATTTGCAACAGAAAACATTTTTGGGGGTCCTCCTGAGAAATCAGCGTTCCACAGAACAGACTTCAGGTAATGTCTATATACAGAATCTTCAAAGCAGCTCTACACGGAAGACAGTTATCAAAATATCATGAGATAAGTAATTGATAACAAAATAACAACTGGTAACAGAAATAAAGAGAAAATTGTCTAAAGCATCCATATTGCATACATAGAAATTCATATTTCCAGTGGAGGAGGGTAAAGGAAGAGAAGTAAAGAGACTGTCCTATAAAACAAGGGTTAAAGATTGTAGTATTCATGCATTTAAGTTCACTTGATTTAGTAAATAACTACTCTGGTATATCTGACTAAATGGTACCTCAGAATTGTAGTGTACCTTCAAAAGTACCTGACAGAATCATAATATAACCAAATTATTTGGTAGATACTATAATTTTTCTCATTAACACAACTCATGAAATAAGGAGGGTTCATAGAAGAGACAGTAAAATTGAGTAACAGAATTCAAACAACTGGCATAAAATTATTTTAGAGCAAGAAACAGAATTTGTCTCTTATATGTTCTAAATGAATAAAGTCTAAAAAAAAGAACATATCACAAGAGAAGTTTCACAGCCATTATCTATCCTTTTTTGAACAGAATATAAGGAAATATAATTAGGTTCAAACAAAATGAGAAAAGTGAGGAACATTAAATACCTGGGGTCAGAGACTCCTCCAAAGCACTGCTACTTACTGATGGGCATTACATTTGGATTTGCTGGTATGGTGGCAATAATACCGAGTTCTAACTAGTCCTGTGACCTAATCCTAATTAGTAGCTTAACTTCTCTACAACTTTCTCTCTATATAAAATAAAAGGGTTGACTTAAGTAATCTTGAAGTTTTCATCTATTTCTAAAATTCTAATAAAAGGGAAGCAAATTTACAAACATGTTGAAATGTTACTTAAGCTTTTGCCATAAATCTTGAGTTTAGAAACACTGGGATAATGTCAAATAAAAACTTGTAAGTCCTTAAATTTACTATAGAGTTTTAGTAATCAAAGCAGTGGCATAAGGAGAGACAAACAGACTGATGAACAGAAAAGAGTCCATAAACTGACTCTGGTACATATAGGAATTTGGTATTATGAAAAAGAGGGCATTTTCATGGGGGAAGGATTAACCAGTCACAATTTGTGCTGAGATAACATACTACCCATATTGTAAAAAATAAACATATATCTCCACTCCATGCCAAAGACAAAAATAAATTCTAGCTGGACTGAACACCTACATGTAAACAACAAACCAGAACTCTTTTAGAAGAAAATATAGACTATGTTTCAGACTTTGGGTAAGAAAGATGTTGTAACAAACAAGACAATTTACAACAAGGAGAAGGAAAAGGGATTAAAAACTGTACTAAAATTAAAACTTCTATGCAACAAAAGACACAATTGACAAAGTTTTTTTAAAAAGCAACATATATAACAGATAAGAGATTAGTATCTGAATTACAGAAACAACTCCTATTCTACAAATCATTAAGAAAAAAAAAACCAAACAGCTCAATTAACAAAGGGACAAAAGATATTAACAGTGGTTAACAGATGAGAAAATATGAATACCTAAAAACCAAAAAGGTACTCAACTTCAGGAAATACAATGTAATCAGGAAAACACAAGTTAAAACAACAGTGAAAAATTATTTCATACCCATTAGGTTGGCATAAAAACATGTCAATATATAACAAGGATGTGGGGAGATGAAAATTTTCACACACTGCTGGTGGGAGGGTAAACTGATGTAAAATTCTGGAAGACAATTTGAAAGTTCTGATGCTGTATATACTCTATAACTCAGCAATTCCACTTCTTAGTACTTATGAATGAACCCTAGAGAAAATGGCATATGTTAATTTGGAGATATGTATAGTGATGTTCATTGTAGCCTTGCTTGCAATAGAAAAAAATGAAAAAATAAATATATATTAACAGGGAAATGAGTAAATTGTCATATTCATACAATGAAACACCATAGAGCAGCTAAAATTCAAAAGCTAAATCTACACTTAGCTACATGGATAAGCTTTGAAAAATATATTATTGAGTGAAAAAAGCAAGTTATACAATGACATATCATAAGATGTCTGTTTTGTAAAATTTTTTTAAACACAAAGACAATATATTACATTGCCAAGGGCACTTCCACCACACACGTAATTTTTCCTTCCATTATAAAAAAATTAAATTAGACATTCTCTAACACCATATACAAAAATAAACTCAAAATGGTTTAAAGACCTAAATGTAAGATCAGAAACCATAAAACTGCTAGAGGAACACAGAGGTAGAACACTCTTTGACATAAAATGCAGCAATATTTTTTTTTCTGATCTGTCTCCTAAAGCAAAGGAAATAAAAGCAAAAAATAAACATTGGGACCTAATTAAACTTAAAAGCTTCTGCACAGCAAAGGAAACCACTGACAAAACAAAAACACAACCTACTGAAAGGGAGAAAATATTTGCAAATGATATGACCAATAAGGGGTTAACATCCAACATATATAAATAGCTCATACAGCTCAACATCAAACAAACAACCCCATTAAAAAATGGGCAGAAGAAATGAACAGACATTTTTCCCAAGAGGAAGATGCTCGGCATCACTAATCATCAGAGAAATGCAAATCAAAACCACAATAAGATATCACCTCACACCTGTCAGAATGGCTATCATCAAAAAGAACACAAAAAACAAGTCTTGGTGAGGATGTGGAGAAAAGGGAACCCTTGTACACTGTTCATTGGAATGTAAATTGGTGTAACCACTATGGAAAATGGTATGGACGTGTATCAAAAAACTAAAAACAGAACTACCATATGACCCAGCAATGCCACTCCTGGGTACATATCTGAAAACAAAAACAAAAACACTAATCCAAAAAGATACATGTACCCCAAGAGAAAAACAAATACTGTATGATATCACTTATATGTGAAATCTAAAAAATACAACAAACTAGTGAATATAAGAAAAAAGAAACAGGCTCACAAATATAGAGAACAAACTAGTGGTCACCAGTGGGGAGAGGGAAGGGGGAGGGACAATATACGGATAGAGGATTAAGAGGTACAAGCTATTATGTATAAAATAAGCTAGAAGGGGACTTCCCTGGTGGTGGACTGGTTAAGAATCCACCTGCCAATGCAGGGGACATGGGTTCGAGCCCTGGTCTGGGAAGATCCCACATGCCGTGGAGCAACTAAGCCTGTGCACCACAACTACTGAGCCCGTGTGCCACAACTACTGAAGCTCACACACCTACAGCCTGTGCTCTGCAACGAGAAGCCACTGCAATGAGAAGCCCGCGCACCACAATGAAGAGGAGCCCCCGCTTGCTGCAACTAGAGAAAGCCCATGCGCAGCAACGAAGACCCAACGCAGCCAAAAAAAAAAAAAAAAAAAGCTAGAAGGATATATTGTACAACATGGGGAATATAGCCAATATTTTATAATAGTTATAAATGGAGTATAACCTTTAAAAATTGTGAATCATTATATTGTACACCTGTAACTTATATAACATCGTATATCAACTATACTTCAATAAAAAGATTAGATTTTATAATTAAATAAATGAAGCAAGCAAGCAAATGAAGCAAAATATTAACAATTTATCCATTCCAAGAGGTAGGTAAAAGAGTTTTATTATATTTTTCTTATTTTTTGTTTGAAATATTTAAAGTTTTTAAATGACACAATGACACAAAATTTTAATACCTTACCTCTATATATGTATATATTCACATAAAATATGTGGATAAGGAAAATAAGAGTAGGAAAAAAAAGAACGAAGCCAGCAGTGAGATTGGTCTATAAAATTTGTCACAAATTGTGTGTGTGTGTGTATATATATATATATATATATACACACACACACACACATATACAGTGAGTCGGCTCACAAATATTTAAATAAGGGCAAAATGAATATAGATTTTGTTTTTGTTTTTGTTTTGCGGTACGCTGGCCTCTCACTGCTGTGGCCTCTCCCGCTGCAGAGCAAGGCTCCGGACGCGCAGGTTCAGCGGCCATGGCTCACGGACCCAGCCACTCCGCGGCATGTGGGATCTTCCCGGACTGGGACATGAACCCGAGTCCCCTGCATCTGCAGGCGGACTCTCAACCACTGCGCCACCAGGGAAGCCCTAGACTTTTTAAAAAAAACAATAAATTGTTTAATCTATTAAAGTATGCCAGAAATACTGGAGATTTAGACATCCAAAGCATATTATAGTAAATCTGGTAACATCAAAGACAGAGGAACTGGAGAAAATATTAAAAGAGTAAATCTGATTTAAGTGGTTCATTCATTTATTCTTGAGAGACAGAAGCAAAATAACACACAAAAAAGAAAAAGAATTCTTTTCTGAGAATAGTATGTATGACAGTGTTTCAGAAAGTAGGTGTTTTAAGGCTTAAAAGAACATAATTCAAATCAATTTTGTTACAGACACCTTAAAAATAAAATCTAAAGATTCAACATTTAAAAGCCTTTATGATTCATCTGGGCAACACATAAACACCAAGGTACACATATAATAAACAACTGGTTGATAAACTATTTTCCAACAAGCCAAAGTAAGAAAAACCAAGTATTTCAAGGCAAACCTATTCACGTTACTAAATGGCAGATAATTAGGAAAATTTCCTTTAAAAACAAAATTGAAGTCAGTCAAAATATAGGGAGATATTTAAGGTTCAGATGGCTTCATTGTTTCACAGTATAAAAGAGTGAAACTATTGGAGAGAAACCACAGGTGGATTTTTGCAAGCCTGTATGACTAGGCAAAGTAGCAAAGAAATAGCAATGTGAACAATAACAGGGTGTATTAATTGAAGTAAAATATTCCTAATTGTAGGAAGTCTCCCCAAACAATTTGCACATACAGCACTCAGCCAACTGCACATGTTAACAATAGATAACAGTAGAGTGGCACTAAAATGGAGCTGTTAGTCCAGTCTCCTGATGTGTTTCAGATAAAGCTCTCCCTGGCCCCATCTTTGGGCTGACTTCGAGCCTCTCGCTCACAGAACAGTTTTGAAGAACAAAACTTATATAGTTGTGAATATTCAGTATATTATTTGTTTTTTTAAAGTTTCTGTCACCTTTTAATATTACTGATCAAAGTAATTAAATTTCAGATCCAGCAGAAACTTTCTTAACATATAAATGAATCTAGGCACAGATCTTATACCTTTCACCAAAAAGACCCTAACTCAAAATGGATCATAAACCTGTAACATAAAACACAAAACTATAAAACTTCTAGAAGATAACATAGAAGAAAATCTAGGTGACCTTGAGTCTGGCAATGACTTTTAGGATATCAAAAGCACAACCCATGAAAGAAAAACTGACAAGTTTGCCTCTATTAAAATTAAAAACTTCTGCTTTGCAAAAGACACTGGCAAGAAAATGAAAAGACAAGCCACAGACTGGGAGAAACTATCTGCAAAAAACATATCTGATAAAGAACTTGTGTCCAAGATATACAAAGAACTCCTAAAACTCAACAATAAAAAAAAGAACCACTCAGTTTTACCGACCTGGAGAAGTTCTTCTAAATTCCATAATATCTATTTACTTTATTTGTGGCTAGAAAAACAAGGTAGACATTATAAAAGTAAGAGCTCTGAATTAAACAGTATAAAACTGTACCACATTAAATAAAATTTTATGTGATTGGTAATTATATTTTCTTGAAATATACATTCTTTACATTTTTTATATCATATAGATACATTACAGATGAAATATGGTGTTTTTAAAAATTTCTATAACAAAGCTGGACATGGAGTCCTTGCTCAGAAATATAGTAATCTCTCATTTTGCTGTTTTATGAAAAATCATAATTGCCATATTTTTACTTATGGCAACTTTCCCCAATTAAGAAGCTTAAAATATAAAATATTATTAAAGCTAAGTTGTAAATTTGGGAAAAATGAAATATAACTCAAGGATCTCATTATAAAATCTTAGAGAATGCCAACAATAGTAGCATTATACAAAATAACACTTTTCAGTTCAACCACAAAGCACTTCATAAATATTTCATTAATATCAATCAAGTTGAAGGACAAGTATTATTTTACATAAAGATGATCATTTTGATGATACTGTTTCTTTCATTTTTATTTTTTATTACATCTTCATTGGAGTATAATTGCTTTACATTGTTGTGTTAGTTTCTGCTGTATAACAAAGTGAATCAGCTATATGTATACTTATATCCCCATATCCCTTCCCTCTTGCATCTCCCTCCCACCCTCCCTATCCCACCCCTCTAGGTCACAAAACACCAAGCTGATCTCCCTGTGCTATGTGGCTGCTTCCTACTAGCTATCTATTTTACATTTGGTAGTGTATATATGTCCATGCCACTCTCTCACTTTGTCCCAGCTTACCCTTCCCCCTCCGCGTGTCCTCAAGTCCATTCTCTACATGTGCATCTTTATTCCTGTCCTGCCCCCTAGATACTTCAGAACCATTTTGGGTTTTAGAGTCTATATATGTGTTAGCGTATGGTATTTGTTTTTCTCTTTCTGACTTATTTCACTTTGTATGACAGATTCTATCTAGGTCCATCCACCTCACTACAAATAATTCAATTTCATTTCTTTTTATGGCTGAGTAATATTCCATTGTATATATGTGCCACATCTTCTTTATCCATTCATCTGTCGATGGACACTTAGGTTGCTTCCATGTCCTGGCTATTGTAAATAGAGCTGCAGTGAACATTGTGGTACATGACTCTTTTTGAATTATGGTTTTCTCAGGGTATATGCCCAGTAGTGGGATTGCTGGGTCATATGGTAGTTCTATTTTCAGGTTTTTAAGGAACTGCCATACTGCTCTCCATAGTGGCTGTATCAATTTACATTCCCACCAACAGTGTAGGAGGGTTCCCTTTTCTCCACACCCTCTCCAGCATTTATTGTTTGTAGATCTTTTGATGATGCCCATTCTGATTGGTGTGAGGTGATACCTCATTATCGTTTGGATTTGCATTTCTCTAATGATTAGTGATGTTGAGCATCTTTTCATGTGTTTGTTGGCAAACTGTATAACTTCTTTGGATAAATGTCTATTTAGGTCTTCTGCCCATTTTTGGATTGGGTTGTTTGTTTTTTTGTTATTGAGCTGCATGAGCTGCTTGTATATTTTGGAGATTAAGCCTTTGTCAGCTGCTTCATTTGCAAATATTTTCTCCCATTCTGAGGGTTGTCTTTTTGTCTTGTTTGTAGTTTCCTTTGCTGTGCAAAAGCTTTTAAGTTTTATTAGCTCCCATTTGTTTATTCTTTTTTTATTTCCATTTCTCTAGGAGGTGGGTCAAAAAGGATCTTGCTGTGATTTATGATACTGTTTCCTGAGTGCCAACTGCTAATCTAAAACTTTATATTATCTCATTAAATCTTCACAACAGCCCTGGGAAGGCAGGTACTATCTTCCCTTTACAGGTAAGAAAACTAAGCCTATTTCATCTCCCACATTCAAAGTTAGTGAGGTTAAATAACTGACCAAATTCACACTGCCAGTAAGAAGTAAAGTTGGGATTCAAACCCAAGATACTGTGACTCCAAGGTCCATGCTCTTCCCACTATTTGAATCTATAGCTACATCTCACAAAGAACAGTTAGAATTTCACGTACAGAAGGTGTTCATAAGCAGTACTGGTCATTGTTCACCTGAATGACTCATAAGTCCCTCAAACAAGATGATTAACATGTGCAAACCTGGACTCAGTATCTTTCCATCCAAGACTGGTCTTCCTAATATATTCCCTACTCTGATTAATGGAAGGAGTTACTCCTTACCATCTGGATAGTAGTCCCCCAGGCATTTCCTTTTTTTATCTCCATGATCCAAACAGTCACCAAATCCCATTGAGTCTACCTGCTAAACATCACCCTTCTCTCATCATCACTCACACAGTCCTTCAGCTACTATCCTATCTCTATCCCTCGCTGTTCAGCCAAACTTCTTCAAAGAACAATCTATATTCCATGCAGGTTGTATGCTTAAGGGCAGTTCTTAACGGCAGCTTCTTAATTATGCTGCTGTATAATTAGTGCCAATCATAGAGCTTGTCCATATTAGGTTTTCAATAAATACTGGACAAATGAATGCAAATATCAGGCTTTCATTCCTCCATTCCCCTGTAAGTACACTGAAAAAGGTCATTTTCTGATAGGAAAATGGCACTGCCTTCTTTAATAAATAAAACTCAGATCCTCTGAGGTTGACAATGGAAGAAGAATCTCTACATGCAGAAGAGGAACTTATGAGTTAAATCTACAAGCTCCAGTTCTTGTCCTTAATATTCACTTTCCCCTTGGAGATCTCATTATCGCTGTCCCTCCTCACTGGCCTCACTGGGAGAAGGGTGCTGCTCCCCTTATAATGCTAGAGCCTTGTTAGATCTATGATTATGACTCTTTCCCCTATATATCTTGATACAGCAAAGATAAAGTTATGATATTTAAATAAGACTTTACCAAAGCCAGAATATAATAAAAGAGAAGAAAGCACAGACACCAAAAAAGTAACCAGGCAGTGAATCTTAAAAGTTAGGATTTTCTCTCTGGGGCTTTTAGGCCCTGTTCTATCATAGTTCCTGATCTACCCTCAACTGGTGAGCACTATTTTAGCACCTACCACCCAAGAATCCATGCTTACCATATCCCCTCCTTAAAGACTAAACCTAGGAAAGAGAACCCAGAAGGATCCACAGTTACCTATCCCCACTTAAATCCTTTTATCCAAGTTGTAATTTCCTGATCTGGAACATACATTTTTGGTAGAGGTGAACAAGAGAAATGCCAGCCCTTTAGGAGAGACTCTCCTATCTTCAGGGAGCAGCATGGCTTTACCCTAGGCCAACCCAAGTCAATCAGTCTTTATCTCAATACAGCATAGTAATTCAATATTAATACGGGAATATACACCAGATGCATATATTATAGGGTAACAGAGACTACCTACTGTCAAACCATTCAGTAACTTTAGCCTTCTAGACATTTTGGTAGCATTCTCCATATTGACTAGTCATTTCTTCTTGAAATTTTCAACTCTGGTTGCCCATTTCCTGGTTATTTCCTTCCTTCTCTGGTCAGTTTCAAACTACCGTGGCTCTTATTCTGCATCCTCACCATAGCCAATTGTATTTGCTCCCATGGTTATAGTATAACACTAACATAATGGTTAAGAGTAAGCTTTGGATCAACTCTAGCATTTCTTTTTTTCTTTTAGCTATGTAAGGGCCAAATAATATAAGTGCAAAGCATTTAACAGACTGCCTGAACCGCAGTAAGTACACAGACATGTTAAGTTAAAAGCAAAATAAAACAAAATACTCTAATAGGCTGATAGTTATAATACATCTCTAGCTCAGACCTCATTGTTGAGCTTAACATCAATGTACACCCCTATGATATGTGGGACCTACAAAAACTTAGAAATAATATTACCTTCAGAAGGCTAAACTATAAATCAGTACATAATGGACCAGAGCAGATATATGCAAAGTTAGCTTATAGAGACAGAATGGCTCTAAGACCAGAGACTAGGCTACAATATAAATGTTTTAACATATTTAAAGACAGAATGTTTTCATCAAAAAGCTGTTAGGAATAGAAGAAGTTAACTCAGATGGGCAGAAATTGGAGGCAATTTAAGCTCTACTGTAGAGGTTCTCAGAGCTTAATGCTATTAAGTGACCACAACATACATCTAATTTCCTTTGTTGTGATTCCAAGCTCCTAAGCAACCTGATTTCTCATATAATCTTCCTACACAGAAAACCCCTTAGTATGAAAATCAGTATGCTATCTACTTGACAAATATCTCAAAGTATATCAATAAACTGGCATCCTGATAAATTCATCAGTCAAGCGTGTGTGTGTGTGTGTGTGTGTATGTGTGTATCTCACAAACTCTGGTGCATGTAGAAAGATTGTGTTTGTAAGTGCACAAGACTTAGAAGCCCTGTTTTTCTTAGTTAATTCATCAATGAATTTCATAGTGAAAGCCTCTTGTCAGAGACCAGCCAGTCAGCTTTTTCCTTGACTAGAGCACTATTCATTTAAAGCATAAATGAATGTAGAGGATAGTCGCGCATATTTACGTAGAGTATAAAGTAGAGGATATCCTCTACTTTATACTCTACGTAAATATGCGCGACTATCTTATAACAGGATGAGACATGCAGGAACATGGTAAAGATATCAGCAAATCCAATTTCATGAGGGTGAGCACTACAACTCACTAGCAATAAAAGTTTTGCTCTCTTTTTTTAAAAAATATTTATTTATTTATTTAGGCTGTGCCGAGTCTTAGTTGAGGCACATGAGATCTTCGTTGTGGCATGCGGGAGCTTTAGTTGCAGCATGGGGGAATCTTTTAGTTGTGGCATGAGGACTCTTAGTTGCGGCATGCATGTGGGATCTAGTTCCCCAACAAGGGATCAAACCCGGGCCCCCCGCATTGGGAGCGCAGTCTTACCCACTGGACCACCAGGGAAGTCCCAGTTTTGTTCTCTTTTAAGACTAATTTTCTAAAATGTTTTCATTACAAAATACCCTCCTCCATCCATTAATTATCTTGTGTTTTTGTAAACAACAGGTAAATATGCAACACTTTTGAAAATTCTGACATTACATTTTTCTTCCATTCATTCTTTCGTCAAGTATTTATTAAGTTCATTCTGTCAGACACTGTACTCCAAGCTGAAGATGTGCAAAAATTGGCACAGCTGCTGCTCTGGCCTGCTTAAGCTTTAGAAGTAGATACACTTAAGTCAAATTATCACACTGACAATCGTAAAACTACATTTGTAACTTATTAGCAAGTAAAGTATACAGCACAATAAGAGTATGCAATAGGGGCATTTAATCAGATCAGGGAAACTCTCAGAAAGCGATATTTCAGCTAAGATCTACAGGAACAGGAGTCAAAGACTAGGCTAGAACAGTCTGGATAAAGAAAACAGTACCATACTCACTGTCTCTAGCTCTTCTCCTACTCTCTCAAATAAAACACTCTTCTGGCTTTTCTACCCTTTATCACACTGAAACTGCTCTCAAGATCCTCAGTGAGCTCCACATAACTGTATGCAGTGTATCCTCATCTCACTTGACCTAGAGCAGCATTTAACATAACTTAGCATTCCTTCCTCCTCAACCACTTTCACTTGCCTTCTAGGATGCCACACTCTAGGTTTTTCTCTCGGTTCACTGGCAAATCCTGCATAGTTGCAGATAAATCCAAATCGACCCAAACTCCATGGAGTGCCTCTCTTTGTGATACCAGCTATTCTCGGTGTTTATCTACTATCAAAACACTACTATGAAGCTTAAAATTATATCTATAGGCAGATCTTTACCCTCATCTCTGGACTCATTTATCGAACTGCCTGCTCCACACCTCTACTGTAATGTCTTGGAGGCACCTCAAACGTAACACGGCCAAACTAAACTCCTGATTTACCCTGCTACCCCAACACACAAATCTGGAGACTTTCCCATGACACTGAATGGTAATTCCCTTCTAGTTGCTCAAGCTAAAAACTTGTAATCATCTTTGACTCTTTTACTCTCACACCTTATATCCAATCTGTCAGCAAACCTGTTGGCTATCTTTCATAATATATCCAGACTCTGGCCTCTTCCCTCTGCCTCCACTGCTATCACCCTGGCCCACTACCACTACCATCTTTCAACTGGACTATTACCTTACCTTCCTATTTAGTGTCTCTGCTTCTATGCTTGCTTCTCCATGGTCCATGATCAACACAATTTAAAAGAAGTAATCAATTTAAAAAGTCAGATCATGCAACCCATCTACTCAAAACCTTCCAATGGCTTCCTATCTCAATCAAAAAGTCAAAGTTCTTTCAATCACCTACATGACCTCCATCCTCTGTGATCTCATGTTATTCTCCTCTCCTGCCACACTGCTATTTGTCAAATGTGAGGACCCGAAGGCCTTTGCACTGGCTGTTCTCTTCACAGAAACGTTCCTCCTCCAGGCATCTGCATGACTTACTCCTCCTCCTACTTCTGATCCCCTCAAATGTCCCCTTCTTGATTAGGTCTTCTCTGACCACCTTATTTAAAAGTGAACCTTGCCTCCCAAAACCTGGCACTCTCCATCCCCCTTCTGAGTTGGTTCTTATTTTTCTCCACTGCATTTGTCTTCATTTACTATACATGTCAATATTTATTGTCTATCTCTCCTTAGTAGAATGTAAGATTATGAGAGTAGGGACTTTTGTACATTGTGCTCAGTAGTATAACCTCAATGTCCTGTTATATAGTAGCCACTCAACAGATATTTGTTGAGTGAACAAATGGATAAAAAGGAATATGAGAACCAGTGACTGAAGAAAGATCTGTATGGCTGAAGCACAGATAGGTGGAGACTGGTAGACTAAGTGAGGCTGGAAAGGTGGAAAGGGACAAAATGACATTAGGCTTTATAAAGAAATTTTGCCTTTAAGATTAAGGCAGGACATCACTAAATGGTTTAAAGAGAAATCTGAATTTTGAAACAGTTATTCTGGCTACTGTTTGGAGAACTAATGGAGAAAGGCCAGAGTGAATAATCACTATTGCAATGGTCTTGGCAAGAGATTATGGCAGTTTAGAAAAGACTGTGCTTATGTAGATGCACGGAAAAGGATGGATTTGAGGGATATTTGGGAGATAAAATTGATAAGGCTTAATAATAATTTGGATACAGAGGTATGAAGGACATTAAGAAAGACACGGGTTCGAGCCCTGGTCTGGGAAGATCCCACATGCCGCAGAGCAACTAAGCCCGTGCACCACAACTACTGAAGCCCGCGCGCCTAGAGCCCGTGCTCCACAATAAGAGAAGCCACTGCAATGAGAAGCCCGCGCACCGCGACAAAGAGTAGCCCCTGCTCGCTGAAACTAGAGAAAGCCCACACGCAGCGACGAAGACCCAACGCAGCCAAAAATAATAAATTTATTTTAAAAATAATAATGCATAGATTTCAAATTTTCATCATAAGTGGATGGTAGTGCCTTAAAGTGAAGTAGGGAACACTGGAAAACAATCAGATTCACAGGTGATAACCATGCATTTGGTTTTAGGCATGTTGAATTTGAGGTACTTTTGAGATATCCAAGAAATATCAAGAAGATGTATATAAGAAAGCTGAAAGGTGAAGCTAGATGGAGCTATACATTTAAGAGTCATAGGTGGTGGCAAAACCATGGCTATGAATGCGATCATATTCAATTACATAGCAAAAAGGAGACTCGGACTTAAGAAACTACCCTATGGGCTTCCCTGGTGGCGCAGTGGTTGAGGGTCCGCCTGCCGATGCAGCAGACACGGGTTCGTGCCCCGGTCCGGGAAGATCCCATATGCCGTGGAGCGGCTGGGCCCGTGAGCCATGGCCGCTGAGCCTGCGTGTCCGGGGCCTGTGCTCCACAACGGGAGAGGCCACAACAGTAAGAGGCTCGTGTACCACAAGAAAAAAAAAAAAAAAAAAAAGGAAACTACCCTACCCTTTGTGGGCTGGACAAAGGAGGATGAGCCCCTCAAAAAGAAAAAAAAAAAGGAATGGCTTTTTTGGTTTTTGAAATCATACTCATAAGAAGTTCTCATTTTTTAAAATTCTGATTTAAACCAGTAACATTAGAATGTCAAAGGCTTTCCAAATTAAACCAATTCATCAGAACTATAAATCTGTTCAAGGATAGATGACTTTCAGAAACTATCTGGAAAATTCACAGTACCTTTCTCTTTGCTGCTTCAAAGTACATCAATACACAAAAAGCTATCCCTCTCAAAATATGTATGATTTTGGCTTATTGCAGTTTCCTGAAATTATCTTCTCTCTCTCACTCAGGGCCTCACCATATGCTGTTCTTTTGGCCCTCTTTCCCTGAGATGAAGATTTCCCTGACTTCCCAAGACTGGGCTTGGGAAGCCCAGTGATAGCTGGGCTCACCCCATTGGGATGATAGCCATCCCAATGATATAGTACTATATGTTTAATGTGTGTACTGTGTAGTATGTTTAACCATTAGTTTAACTAGATAACAGTCTTTTCCACTGTTGTATACTTAGTACCTAACAAGGCTAAGTTTTAAGAAACATCTATTCTGCAACGTGAAGGATTAAAATCTAATTTGGTTTTCAGTCCATTGACAACACTTCAAACGTCGACTTTCCTCAAGAGGAATGACTTTTTAAAATCAAACAGTAATTTGTAAACAACTCATTGAATCTTTAAAAATACTAAATTTTGGAGATTTTTATATGTCTTTTTTCATATTGTATCCTTAAAGCCTACAAAAATTCATATTTAGGAATACCGGGGATTCTTTCTCCTTTAGTCTCATACAAAAGGGATTTGACAACTCTCTTTGAAAGCCTGGCTTGCGGTGACATTTGACTGAGCAAATAAACCACACCCCTGTGCAATGGCAAACAAAGGTGAAATTGCATAGGGGTACCTAATCCATGCCGCGCGAGCCCACTTGAGAGAGCAGAAGCAGAGGCAGCAGCGCGGAGCAACCGGTTCCACAGCATCCTCCTTGCCTGGCCTTATGCTGCACCCTCCGACCCTCAGGATAGCAACCATTTCCAAATTCTCGCCTCAACGCGCCCTCGGGATTGGGCACCCGGACTAGTCCTTCCCACGCAGATTACTAACAGAAGTCCCTGGACTAAGGATACAGCCCTAGATGGCTTGGTTTCTAAAATCCCAGAGGAAATGAAGGAAGGAAAAATCCTGTCAAAGGAAAAGTGGCAACCAAGCCCGCAGTGCTCACCAAACCGACGCTCTCAGTCAATCTCCGTCAACGCTAACCGTTGGCTCGCAGGCCGCCACAGGCTACGTCGCAGTGGCTCACGGGGGCGGTAGTTTCTTTCGCAAACAGAACGCGCCGGGGGCACCAAAACTATACTTCCCAGAAGTCAATGCGAGTACGCCCTGCCTTCTTAAACCTGGGTTTAGCGTAATAAAGAGACCGTTTCTATTTTTAGGCTGACCTTAAATTTAGATTCAAGAACTTCCAGGTGTACGTCTGTGCTACACTCTCTGCCGTGCTTGTGTACTTCAGCTGTCCCTTATTTTCCTTTCCCCTTGTTCAGGCCAAAGAACCCAAACCTCAGAGCACCTAAAACGCCCCCCGGCGCAGCTTAACTGCCTTTTCAGGCGCATGCGCGCTGCCCGCCGTCACGCAAGCGTAACGGCCGGCAGCGGTTGGCGGCCGCGCGCGGACTTGGGGTCTGGAGGTAGCCTGTGGGAGGGCGGGGTTTTTTCCAATGGCTTTGCCTCCGCGGGTCGCGTCTGCTTGGGCGGGGAACAGGGCGCAGGGGCGGGGGCGGCTCCTCATTTGTGCCGGGCGGAGAAAGGGGAGGGGCTGGGGGTGAGGACCCCATCTTCCCTCCCCGCTCCCGCCCTCTGGGCCGAGCCCCACCGATGGGGCTGGGCGAAGGGGCGGGCTCTGCGCCGTGGGCCCAGCTGCTCCACCAGCTTCGCTGCTCAGCCCCGCGCTCGGGGATTGCGGGGCCGCCCTGTGCCTGTCTGGCCTGGCGGGTGGTGGGCGAGGACGCAAGGATTGGAAAAGAAACGGCGTCTGCCCGGGGAGTCCGGAACCGGCAGGCCGGAGACGCTTTCCCCCAACGCCACCACCGAGACAGCGGCTGCACGAGGCTGCCGACCCCCCGGGAGCGCCAGGGTCTCTGGCCGCCGGGGCCAGCAAGCCAGGGTTCAGCAAGCCTTCCCAGCCAGCGCCTGGCCGGGAGGGAGGAGTTGCGGAAGGCGGGGACTGGTGCCGGAGGAGGGGCGGGATGGGAACGCTCCCGAGAACACCGTGGCTGCACAGACAAAAAACACCGAATGGCTGGTGAGCGTTCAGCTGTTACCAGCCTTTTTGGGCAGAGTACGGGTTTGACAGCTCCACAACGTGAGGATATCCGCTGACGCCGAGAGACGGAGGAGAACACTTTCCCGACACTGCCTGTCCAGCAAAGCCAGCGCTGTAAGGTTTCAACTTTGCAACTTTTTTTCTCAGTCTCTGACCAGAAGACTGCCCCTCCGGGCAGAAGGAGAGGGCGAGCTCTATCTTGTAGATCGAAGACACTTCTGCCTCCAAATGTCACCCAGACGTATGTTTTCATGACGATTCGAGTTCTCTGATTTTATTCTTACATTTCTCGTTTTAAAAAATGCAAAGTGCTTTGGGGGACATGCTGAAAGGTAACTGAAGACAGCAAAGAAAAAACTCCAATTGTCATGGCTGAAGGAGAGAATGAAGTGAGATGGGATGGACTGTGCAGTAGAGATTCAACTACTAGAGAGACAGCACTGGAAAACATTAGGCAGATCATTGTGAGAAAAACCGAGTGTCTTCGTTTGGTGAAAGAGACACCTTATCGTCCAGCAGACGGCCTTTCAAATGCTGTTTCTTTGGATGGGTTGAATAAGCTTCTTGCTCATCTGCTTATGCTTTCTAAGAGGTGTCCCTTTAAAGATGTAAGAGAGAAAAGTGAGTTTATTCTGAAGAGCGTCCAGGTAAGAAATAGCATTATAAGTACAACTGTTTATCTAGTAATGTGAAGTTTTACTTGCAGATATACACTTTGTATTTGCTTCAAATAGGTTGTTATAATTTGAACCACTCAACATCTTAAATTTAGACTGTTTTGTAAAACATTGAATTTGGGGTTAAAATTGGACAAGGTGAACTAAAGTAAAAGTAATTTTCAAATACAACTAAAGTATTGTCTTTCTAGAGAGTATTAGCAGAAATGCATCATTCCTCCATTGGGAGATTGGGATTGACATATATACACTAATATGTATAAAATAGATAACTAATAAAAACCTGTATAAAAAAAATTTAAAAAGAAATGCATTCATCCTGGGCAAAATATGTGAAAATTACAGTTAATTACAAATAAATACTTACTTTTCCTTATATTCATTTTTATGTGTTGTTGGGAAGTGTAGCCAGTATGCTTTTCACATTGCTACAAACTGTTCTCTGTGGAAAGTTTCACGTTTAAAACCCTCTAAAATGATAAAGAAATATTTCCTAGTCAGCTTGTTCGAGATAACTGGTGAAACAATTTCCTCTTGTTCTTAAAAACAAAGCAAAAAACCCGAGAATCTGTTCCCTAAATGCAACCTTTTTTTCCTGAAAGAATTATATAAAATAATAAAAGCCCATGTTATAAAGGAGCTGACATCTGCAGATTGAAGAATTGGATTCAGGTTGAGTGAATGGTAGACTGTTATGGTCAGTTACTTAACTAGCTTTCTCTGTGTTTGCCTAAGTTGTTTGATTCTTTTTTTTCACATACATACCTATTTAACTTGTGAGTGCAAAGGATAAAGGATGTTATAGTTTTCCTCCTGTTTGTACATATTCAATTTATCTTGTTTTATTAGAAGATTTATTAGAAGGGAAGGATTTTTAGATATTAAGAATTGTCAGAAATGGTCTTTAAGCTTATTAGTCTAAATTACTCAATCCACATGTGTTCAAAGTCACAGTATGAGAAGTTTTTTAAATTTATAATTTACTTGGGTATATGTGTAAGCTAAGATGAACAGTTTTTCTATTCTGGTTTGAATTCAGTTTAAAGCAACAGAAAAATAATGTGTATAAAATGAAGACTCTAAGATCTCTGGATATTTCTTCTCACAAACACTGTGGAAACAATAGTTACAATTTATATTTATCCAGAGTTACTAGAGAGGAATTATTCTAGTACTTGAAGTTTACCTCTTTGAGCATCAAAAGTTATTTCTCTATCTCTTAGTGTAGTGACTACAACAACTGTTTTTTTCATAATGGGGTCATCATTATGCACATCAAGTACATACTCTTGTACAGCTGAGGGTGGAATGTATATGTAGGACTGTATGATACATTTTGTTTGAATTTGTGTGTTCAATTTTTACAGTCTTTCTTTTCCTTACCTTACTGTTGGTATACTTCACTTCAGTCTCTTCCTGAATCTTTTATTTTGCTACTTTTTTTATATTAGAATGGGAAACCAGATAACCAGTTTTGTTAAGAGTTAGATTGAAAACAGAAGTAATTAGGTTCTGGGGAGTACAGGGTCAAAGGACTAACATAATGGTAAGTAAAGTGGTACTGGTGTCAGACCTGGGCTCAGGTTCTCCTCCTTTATTAATATACTGCATACCCTTGAACGAGTTAAGTTACTTGACCTCTCTTAAGCTTGGATTTCCACATCTATAAAATGGTAATAATAATACAGAGGTGTATTACTATAATAAATAATATAAATTATGATAACTGAGATGTAAAGTGCCCCATATGTAGTGGATGCTGCTCTCCCCTTTCATAAAAGAAATACACGGACTGTGTGATATGTATTTCAAGACTCATTCATCCTGCAAAAGGATTCAAGAATCTCTACTGTGAAGATTTCCCATCAATTTATGCCTTCTTTCTCATCTCTGCATCTATGCACATTATTCCAGCTACAATTCTAACAGGCACTTTACTTATATTGGGCTATAATCACATGTTTATGTGTCTGTCTCTCCCAGAGCCTGTGGGAGAGACAGAGCTCCTCTCCCGGAGCACAGGCTTCGGACGCGCAGGCTCAGCTGTAAGTTCTCAAGAGTGTTGACTGGGACCTGGAAGCTACTAAATAAATACTGTTTCTTAGTCTGAATAGATGAAGTTACTAGATTAGGGAGTTTTCATCCCTACATCATTCATTCATGCCTTCATTCAACAAATGTTAATTGAACCCCTGATGAATGCCATTCTAAGAACTGAGAATCAGTGGTAACAATTTTTACATTCTACTGAAGGGAGACAGACCATAAACAAACAATATAATTTTAGATAGTAAAGGAAGACTTCCCTGAAGAGATGGCATTTAAGCAGAAATGAATAGATATTATCCAGGCAAAAATGAGATTTGTGAGACGGACATTCCATGTATAGGGAATAGTGTGTGTGAAGGCCTCATGGTAAGAGAGAGCAGGTGAATTTAGGAGTGGAAAGTAATGCAGTGTGGTTGGAGCATACAGTGTGAGGAGAGAGTGAAAGTTTAAGTACATGCTCTGGAGTCAGACCTGAACTCTACAGCCTTAGGTAAGTTACATAATCTCTCCTTGACTCAGTTTTCTCACCTGCAGAATGAGGGTGATGCTAATAGTTCCTGCCTCACAATAAGAATAAAATGAAATAATGCTTATAAAGCATAGCACAGTGCCTAGCACATAAGAAACACCCATAAAGTTAGGAATTCTGTTTTTAGGCAGGAGCCAGAGAACAGAGGATCTTGTGGGCCATGTTAGGAGTTGTAGGCTTTATCCTAGGAACAATGGGAAGCCACTGAGGGGTGCTGAGCAAGATGGTGACATGATACATGGTGTATTAGAAGCATCACTTTGGAAGCAATTTAAAGAATGGATTTCAGGGGTCGAGAGTGAATGTACAACAGTTAGGAGGTTGTTCACTAGTCCAAAGCAAAAATGGTGGAGTAAGATGTAGTGGGCAAAGTGGAAAAAGGTGAATAGATTTGGGAGATAGCTAGGAGTTAGAACCTATGGGGTATAGTATTTAATTGGATATAGGAGATGAGGAAAATAAAATCAAGGATGGCTCTAAAGTTTCTAGCTTGAACTCCTTGATGAATAATTAAGTCATTTTGGGAGACAAAAGAGCGGTAGAGGGTCACTTGAGGGGAATGGTGAGTTCTGTTTTGGACATGTTGAGATTAAGTTGCCTATGATAAATCTGATTAGAAATAGCTCTTAAAGGGATTTCTGCCCCTGCCACCACTGTTCTACTCCTGACATTGTTATCTCTCACTTTTCTCAACCACCTTTATATCCATCCTCCACGTAATTGCAGAGCTATTTATCTAAAATAAAAAGCTGACCATGTTTCTCTCCTCCCTAAAATCCTTTAGGATAGAATCTAAACTTAAGTATGTTACTTAATGTCCAGCATCATCTGGCGTCCACTTAACGCTGCAGCCTCACTTCTCACACTCTAGCACCAGCCTTACAAGGGAAACAAGATAATGTAGTGCTCTGTAATGCCTTCTGTTATTCACTAGTAAGCAGCAAAAGCTGAACTGCATTTGCAATTCTTGCAGCTGTTCCTGAAGGGGCCCTTAATTGCTATAGGTCAGCTCAGAGGAGTATGGTCAGGGAGATATGGTAGGGTGGTGGTAGGATGGATTCAACTCAGAATGGCTAAACATGTAAAAATTTGGCACATTGAGAGATAGCATTCTCTGTTTGTATTCCTGTTCTCAATTTATTGATTTCAAGTCAGCATACTTAAATCTGTTCAACACATTTTTGAGAACTATTCTGTGCCAGGCACTATAGTCAGGACTGGAAGATCAATTAGATTTGTTCCCTGTTTTAGAGGAAGTTCTTCTGTTCTCATAGGAGATTTTAGTTGTGCTGTTTGTTTGTTTGTTTACACCCATAATACCTTTTGGATATGCTTGATTCCCTAAGCAAATGAATGGAGTGACCCAATATACTATTATAGTCCACTGGTGAGCTATTGTCTTTATGATACATGTAATTAAGGGGGAAAATGTGAGTATGTGTATATTCATCAAAACATTATGAGGAGTATCCAAAATAGCCAAGTACTTTTCCAAGAGTAGTCATTTGATCCTTTTCATTTCTCTACCATGACAAAGGAAAACAAATTTTCTTATATGCCTGTCAGCAATTAACACTATCTGAAAGTAACTTGGCTTATGGTAGAAAACTTAGACCAAGTAAGAAGTATTTATCTTAAGTGGGATGGAGGAGACTTTCATTTAGTGAAGTGATTGTTACCCCCCAGGGAGAAATGAAACGTTAGTTGTTGGGTATGGTGCATATTTATAGTTGTAGAGTTGCAGTTGGAGTATCCAGTTGGTATCCATTGGGTAATATATAGTTTGTAGGTTTAACAATAAGAGGTTAGTAAACCTATTGTTCGCATAATGAGTCTGGAAGTTAGGCTATTTCAAGCCTGAAAGATTGATTCATTAGCTGAACTATGTTACCTTTTTGCCTTTTATCTATTTGTTCTCCAGGCACCATGTGTAGTCATTGACCATTTGCAGCTAAGAGGAAAAGAGTTTTTTCCCATGCCTCTATTAGGGAAGAAAAGCTTTCCCCAGAAACCTTCCAGCAGACTTCTTCTCAGTTTCTATTGACCAGTGTCACATGCCCTTTACTAAGCCAGTAACTGGCAAAGAAATTGGGCATTTCTGTTTTTGGTTTGGATTAATCCACATTCAGCCCCTAAGAGCCAGAAGAGCCCCCATCATGTGAACAAAGGTTTCTGTTGGTGAGGAAGAAGAGGGACAGAAGACAGGTTTAGTCAGAGGCTGCCAATAAAACTGATATCTAACTAGGTAATATATTGCTTTGGTCTAGTTATAATTTAGATTCTATTAGATTGGAAATGTAACTAATTTATAATGATGCTATAAAATATAACAGATTCGGAACATTCTAGAAGCAGATTTGGCCTTTTAAGATGATTGTTTTGTTTTTATTTCTATTTTACTGCCGTGTCTAGTCAAAGCCAAAAATTTAAGGTAGTCCATCTCAAACATTCACTGCTGACTCTTAGGTATCACAGCAAATATGAAAGTCCTCTTTCAGTGTTTACACTGAGCTTCTCTCTTCCATATCCACTGTTTTTTGGCCTTCCTTATTTTATTGATACACTGAGAACTCAGTCCCTTTCCCTCAGAAAGCCTCCTGGCTTGCTTCTCTCCTCAGTGCTTCCTCTTATTCCTATCTTTGACCACTTTCTTTCTTTGCTTTTGAGCTCAGAGGAGAATACTATTTACCCTCAGTTTGTATGGGCTTCTTTGGAAGAAGAATGTAAAGAAGTTGAAGGCAAATCTTTAACTTTTTTTTTTTCTAAATGGTTTGAAAACAAAGTAAAAAGCCTATGTTCTTTCTACTCACTGGCTTACAGGATGAATCATACCTACACTATCTGCCCTCAGTGTCCTCTTCCTTTGTTCTGACTTTTAAGAAAGATTGAAACTAACACGGATACTCTTTTTTTTTAAGTTTTCAGATTTCAAATATTTTATTCCTGTTACAGTGCCCCAAATGGTCTTTAGCATGGAAACAAACAAAAAACCAGAATGATCAATTTTTAAAATATTTTTCTAACATTGTTTTTGTTTATAAATGAGATGTAGTGTTTTGTAGGGAAATGGGATGTTAAACACTTGCCTATTAGACTTCAATTTAAGGTCATGGGTTGTTTATGTCAGGAGGACTCCCTGAAACAATAGTTTAGCTTAATTAGAATTATTTTCTTGTCTTTAATACTGTGTGCCCTTAAAGTGCTGTACAGATCATTCTTGGAGTAAAAGAATTTGGAAATAGATGTGCTGTTCTCTTTGTTTTAGGGCTATATTTATTTTCCTTTTGTAAGCCATTAGAAATTTGCAGGATATCTTTTAACCAATTGAGTAGATAATAACTTAAACAGCCAACTTAAGGATTTGTTGAAACTTTGATGTGATAGAAAGTAGCTGTAGAATCTTCGGTTTGATGAAGGATTATTAATCACTTAGAACTTTGAAACAATGGGGCCCTATTTGGTGTTATGTCTTAATCATGAATAATTTCATATCTAAAAACAGTGTTTATGAGTAGCAAATTAGCATGTACTGGAGGAACCAGAGGCACGGGGAAATTTTAGAATTAGTGGAAGGACAGGGGAGATGCTGGTGGAGGGAAGGCAGTACTTAAATTGCATAAAAGGATGAAAGTTATGCTGGATGTATATCAGCACCATGCAAGCCTCGCCACCAATTATAATCTCTTCTTTGTCACAGTTTCTCAAATCAGTCTGTTTTTTTCACACCATGATAAAATATTTACTTTTTTTTTTTTTTTTTTTGCGGTACGCGGGCCTCTCACTGTTGTGGCCTCTCCCGTTGCGGAGCACAGGCTCCGGACGCCCAGGCTCAGCGGCCATGGCGCACGGGCCCAGCTGCTCAGCGGCCATGGCGCACGGGCCCAGCCCCTCCGCGGCTTGTGGGATCTTCCCAGACCGGGGCACGAACCTGTGTCCCCTGCATCAGCAGGCGGACTCTCAACCACTGCGCCACCAGGGAAGCCCCAAATATTTACTTTTTAATTGAAGTCAGTAGAAAATAGGATTTACTTTGACCCAGCTTTTGTAGATCACATTTATTACATTAAGAGAGAAAGACCTTAATTGACCTTGATGATATGAACTACTACTTCAGTTACACTAGCACAGTAAACTCAGGGGCATCTGAGGGTTCTTCAGAATATTTGATGATGGTATTACTAGGGGCAATGGGTAGACTGGAAGTTTAAGTCACACTATGGGAACATTATTTTATGCTTTGCTTTTTTTCCTGTTGGTTACTACACCAAGTTAAACTAATGTCAATAAAGATACATTTACCATGACATTTGTATATAGAAAAACAGTCTTTTAAAAGATGCTTGTTTTTTATGAAATTGAGTTATTTGTAGTGAGGTGGATGGACCTAGAGTCTGTCATACGGAATGAAGTAAGTCACAAAGAGAAAAATATCGTATGCTAAACACATATGGAATAAAAAAAAAAAGTTTCTGAAGAACCTAGGGGCAGGACAGGAATAAAGACGCAGACATAGAGAATGGACTTGAGGACACAGGGAGGGGGAAGGGTAAGCTGGGACGAAGTGAGAGAGTGGCATGGATATATATACACTACCAAATGTAAAATAGATAGCTAGTGGGAAGCAGCCACATAGCACAGGGAGATCAGCTTCATGCTTTGTGACCACCTAGAGTGGTGGGATAGGGAGGGTGGGAGGGAGATGCAAGAGGGAGGAGATATGGGGATATATGTATACATATGGCTGATTCACTTTGTTATACAGCAGAAACTAACACAACATTATAAAGCAATTATACTCCAATAAAGGTGTTGAAAAATATTGCTCAAAGAAGAAAAAGATGCTTGTTTTTTAAAAAAATGCTTTTTCACTGAAAATACTTAGGGAGTTTTTGTAGGATAGCTGTTAGGACCATTTATTGGACTTTCACAATAGGCGTTTTTATTGTTGAAAGCCTGTATTACTGCTAGTAGACTGTCACCATTTGTGACATGTTTCAGTTTATATGAAAAAGACTTGTGAAATTTGGCAACACAAGAATCATGCCTTCTCATGTTATCTCTTTTCTATAATTACTTATAGAAAAATCTAATAAGATTGCAATGAAATATGGAATTACCTTAGAAAAATGAAATACTTTTAGTTTTATGATTTCTTTAAATCTGACTTTTTAATTTTAAAAGGGAAAGGTCTTCATAGAGTTTTAAAATATTACTTATATTGTAAAATTACCTTCAAACAACTTCCTAAGCTTTTAAACCATACTAAAGGAAAATAAAATTCATGGTGTGAGTTTTGTTAGTTATATTACCCAAATCAACTTTCATATATACATATTCATTAAATGAATAGTATTAATATTTTAACTTAAAAATTGTTTAAATTGACAAGATTTTATACATATATAATATATACATATGTAGTTTATATATATATAAAATATGCACATACATACATATACATATGCTTTCTTAAATAGCTAGGATAATTTGTCAATTCTATGTGTAATATTCAGTAAAGTCTAATTAGAATCTTAGTTTACCCCACTAAAAATGAGCATTTACTGTTTTCACACTTCACTGTTTGACAAGCATTGCACAGTCGTCTTTAAACTTGACATGATTTCATTTTCTAGCAAGTTGGCAGGTGTTAGCTGTCTATAATTATAACTGAGTAATTTTTCAAATGCTATTCATAGCCTAAACACAGTAAGAAATTCTTCCGATCATGTGATAAAGGCCAAGCCTTGCAAAATAGTGGTAGAATGATATGATCAGTGGTACTGAAGGACATATTTAGAGAAGCCTTTCAAAAGTAAAAAGTGATTTAAATGATAGGGAGACGGGTTTTCTCACAAAATAAGATCTCTCAAGGTCATTGATAGTGATTACACCTCACCAAATTAAGGTGTGTCTATTTTTTCATCTAACAAGTAATGTATACATTGGCAGTCTTAAATTATAAAATATTGATCTATATTTATTCAGTTTTCTTGATGACAGAGATTCTGAACATAAGAAATAATTGAAATTTTATTGAGGCACTGAACGCACTGAATATTTCTTCTCATTTCATTCATGAGGTATTTACTGTGTACCTACTATATGCCAAGCGCTGTGCTTATCTATCTTTTGGCATATCAAAGAAAAGGCTGTAAGCTTCTCTTAATTTTAATCATTATTCTACTTTAAAAACAAAAGAAGCTTTTGCTTTTTCTTGATTTTTTTTTTCTTTCTAACCATCTATTTTAAATATACAGAGTCTCACATTGACTAGAGATATTGCTTCAGAAGGGTTTAAAGATCTTGGATTTTCTTTACCAGCCATGAATAAATTAACCTCTGTAGTCTGTTTCCTCATCTGTGATCTGTGAATTGACATAATTTTAATATCTGCCTTGTGATGTGATTATAAAAATTAAAGGAGATCATATTGGTAAAGCATTTTGTAAACTTTGATATACTGTACAAAGTTAATTACGAATAAACTTTTTGAGACTGTTTACTTATTGTAATATGAGGATAATAATACCACTCTCACAGGGTAGTTTTGAGAATTAAGTGAACAGTAAAGTATGTAGAAGTGGGCCTGATACACAGTAAGTGCTCAGTAAATATTGGTGATGATGGTGATGAATATTGGTGATAATAAAGAAGATGATGATGAACTTGATCTAGGTCTTTTAGCTAATGAGTCAAACTCCAAACTGGCATTACTTTAGGATTTTTCTGTTTAGAGTTTAGGATTTTTATGTATTGACTTATAATTGACTTTCATATATCCCACTCTTTGTATCCACATGTATTTACACCCCTAATTGCCTTTTGTACAGTAAATTTTAATATATTAACATATTAATGCTATGTCCAACTTTACCAAAGGATGCTTCTAACCAACCACTGCCTCAGGGTAAGTGGTGGACTTACTCAGAATTTTGCTCCGTTGGTGATGGCAGATCTGTAGCATCCATCCCCTCCTTGGAGTTCAGCACCATTCTAGTATGTCAACATGGCACCAGTAGGGAGGGGTTGCAGGCAAACAGGTGCATGTGTCATCCAGTGGTCAAGTGTACATGGAGAGGTCCATTGCCAAGGCCTGTGCTTTAATACCTGGACAGCAATAAAGAAGCATGCTTAAACCATGGGCTTTAGAGTTAGTCAGACCTGGCTCTAAGTCCTACTCTGCCAAGCTTTGTGACCTTGGGCAAGTTATATAATCTGCTTAAGCCTCAGTTCCCTCACAGAGTTGTGAGGATTAAATGAGGTAACATGTGCAATGTTTACTGTAACTCAGCACTCAGTGAATATTAACTATTAGTATTCTGTTCTGCCCTCACAGTGCAGTTGGGGGAGAGGAGATGGGAAGTTGAGCCCTCTGGCATCATATGCCCTTTAGGGTACCCCAAGTCTCTGGGCAACTGGGAAAGTTTTCACCTACTTTCCAGGTCCCTTGGCCCTAGGGAATAGCATCCTAGAGGAAATAACACCTCTAGGAACCAAAGTAAGGGTTTTATAAACACGTTTTAGCACTCTGGGAACCGGATTCTCCCCTGATACAATGCTTGTCTATTGTTCCATTTAGGAACATCTGACTCTCCAATGTATCTTCAGGGGTAAAAAATGTAGAAAAGCAAATGATGACTTATAAGCCAGTGCTGTCAGTAAGCAGCTGAATCCTCTGTGCCTAGTCGATTCATGTCTGATACTTCAGGCAAATTTGCTGCAGAGACTGCCTGCCTTGATGGTCTGCTGAGGAGATTAAAGCTGCACTATCAGTGTTCCTACTCTGCTTCCCCCAGTGGGAGCTTGACATATTAAGCAGAAAGTCCCCAAAACAGTCCTTTCACTCTGGCCGGATAACTGGCCTGGCCTCGACTGCTTGATATGATTTTAAGAACAAAGTAACTAAGCAAAGATTACATGGCCCAAAAGATACCCCAGAAGTAACAGGGCTTGAAGAGATTTTGTATCATGTTTGATTTCTTGAATTTGCTTCATAGGGTATGGCAGGTGTCTTTGGGGCTCCTCCTGAGCGCCCATGCCTGCCCCGCTTAGAATCTGCCACACATTGGGACAAAGTTACCGTAAGGCATTTTCAGCAGTCTCTTAATCTTTCTAGTTTCGAAGAATGTGTATTTTTGAATGTAATAAGAATAGGCATTCTGTATGCGAAACCTAGTTCTTAACCCTTTTCATATATTTTTAACCCTTTTTATTTAATCTTCACCACAACACTGTAAGAGTAGGTATTATTAGCCCCATTTTATGCATCAGGAAAAAAAATCAAGGCTCAGATAGGTTAAATAACTTGCCCAAGGTGTCATAGCTCAGTAAGAAAAGGAGCCAGGTTTCAAACCCAGGCTGTGAGACTCCAGAGTCCATGCTTTTCATCATTATACTGCATTATCTGAATAAAAATTTAATGTTTCCTATTAAAATATATATTACTTTCTTTTCCAAATTATTTTTCCTTCAGGATGAAATGTAAAACTTTGGTTTCTAGGAGAAACCACATTCTCAGATGTTATTAAATTGCATATCAAATTCCTATTTAAACCCTGACCTATCTTGAAATTGCATTTGAACTCTATTGAATCTTTGTGTTTCACTGTGGCATATAATTTTCATTATGTTGTCATTATAAATTTCAGCTGATTGCAAGAAGGTGGCTAAGACTGTGATCTTGGAAATATGATATATAAAAGGCTTATCTTTACATTAAGAGATTACCAAGTAAGATGATTTCTTTAGTGAACTGCCTGAAAGAAAATTTGGTATGTTTCCGTGAGTTATAGACTCAAGATTAGCTTTGAATGTTAAAAGAGCATTCTCCTAGCTAGTTCATTGTTGCCATGACAATGCTGGCAGTGTGAGTGCTGTAGTAACTCCTTGCAAAGATCTTATTTTAGACCCTAACGTTTGCAGTGCTGAACATCCCCTTCCCCGCCCCACAAGTAGCGGAAAAGTACTGGTTTTATAACTGGCTTCTGGCTTTGTAGCTGAAAGACTGCACTATTGTGGGCTTAAAAAAATAGTGTAGGAGTGTTGAGTATTTTTCTCGTGGATTATAAACGTTTGAAATTTCCCAAAATATTGTATTGCATTACATGTCATACAGCAAGTTGTTTACAGCTAAAAAGAAAAGGGGCTTCTATTGTCTTTTTAAGAAGTCAAGCCCAGATTATATCATTACTTGGAGCTCTTATAGAAATCATTTTTCCACTTGTATGTTTCCTGTGCATACTTGAAAGTCTTTGGATTCTTTTATTATTTGGAAAATTATCATAGGATCGTAAAGGATTATGTTTAAATATTGTAAAAAGTATTTTTTTCTTGTCCTTTCCATAGTTCAACATTTACCTGATCAAATTGGAATATTTTAATCTTAGTTTCTTAAATTACGAACTAAAGTTATAAAATGATTTTAAGAAATTACCCAATTTGAACTGTGTTAAACTAACAATTGTTTAGACATTGTTAACTTTGTTGCCTATATGTTATAAATTAGATTTTAAAATATTTCACTGATATTTTCTAATTGTAAACCCCATTATAACTGTACTGTTAAGCACAAAATATTTTCAAACTCATAATAGTAAGTGCCATTTTGTATACTTTTGCATACCATTTGTTAGGTCAGAGGTTTGGTATCTATGGCATGTACACTAAAAATCTAGTGTAGCATGATGAAAATAATAATATGGCAGTAAACCTTGTCAAAGAAGATGGAAAATCTAAATATTATACTTCTTTCATTAGTGACAACTACTAACAAATTTGCTTTTTTTCCCTAAATACTGCATTAAAAGTTTAGTTCATCTTATTTAGATGCTGAAGATTTAAACAAATCTTGGATGATTGGGCCTGTACTAAGTATTGGAGTATGGGTGTCTGGCAAGCCCTTTTCTTTCTTCATTTTAATGTATAAAAGTAAATTTCTAAACAAAAATTTCACTCCAAGCTAGAGTTGTGTTTGGTTCTTCCACCAAGCAATGAGTATTTTAATCTTTATTTTATTTTATTATTATTTTTTGTTCCTTTTAGTGCGTTTTATTATTATAAATAAATCCTTAGTGGGAATTATTCTGATTAAGGGGTGTCTAATTCCAATTTATACTGGCCTTCAATGGCTCCTTCTTTGAACTTGGAAGTAATTTTGTAGTAAAATGTGAAGAGTCAAACCTTGAGATAAATATTCTGTCATTTTAGTACTGCATGTTTGTATTAAATGCTTTTTATTGGTTGGAATGAAACTAAATTATAGTTCTTTTTCCTTTCTTAAAATAATAACAGGGTTATTGTTTTCTTTCCTGAACTCGCTATACCTCTAGCTGACCTCCCTCTCTAAGGCTGAAATGGGAATACTTTTTTAAAGTAAGAATTCATTTAAAATCTTTCTTTGTGCCTAACACTGTTATGGCACTGTGAGAAATATAAAAAGAAGTTGAAAACAACCACTACTGTTAAGAGTTTTGCAATGATTTAGAGAAAAGCAATTAAGAACAAATCAAGACTTTCACTAAAAATGTTAAATTTTGTGGTAGTACGTTGACAGTAGTGCAACTGTTAGTGGGAGTGTATGTACACAGTAATTCCACATCTAAGAACTCATCTGAAGAAAGATTTATGTATGATGATAATCTCTGTAGTATTATTTATGATATAAATGTATTTATATTATTATATATAAGTTGGTAATCTAAATACCCAATAATGAAATTATTAGTTAATTAAATTATGGTACATCTGTATAAAGGACTATTACATAGTTATTGAAAGTTGTTTTAAAATGTATAAAAAAAGAAAAAAATTATATTTAAGTGGAAAAGCAACTTTTAAAATAGTAGGCCAAATATATATTTTTTTATAGAGAGGGGAAAATGTCAGGAAACCTGCTTGTAACAAAATAGTACCAAAACCCTGGTTCTCTTTTAGAGGTGGGATTATTGGAGATTTTAATTTTTCTTTTCATAATAATAATCATTAATAAATACTTAATTTTATTGAGTGCTCACTATATGCCAGGCTTTGTTATAAGCATTTGACATATAACATTGCAAGATTTCATGTGGGTTACAGATTTTGAGGAAGCTATCTTCCCAAAACAAAACAAATATACAAATATGAATACACCCACTCGCTCTGAAGTTAGATTAAGTTTTTAATTTATTTAGCAAAGGAAACATGAACGTCTCAAAAGCTAGGCTTTCTTGTTGAGAAGAAGCACTTGCCAGCCTGCCTGGGTACTGCTTTCCTTGGTCCTCAGTGCTCCTAAAGGTGGTGCGACTGCTGGTGACACTACCTGTGTCACACCAGATCTTCAAAACTCAATTCTTGCTATATTTTGCCTTTTTATATTTGACATTTACATTCACATTCTGGAAGAATTTTTACAAACTACCTGTGCACTTCCTTTGAAGGCCCATTTTACTGCAATGTCTAGTTTTATACCTACAGCCATTCTGTGATGTGAGTTTTACATTTTATAGATGAGGAAACAAAGATTAAGCAACTTAACTCAAGTAGTGAATACTGAGAGTTGGGAGGCATGTCTGACTCTACATCCTTAAGCACCAATCTGTTTTCCTGTAGTCTTTTTGTTTTTGTTTGTGAGCACATATTATTTTTATACTGGAAGATGACTTAAAATCAATGTGGGAAAATTAAACGACATATAGAGCGTTAAAATAATTCAGAGCAAGGAAAAATCAGAATGGGTTGGGTAATAAAGACAGCTTAGTGGAGCAAATAACTTTTAATGTAATAATTAACTTTTCTTCTTAGCTTATCTGTTTGTTTATATAAGTACACACTGCTTCTATCCCCAGCATGCCCAAACCAAACCTCTTATTACTGGCTGTAACTAATGCTCTGTTGTTCTTTCCTGCAGACTAAATTTTGGCCTCATTTTTGTTTCCTTATTGTGGCCCCCCCTTTTCTTTCCTTTTGCTATGTGTCAGTGCATGTATGAACATGTAACTGTGACTTTTGTCAAAGCTCCTTCTCACTATACTGTTGGGCATTATAAATAAAAAAACTCTAGCTTGGCAGTTTCCATGTGGTAATACCATCATAATTTAAAGATTGAGCTGGCTAAAAGAAGTTGCAAAAATTACATAAATTGTATTTAAAAACTCACTGAAAGGAAATAGAACTAAGATCTTGAATATTGTCTGATAAATTAACTTCACAGCATAAACTAGGGTTGATGTTCAGTCGTTATGCACTGGCATGCAATACTTGTTAAAATACTAAAGTATTTTCATACCAGTTGGTAAATAGTAAACTCCAAAGAGCAATAAAACTAATAATACATAGTCAGGATGGGTGGCTTATCTTAGAAACCACACGTGCACTTAGATTCCATATTGGTCTGGTCACTGAAGCATGGAGCTAAGAAGTTGGCTCAGATGTTTTATTATTTATTTCAGATGTTGAAGGTACAAAACCCCTTGGGTGGGAGAGAGAGACCAGGCAGGTGAACTGAGGAGAACCTAATCTGTAAACTCACAAAAGAAGTGCCCAGTTGTGCCGGGGCACAAGAAGGGTCTAGGCCTTGGTGGTGACTGGGGAGGCTGCCAAAAGCCAGTGACAGATTCTCAGGGTATGCTCTCTCAAGTGGGCTCAAGCAGCTTTTCTTTGTTTAACGACTGAATTAGTTATCTGTTGCTTCATAACAAATTTGGTGGCTTAAAACAATACACATTTATTATCTCACAGTTTCTGTGGGTCAGGAATCTGGCTGTAGTTTAGCTAGGACCTCTGCTTCAGGGTCTCCCATGAGCCTACAGTTAATGTGTCATCCAGGGTTGTGGTCTAATCTGAAGGCTTAAGTGGGGAAGAATGCGTTTTCAAGTTCACATGGCTGTTGGAAGGATTCAGTTCCTTGAGAGCTGTTGGATTGAGAACTTCAATTCCTTGCTGGTAGTTGACTGGCAGCTCTTGCTCTTCCTTGCCATGTGGGCCTCTCCACTTGCTTCTTCAGAGAGAGCACCTGAGAAGAACCAGAGACAAGATACCAGCAAAAGAATGATAGCATGACAGAAGTCAGTCTTTTATAACCAAATGTTGGATGAGACATGCCATCAGTTCTGCCTTAGTCTGTTCATTAGAAGAATATTACACAATAGAGTGAGTACCAGAAGATAGGGCACGGATCCTTGGGAGCCATTTTAAAGCAGCCTACCACAGCAGCTTATGTCCTGAAACTAGGTGCTGGGAAGAATGGGCCTCCCTGCCTACTATGAAGAGAGTTGTAATTTAGTTTATATGCCCAGGAACCTAATTAATGTCTGGAAGAGAGTGCAGTCCAGCAAGTGACAGTATGAGCCCAGGCTCTGCCCCCCTTCCCAGCCTTGCAACCAGTCTCCAGATAAAGGAGCCTCACCCCAGCCTGGCCAGCAGTTGCCCTCCCCAAGGCCCTGCTGCCTCACTGATTGGAGGCTACCAAGGTTCAGCTGGGAGGCCCGCCCACCTCCCTCTAGCAGCTTCTTGGTCTTTTTTTTCTCCATTTTCCCCCATGACTCTTCTGACCCTATTATTCCTGTGTGATCCTAGGAAATTCCCTGATTCCCATTCTTTGTACTAAATGTAAAAACAGCATTTGTCCAAAAGGTAGGAAGTGGCAGACAGCTTTCTTTTCATCATTTAATGATTATGTAATGAGCTGTGAATCAAATCTCAGCTGTATCAATGATTTGAGGGGAAGGGGAATTAAAAATAAAGCCAAAAACTTTTATGAGCATTCTCAAATTGAATAACAAGATTAAACATTATTGCAAACCCAAATTTTTAATTCAAATCTCCCAAATTCAAATTGGTATGCTATCAATTTAGTGATATCTAAAAGAGAACAGGTGAAATAATTTATCTTTTTTCATTTTTTAAGCCCAGTCCTTATAAATTTTGGCTACTGCAAAACCAGGCCAAAATGATTACATAACTGACAGCAATTTTTAAAAAATTTTACCCCACTGAATACAATGTTGAGGCTAGGGTTTTTTTAATTGTAGGGAAAGCTCTTAATTTTAGTTTAAAAAGATCATTTATCATATTCTCATATTTCATTTTTAATATCTTGGCCAAATATTTGATGAAAATTAAAATGTTTTTCCCATGTATATTTTAAATCAAGGATAAATATGTATATGTACTCCAAATGCTAACAGTGGTTACCTCTGGTCTGTGGTTTATACTTTTCTATATTTTTCCAAAATTTTTATAATGGATACTTCTGTTTCTTCTAATAAGACCAGAAAACACATGCCATTGAAAAGAAAATAAGCTCAATGCACCACTTTATTCATAGCAGGATGACCTTTATGGTAAGTAGATCTTGAGCATACTCTCTAAAATGTTTCTTCTAATATGGTATATACTAACTTTAAAAGCTTTAATTCTTTAATTTTCTGTATAAATACCTTTCTTTCAAAGACTTTGGCTGTTGATAGAGCAGATTTTTTCCTAACGAATTTTGCATTTATAGGTTTTTTTTGTCTTCACACTATGAAAATCTACTCCGAATTCTCAGCTTGTTGTAGCTTTTATGAGCACTAGATGGCACTCTTGCTCAACTGAAATCTGGTTTATCGATCATATTTTGGTGCTGTGGGCCTTAGAAGAGTTGGATGTACAACTTAAGAATGCTTATGTTTCTCTTTCGTTTTAGAGGGAGGGCGTGTGGGAAGAAAGGGAAAGTTTCCAAATTTAAGTAGCTGAGCTTAAATGGTTCAGTTTTTTTCATCTATCCAGAAATCACCATGTTGATAACAGTGATATCAGTCACTCATTCCACAAATATTTATTGAGCACCTGCTATGTTTAGGCACTACATACATCAGTGGCCAAAAGAGGTAAAAATCACTACCCTCATACAGCTTACATTCTAGTGCTTGGACTTTTTCTTCAGGTGCCATTCTAAGTTCTGTACTTGGAGTCATCCATTAACTCACCCATTTCATAAGAAGAAGCTGAGGCACAGAGAGGTTATCTAACTTGCCCCTGTTCACCTGGCTAGTGTACCTGGGAGAGCTGGGATTCAAACTGAGGCATTTAGCCTCTGAAGTTTGTTCTATTCATCTCAACACTATACTGCCTCTCAAAATGAAAGAATATTTTATTATTGCTTCTGCTGAAAGCAAATAATATAAATTTACCTGTTTGTTTATATTGTCCCTAGATCTGTTCAATTCACATATTATTGCCATTTTTTATTGAAAAAACACTGACTAAATACAATACCTTTTTAAAAATGATTCTGTGGACAACTATCATAGTATTAGCTCTCTTTCAGGATAATGGCGATCAAGTCACAGACACAGCTGGCCTTGTTTCAGTGTATATTTAAGCATCCTTATAGCTCTGTTTACTTTAAACTGTTTGTATTGCCACGTAATAATTTGGGTATGTTGTATTGCTGAGAGCTTAATCAGGTTGTGATTCAGTTGTTGTATAATGAAACATGGGCCCTCAAGTATCAAAAGTTAACAACTTGCCTGCTTGCTCCACTGTTTGGTTTTACATTTTAATAGTACTGTGTTTATAAAGAAAATAGAGTAAGGTCAATAATACACTATGAAAGTTTAATGATTTGGGGGAGGAGTGGGCAAATTTACCTTCCTCTAAAAAAAAAGTTTTATATGACTTAGGGTAATTTACAATTATATTTGTATTTCTGAAGGACCAGAGTTGTATTCAACAACATACTTGTAAGCCACTGAGTATAGATGGAAAACCAGCCACCATAGAATAAAAATATTGATGACTAATTCATACACACATAATTGATAAGTAAAACTTGCCTTCAGGGAAGCTGAAATAGTTAGTTCTTAACAGCTAGCTAGGCCCCTGTTCTTTTTTGCTGCAGAACTGTCTTAGATTACAAAACTATGTTTCTGATTGCTAATAATCAGAGTTAGGTATCTTTTAGTTAAATGAAATAATTAGTAAAAGAGAATCACTGTTGTTCACCAGGGAGTGGAAGGAAGTTTTCAGCGAAGAGATTTATTTTGGCAGATGCTACAATTTAATGGTTCTCAAATTGAGGATTTTGGCTTTTCTAGGGACCTGTTTGCCCCTTAGATTGAATGCAAAACTGTGTAGACTGATGAGCGTTATTTCTTGAGAGAGAGCCCAAGTTTTTTCAGATTTTCAAAGAGATTATAACCCCAAAAGATTAAGAACCACTGCTAAAACTGAGCTACTGCATATTAAGCTTACTTTTCTTAAACTTTAGAAAAAAGTTTAAGTGATTGAAATTTGGGAGTTTTAAACCAACAAAGGGAAAATTTTGTTGATTCAATGTTAGCTTATCCCTCTTGGTCTAGTGATCCTCTTGTGGTATATCTGGTGGTATTGGTACTTGAGTTACTTAATGTTTGTCATAAACTGGCAGGCCAACACCTCACAGTTTAGAGGTTAAAAGTTTAAGTCTTGTTTCAAGAATATTAAGACGTGGGGAGCCCAGGTGAGCACAGCAGAGCTCCAGCCCTTGTATAACAGAAGCAAAAAATAAATACTTGCAAGCCACTGATACTTGGGGGTTGTGTTTTTCCTCAGCAAAAGTTCATTAATACAGAAGTTGGAAATAGCCATACTGTCAGGATCCATATCCTGGTTCCCCTAGTTGTTTAACCTTGGACAAGGTACTTAACATCTCTAAGCTTCAGTTTTATTACCTGCAAAATAAGTGAGATAATAGCACCTTTATCTCTTTAAGGTACTCAGCATAGTGCCTACCTTAGTACTTAGTACGGCAAAAAACATTAAATCTATCCTTTTATATGACTCAGTTGTCGAAAATAGCAAGTCTTCTTACCTTCTAGCTCCTTATCTTGGTTTATTTTTCTTCTTAGCCCCAAACATTGTTACTAACTTACTTGTTGATTCTATCTGCCCTACTAGGTTGTAAGCTCCATGAAGATGGAGACTTTTTCTTGTTCATTGCCAGGCTCCCTAAGCCAGTGGTAGCACATACAAAGAGATGTCCAATAAATATTTGTTGAATGAATGAATAAATGTTAGCTACTATTATTAATGGGCCATTTCTGTCCATGTTCCCATCTGCCTGTATCAGCTGCAGCTTCAAAATGAGGTAGGTATACCAGGACAAAAGTCTCTTTCCCTAACTGGGATAGCTGAAATTATAGCTTCAAAAGGAATATTAATCTTGTTAGGCCCTCTCTACTGTGGCCTACAGGCCAGCAGCAACTGTGTCACCTAGGAAGTTGTTAGAAATGCAGAATCTCAGGCCTCACCCCAGTCCTACTGAACCAGACTTGAATCCCCAATGACTCTAATGCATATTATAGTTTGAGAAGCACCATGTTGACCATTTTAAGGATTTTGGATTTTATCCCAACAGTAATGGAGAACCACTAAATTTTAGGGTGGAGATTACATTATCAGATTTGTTATTTAAAAGACTTTTTTTTTTTTTTTTTTTTTGTGGTACGCGGGCCTCTCACTGTTGTGACCTCTCCCGTTGCGGAGCACAGGCTCCGGACGCGCAGGCTCAGTGGCCATGGCTCACGGGCCTAGCCGCTCCGCGGCATGTGGGATCTTCCCGGACCGGGGCACGAACCTGCGTCCCCTGCATCGGCAGGCGGACCCTCAACCACTGCGCCACCAGGGAAGCCCCAGATTTGTTATTTAAAAAGATCACTCTTGGGTCAGAAACAGTGGTTGTCTTTGGGAACGGAAACCTTTTAGCTGGGGACAAAGATGGAACTGATGCTTTTTGCAGTATACTGTTATCCAGATTCACTCTGATATGGCCATCATGTGGCCTGTCCACCCTGTCCTCCTACCCCAACCCCACTCTCAGACATACCATGAAGGTTGGACACCTGCCCTCACATCAGGACTCTCTGTACACCCACATACAGCTACCACTTGCCCACTCCTTGGGCCTAGAGGTGTCCTGATGGGCCCTGTGTTCAGCCAAAGGTGGACAACCTATGAGCCCTGGAAGAGGGCTTAGCCCATCTGGGCTGAGCCCTGGAAGAGGGCTTAGCCCATCTGGGCAGAGAGTCCCAGGGTTCAAGTACCTGGAGCATGGTCTTGATGAATATGTCCTTGGCTCTGTGTACTCTTCCCCTACTGGAGGAGTGTACCTGAAAGAGGCATATAACAGGCCCTCTAAAGTGCAGGGACCCCATTGTCTGGGTCTTAGAAATGTAATGCCTTTTTGTAACTTTTATTTTCAAATCATGTGAATGTATTTTTCAATGTGAATATATTACCTACATTAAAAAATAAATAAAATAGAATATTAAACTATAATAAAATTACATGGGCTTCTGTGTGGGAAAGGATAGGAGGGGTACAGCAATGGGAGCATGAAAACCAATTAAAAAGCTATTGCAGTGTTTCAGCAATAATTGATATAATGTTTGGACTAGCATGATAGTAATGAAGATACAGTTTCAACTAGTTTTCCATTTAGGTATTTCACTGCTATTTTGCTTAGATTGCATAAACTCAGTATTATTATTTTTTTCTTAAACAGTGTGTGGGGGGTAAGCCTTCTGGCCCTTGAATATTTGCATTTTTACTTTGCCCTCAGGTTTTATTATAGTTCATTAGAATTGTAGATTAAAATCATTTTCTCAGAACTGTGAAGACAGTTGGAGCTCCATCTTAACCTTTTCCCATATGTCCTTCCTTTTCTTTTCTTTTTTCCTTTTTATTCTACACTTTGGAGAGTTCCCTGAAGTTTGTCCTCCAAATTACAAATTTGCTCTTCGGCCTGGTTCTGTTATTCAGTGCTTCTATTGATGTGTTTATTCAGCAGTCATGTTTTTAATTTTCAAGAAATCTTTCTTATTCTCTGATTGTTCCTTTCTCAGAACAACCAATTCTTGTATTAAGAGTATTTTATTCTCTGTAATCTCTCTAAGGATGCCAATATAATTTTTAATTAGTTTCTTTCCCTCCCTGCTGGATCAGCCAGGATTCTGGCAGGAAATGGATGGCACACTCAAGTGGGGTGCCTGAAGAGAGTTTAATGAAAGTGTGGGCAGAGTTAAGGGAAACCAACAAGATGATAAGCATTTTGGACTAGTAACAGCTATAAACTTCAAGGGACAAGGTTTCAGAGAAGTTACTGGAACACGATGACATTTACAGCTATAGGAGAAGGCTGCCAGCCTTACAGGAACTGTGGCCTTCAATAGAGGAATATAGTCACTGCTAGCCCTCCGCCTGGCAGGGAGGTAAGTGGAGCAATAAATACCCTGACCTTCTTCCCCCGCCTTTCAATCTGTTAGTCCCTCCCATTGGAAGAGTGTAATTATAAGCCAGATGGCAAGGGAACCCCAGTGATACAGTCCATAGAGGTGAGCATTTTGAAGCACAAAACAAGGTAGAATAGGTCAGAGAGACAATTTGGAGAGGCAAATAGAGGATACATGACATACCTATACTATATCTATTTCATGCTGTTTAGGAAGACATCTTGATGGGTGGATTGGGGCTGTGAAAAGAGTAGCACTTTGGGCTGATCTGGTAGATGGTAGCAGCAAAAATAAATTGTTTGGGTGAATAGTCAAGATGAGAGCAGTTGTGGTGGCGGGGGAGAGTACTTTTTCAAGATTCGAGGATTCAGAAACAAGGGAAGTGAGATGAAAGAGAAAAGTCTGGGGAGAGGGAGGATAAGATTGGCATATAGCTATTGGAATGAGGGTCTGCCAATGAAATGGGTCCCTTTGAAGTGTTTACATTCATTCTTATTTTGCATTTGGAGAACGATCATATTTAGCAACGTTTTAGGAGATTTTCTCAGTCCATACAAGACTTTTACACTCAGTGACTGCATATTAGTGATGTTTTGGAGGTTGATGGTGGAGTGGGCACTGTGCAGAGGGAGTGCCATGAGAGCTCAAGGAAGTGTGTTACAGTGTGGAGGAGTCCACAGTGAAGGTGACACAATTCCTTTGTGCCCAGATAAACTAAATCTCTGTGGATGGGGAGGGGAAGTTGTATGGCTGGGAAGACATTGAAATTCAAGTTATTTTGTTGAACAATAAGGGCTGCAGGACAGTGGAACATTCAGACTGCAGGCTCTTGCAGTTATATGATCTTTTATTCATCAGAAAAGCAACTAAATTAAATGGTATTAGAATGAAGGTTTAAATAGAATATATTTTAAATAAACCTATCTAAGGGAACAATTGATTTTGTTAATATTGTACCAGAATAACCACATCCAAGGAGGTAATGAGATTATAATAGATTTTTGTTTGTTTTGTTTTTTTTTTCCCAGATCTGAATGTTTGTTTTGTGTTCTGGTATCTCTTTACTACTTCATATGTGGTTTATGTTTGCTGTACTGCAGGTCTTCATTGATTCTTGACCCAAACAAATCAATTTTTCTCTGCATGGACTCTCTAAAACTTTTAACACTGTCTTTTGCTACTGTAATGTGTTCCTTGTGAGGTCAGTCATTATTCTTTTATCCTTTAAAATAGGATTCATTTATATCTATTGGATATTTAAGTGGTTTAAGAACTTTCACCATTTTAGGTGTCTTGGACCCCTTGCAACCTTTCTTCCCCTTGGGTAGTTTTTAATACTTGTTCCTTAGACTTAAGTTAACCAATTTGAGTTGTATGATATTCTTAATTTTATCTTGTTAGGTTTTGAGTCTGCTTTTCAATGATTCTGATAGTTTGGTTGTTCTATGATTTTCTAGGAATGAGCATTTATTCCATCATCTTCCTAGAGATCCCCTTAGCTTTTTTTTTTTCCCTAAAAATAAATAACTATTTGGTAAATTTCTTGGGTTTCCACTCTGCTGCTGGTTATTTAAGCACTTTGCCATCATTGTGTTCATTAGTGGCTGTTTCAGAGTCCCCTCCAGGATAAAATCATTTTCTTCATGTCACACTTTCCTGAAAATAGAAGACTATCTAGTTCACTTCTTTGGCTTAATTTTTTATTAAGTTTAAATGCCATCGGATAATCTCAGTGCTCTGATACATGTCCAGATCTTAGTTACCAAATTGGTCTAATTTTCCTAAGGGAAATAGAATAGACTCACATATGAGTCCTACCTACTTTCTTTTTTCATCCTATCCCAGAGGGTTTCACATGACTCTCTTATCCTCACTACAGGGGAGAAAGAGAAATAGTAAACCTCTACCCCCTCCTCAGAACAAAAAGAAACAAAAAATCCCAAAACAACAACAACAAAAAAAAACTGTAGTAACTAATCTATGCTTCCTAAACAGGCTTGTGCTTGCTTTTCCCTTCATTAGGAAGCTACAGCAAAGGATCTAGGGAGAAAGAGATATGAATAGAAATTGTAGGTTTGTGTCTTTTTATTATTAGCTTACAGATATATTATTAAGCCCAAAATCAAGGTATGGTATCTAACAAAGTATTACCTGTCAACATGAGTATTAGAATTAATTTGCATGCAAAACCAGAATTTCTAAAGTATTATCTTAGTTTCATAAGTTTACCTTCTACTCTGTATATATTGGTAATTCTTTTATCCATTTAAAAGATACTTTCAGATTTTGAGGGGGCAATCTCATTCTTAGCTTCTTTAGGTTCTTACCCTACATCAGAATAAAAGGAGTTCTTTGTAAAAAACCTTCAATGTCTTGGTTTTAGACTGTAATTATAGATAGTATTTTGTGTTATAATAGGAAAAAGGCATTACTATATTTTAAAGAAAATAAATTATATTTTTAAGTTTTGTTATTTTTCTCTCTTTAATAAATGGACAGTATTTTGTGACACTGAGAATATTACTATCGCTCTGTCCACAAATGTCTGAAAGACAAATGTGTGATTCAGAACCTTTTCTACACCTGAATACATATGTATTTTATTTTTTGGCTTGTAGACTTTTCCCTGTTAAGCCCAATAATCTTTTTTTTTCTTTTTCCCTTTTTTTTAAATCCTCTAGTCATCTTACACTACCTTCGAAGGTACTTTAGAAAGAAGAACAACTCTGCTTCAGAATTTCCTCCCCTTGTCTCATGATCATATAGAAAGGAATGTGTGAGAGGGTCAATTAAATGATTTTAAAAACTGATTTTATATTTTAGTTATTTAAAGCATAATAGATTACTATTTATTTTAAAATTGAATAATAAAAAGAAACAGGTCTATGAAAATTGAATGAGTTAATGGAAATAGGAAAAGGAGAAACTAAATAACAATACTTATTCTTAAAAAGCTGAGAGGCAACATAATAAATAACAGCATTAAGGAAAAACTATATATTTTTTAATAAACCTGTAAGAACACTGATAATAATGATTCTCAAATATGCCTATATCGTTAGGGAAAATAAAAGCTTATGAAAGTTAATGTAATAGATGTGAAAATGAGAGATAATAGGAAAAGAGAATTTAAAAGGGTTAATACTCCATTAAATTTGGGGACTGAGGGGGGAGAGATATTAAAAATAAGTGCAAAATTTCAAGTTTGGCAGCTCAGGAAGTTGGTCCAATAGCAGGAGAAGTGGTTGGGGTAAATATTAGGGTAAATAACTACCCCTAATTATTATTATTTCATGTGTCTTATTCAAATAACACAATTTCATATGTGAAAGGTAACCTATATGTTACAGTTAATGAAAAAACTAAGAGCACTCAGTACTATTATTGGTAACTTTTTAAATTGTCACAGTGTATTTGGTAATCTGAAGGTTTGCAGACTGATAGGTGTAGAAAGTATAAAAGAGAGGCCTGTTTATTGTTGTTTTGCCTCTTACATAAGTAGAGAACACTGAGTGTTATTAGTTTATGAACACACAGATTTTGACAACATTATATTATCAGTGATGTAGATTTGTTTACACTTGATGTACTCTCTGTGGTTTTCTCTTTGCTTTGCTTTTCCTTTTCTTTCCTTTCTCTTTCTCTCTTTCTAATAGTTGATATTCTCTAAGCTCATTAAAAAACCAGCTGATTATGACCCATGTTTTGATTTGGTGATTCATGATAACTTGTGGCTTTCAGATCTTGCCTTTTGTTCTCAAGTACTACATACTGTCCTTAAATCACTTTCTATTTTGACATCAATTAGTACATCATGGGGCAGAGTATTATCTACATAGCTGAATTCATGAAGCTTTGGGGTCAAGTATACTACCTCCCATTATAGTCTGATATAGTGCCTGAGTCACCTTAGGTTTATTGACTCTAAGCATATAATTCAAGAACGTAAGGGTATAGCTGTTTGATTATTTGGAATGTCCGTAGTCTATAGGAAAAAAGGGGGCGGGGAGGAACGCTAAAGGTTGGCAGATACCAAGCCAGTTTAGTGACAAGGCTAAATATTAGTTCACTAAGATCCTAAGACTATTTCATGATGATTGACCATTCATTGTTAATTTCCATGTCGTGAATTTCAGTTAATTATTTGGATCCAAAATTATGCACATGGCTCAATTTTATTTCACCTATTTAATTTAGCATTGATATGAGTAAAGTAAAAGGCTGAAAGTTAGGGTAAAAGAGAAGAAAGCCTAAATTTTCAAGGTTTTTTTCCTCTTTAAAACTATAGCTATTTTCAGGTATTTTTAGATACCAGATGACTTGTGAAAGTTTCATTTTTCCCCTCCATAAAATGCTTTATAAACTTCACAATATACAATGAACATCTTTCTACACAAATGTATAAAGGTCCCCTGCTGAGGAATTTATAGACTGGTGAAAAGATATTCAGATTAGAAGATGTAACACAAGACTCACCTGATAAAGGTATCATCAAAAGGTTAAATCAGCAAAGGTACACCAGAAAAATGCAAAGGGAAAACAGCAGTGGTCACAGTATTAAGCTCAGAGACCTCAGCATTCAAAGGTTAGGCAAATGTCACGATAGTGAGGATGCATAGGCAATTCCTCAGTAGCAGTTCCCTAAACTTTCTCTTGATTGTTCTCGTCTCCTTCATGAACATTTCCACATCCTCTTCATCCCTTCCCATCCATCATTGTCATTGAACTGCGCACTGGGTATGGCCCATGGGGAATTTGGGGCAAATCATTGGTCTCCTTCCTGCAGCCTGCTGGCCTTTCCCCACCCAGGGCTTTCTCTTTTCTGCATTCTCTCCCCTGCTCCCCCAATTTGTTTTTCTTTAAACTGTTGCTCCTGGGCCCAGACATGTACCTGACCCCTCTTCAGGCCAGAAGCCCCCTCAACCTCTGTAGGGCAACTGGGAACTGGGACTCAAACAGAGCAGTGACCAAGCACTCAAGAGCTGTTTCTCTCTGTGGAACGGTTTTATTGCTCATTGATTTGGTGCCACTTCAGTTGTCTTGTTCTCCCTGAGACCAACAGTGAAATGCATTTCAGACTTTGTAGGTGAAGGAATCTCTAGCAATTGTATATTTACCTTCATGTTTAAATTCATGTTATAATACTGCTATTTTTCTATGTCTGTCTCTCACACACACACACAACTTTAAAATTCTTATAATGATTTCTGATGGTGTTTTGGTCAATGGCAAAATTCTATATATGGCCTCACATAATTTATCATCCGAACTGCGACATCATGAGAAGATGGATCATGACAGGTCAACAGGAGTAAACCAGGATGAATAGTCACCCTCCCTATAAGGCTGTCTATGGTCAGGCAGTTGCTCACCTCTTATCTTGCAGTATGCTCTTCCTTGCTCTGTATGGCCCAGGCTCACGGACTGTCTGCAGTTCCTTTTTCAAGTGCACTATGCTTTTGACTGCTTACTCTTACTAGAAAGCCTTTATATGTGTCTTTCCCTCTCCCTTGACAGCTTCTTCTCTCTCTTTTTCACCCTAATAAGCTCCATTTAGTCATCTTTCAGATCTCACTCAGTTGCAACTTCCTCGGCTAAGCCTTCTCAGACTTCCCTTACTAAATCCATTCTCTCTCATTATTCCTCAGGGCACATACTTTATTACATTTAGATCATTCTTGGGTTAATGTCTGTCCTCCACTAGAGTGAAGCTTCATGTAGGTAGAGGCCCTGCCAGGTTTTTCTCATCATTTATTTCTCTGTCACTTGGTAGGCACACAGTAAAAGCTAAATAAATATTTGTTAGATTAATTCATTTAAAGGAGGAAGGTAAAGTCAAGTTTACTACATAGCCCAAAATATTTAGGGGAAATAAGTTCTGATATGTCCATTTAATTTTTGTTTAAAATAATTAATATATTTATAATTGAAAATGTTCAGAATCTTAGAATTTTTCATTTTTATGTTATATATAAATAAAAAGTTCTAACACTTTAAATTTATTGGAAAAAACAATTTTTTGTTCAAGGCTGTTTCTTTCCTTATATAACATGCCTTTCAATTATTTAGGTTTAATCTGTGGCATCAGATGTGGTTCACAAGTCTCTGTGTTAGTTAGCTCATTGTTCTTTTTTCCTAAGGGAACTTTAAATTAGAAAAAATTTATTGATGCTTTCATTTTATATTATGCACATTTTAAAATCAGATATACATCTGAGTTGTGAATAATATTTACAAGATATTTGAGTCAAATGTGTTTTCAAAGAAAATGTTAACTTTCTGTTATTGTAGCAGTTTTAATCACAAACTAAATCAAGGTTCATGCACATTTATTGAATTAACCATTTAAATTTATTTGATTTGAAGTCAACCTATCCTGATGACAAGATTGGGAGGGGAAGTTAGAAAGAATAGTGTATGCTTTCCCTCTTGAGACATTGAAAATTGCCTGGCATAAATTTAATGAAAAGGGAAGGAGAAACGTGATTATTCCTGATTATCTTGGTCACTTGTCTTGGGGGAAAAATTGCTACCTTCCAGTAACAAATTTTCTGAGGCTTACTAAATGACTCCATGACACAGTTAGTACTGATCTCATTTAATCATAATTTAAACAGGATTAAAGTATTCTATTGTATGTAGTTAAAGTAGAATGGAGTATCTGACAGATACTGTACTAATTATAGTCATTAATGACCTACTTTTTCTGACCTAAAAAGGTAAATGAAGGAGGGAATTGTCTTTGCCTTTCAGGGATTTTCCCTTTAAAAGAGATTAGTTCACTGTCATTGCTGTTTATTTTCACATGACACTTTTCTAAAATCTTTATGAAACTCCACAGTGCTGAACTAATCCATGGAAAAAGCAGAATGCATCTTCTCCCATAGGAAGAAAGACTTGGTAGGTCAGACCTCTCTCACTGCAATTAGAAATTGTGAAGTTTTGAGGATTCCCTGGCTGTCTAGTGGTTAGGACTCCAAACTTTCACTGCCAAGGGCCCAGGTTCGATCCCTAGTCCGGGAACTAAGAAATTGTGAAGTTTTATAAATAGGCTCTTTTTTTTTTTTTTGCGATATGCGGGCCTCTCACTGCTGTGGCCTCTCCCGTTGTGGAGCACAGGCTCCGGACGCGCAGGCCCAGCGGCCACGGCTCACGGGCCCAGCCGCTGCCGCGGCACGTGGGATCCTCCCGGACCGGGACACGAACCCATGTCCCCTGCATCGGCAGGCGGACTCCCAACCACTGCGCCACCAGGGAAGCCCTAAATAGGCTCTTTTAACAAAAGACTATGGATCAGCAATGCACACATGAAGTGTTAGTATGAAAATGCTATTACAACATTTCTTATAATACTTCCCTTAAAAGTCTCCTTTTAAGTGTTTTAGAATGTATTCGGGGGGAGGGGGAACTAACCTCAGAAAATTGTCCTTTGTTAATGTTTTATTTAGTGGTGTCTTTTTTCACAGATTAGGTGATATTTACTCCTTAATATAAATGTGTATGTGTGTTGTTATCATTTATTAATGCACGATGCTTAACAGAGCCTAGCTTTGGTGCTTTCAGGCTCAGAACTAAAGGGGTGATTTGTAGAAAACCAAAGTAGGTCAAAGAGTACCATGGTGTAGCAAAAGGGAAGTCCCCATGCTTCCTCATATTGTCTTGCCTCTGGTGGAGTTCACTTTCATTGTTATGGTCTAGACCTGTCTTCCTGTGAATGGAAGAAAAGTAAAATTGAAGAAAAGTTTCAGGAAAATTATCATAAGTAATTTTTTATAATAATGTATCATTATCAATCATTGACAGGGTTGGTGGTGGCAGCATAGGTGAGAATGAAAATTAGAACAATTTAATCCTAGATTCTACAGGTCAAAAGCAAAATTATGCATAAATAGGCTAGCTTCTCTAAGTATAATATAAGGAGTGCTGTGTGGGTCTTTGTGGAATGGGAACTAGTATTTCACATTTTGCCAGCCTGTTCTGCTTTTTAACATGTAGCTGTTGTAGAAGTGACCATGTTTTAAAATCAAGGAATCAGTTCATGTCCTATTAGTTCTGAACATATGCAATTGAGTGAACATTATAGGCAAATCTACTGATCATTGGAATAGCAACTATGAAACACCATTTTGTGCCTACTTTACTTGACTAATCCTATTAGAATCTAGGAGTATACTTCAGCTGGCTTCAAAGATCCGGAATGTTTTTTACATCTCAAAGTTAAAATGAAATTTTCTTAAAATTAAATTTTAAGAAATGGCTTCGTTGGGTTGGTTAAATGTTTAGAAGTTATTATCTACAAATTTATATATGTGAAGTTGTATAAATTTTGGAAAACTCTATATTAAATATGGTGTTTCCTCAAATATAGTATTCCTGGTATCTTGGATCATGTTATTTCTTAGAGCAGAAGGTTTCTTTTCTGGCTAAATTTCCTTTCTTAGGTCCTTCCCCTGCCTCACCTTTTTTAAGAGCAAGAGACCCATGAACATGCTAATAAGCCTTTTAGAGCTCGAGTTGCTGAAGTTATTTTCTATTCTTATATTTGCCAAGAATTGCTGACAACTTAAAAGCTATCATACAAGTGAATACCAGTTGCCTAGATTGCTTCATGATTTTGGACAAGTGTGGATCAGGATTTCCTGTAATTTTACTTCCTCTTCTGGGGCTGTGTTGCCTCTATCTCTGAGCAATTGTACACTTGGAAAGAAAAAACAAAGCAAGGTCACTGGATCTAAGTTACTTTTACTTCTGTGCCAACTGAACCTTTCCTTCTGTTATGTGTTACAGTTTTGGCATCTTTTGGCATCTAGAGAGAGACATTTAGGAGGGGGAACGTGGGGGTTTTAGGAGAGATTTTTTTGAGCTTAAGCCTCATGTTTTCTGTACTTCATTTAGGGCAGAGACAGCCAGTCCCTGCTCTTTGGCTGAAACGTGTTCCTAGAATCCATATGATAAAGCAGAGCATCCTAAGAGAAGCCGGTTTTCCTATGGATTGTATAATCCAGCTGTTTAGAATCCATTCCTGAATTCTCTGTGTTTTGTGGTGTAGCTGAATGGATCTTTAAAAAGGATACATCAAAGGGGATTTATTTTAAGATTAGTAGGCATGCTACTTAAAGAATTGTAATTGCTTCCTAAATGAAGAGGATAATTCTAACCATTGCCTTTAGATACTAGGAGTACCTGCAGTTCCACCTGGGTATTTTTTCTGGATCAGGGAATGAACACCTGGGTTCCAGAAGATAAGAGAAGTATGAACTTCTGAGCAGAGTCAGAACTTTGAATAAAAGGAACCTATCTTTGAAAACCGTAATTGGGTTTTGGGAACTGTTGAGTGTGTCACTTAGGAATGTGTTTGGCTGCAGATAACAGAAAACTTTACCATGTGGCTTATGCAGATGGAGGTCTTCCTCCAAAAGAAATCTTAATTGAAGTAGTTCAGAGCTGATGCTGATGCTTAACTATATTAATAATGACCCTCTACCAGCCTTAGAATGTGGTTCTCACTCTCAGGGTTACCAAATGACTGTCATACTTTCAGCCATCACTGTACTTTTTATCTATTGTCACATAACAAATTACTCCAAAACATATCTTAAAACAACGAACATTTTTTAAATCTCATACAGTTTCTGAGGGTTGAGAATTGAGAGTGGTTTAGCTGGGAGGTTCTGGCTCAGGGCCTCTCATGAGGTTGCAGTCAAGATAACAGCTGGAACTGTAGTCCAACTAAGGCTTGGCTGAGCTGGAGATATGCTTCCATCCTAACTCACATGCCTTGGCAGGAGGCTTCAATTCCTTACCACATGGACCTCTCCATAGGGCTGCTTTTGACATGGCAGTGGGCTCCCCCCAGGGCAAATGGTCCAAAAGGGAAGGGGAGTAGTCTTTTATAACCTCATCTTGGAAGTGAGGTATCATCACTTCTACCATATTCTGTTGGTCACACACCCTGATATGGAATGGGAGGGAACTACACAAAGATGTGAATAACTGGAAGCCAGGATCACTGGGGCCATCTTGGAGGCTGCCTATTACACATCACAAATATGTTCCTTTCAATAAGAAAGAAAAGAGGCAGAAGCAAGAAGAACTATAACTCTGCAGGCCGTGGAAGGAAAACCACATTCACAGAAAGACAGACAAAATGAAAAGGCAGAGGACTTTGTACCAGATGAAAGAACAAGATAAAACCCCAGAAAAACAACTAAATGAAGTGGAGATAGGCAACCTTCCAGAAAAATAATTCAGAATAATGATAGTGAAGATGATCCAGGACGTCAGAAAAAGAATGGAGGCAAAGATTGAGAAGGTGCAAGATATGTTTAACAAAGACCTAGAAGAATTAAAGAACAAACACCTAGAAGAATTAAAGAACAAACAAACAGAGATGAACAGTACAATAACTGAAATGAAAAATACACTAGAAGGAATCAATACCAGAATAACTGAGGCAGAAGAATGGATAAGTGACCTGGAAGACAGAATAGTGGAATTCACTGCCATGGAACAGAATAAAGAAAAAAGAATGAAAAGAAATGAAGACAGACTAAGAGACCTCTGGGACAATGTTAAACACAACATTCACATTATAGGGGTCCCAGAAGGAGAACAGAGACAGAAAGGACCCGAGAAAATATTTGAAGAGATTATAGTTGAAAACTTCCCTAAAATGGGAAAGGAAATAGCCACCCAAGTCCAGGAAGCACAGAGAATCCCAGGCAGGATAAACCTAAGGAGAAACACGCCAAGACACATAGTAATCAAATTGACAAAAATTAAAGACGAAGAAAAATTATTGAAAGCAACAAGGGAAAAATGACAAATAACATACAAGGAAACTCCCATAAGGTTAACAGCTGATTTCTCAGCAGAAATTCTACAAGCCAGAAGGGAGTGGCACGATATATTCAAAGTGATGAAAGGGAGGAACCTACAACCAAGATTACTCTACCTGGCAAGGATCTCATTCAGATTCGATGGAGAAATCAGAAGCTTTACAGACAAGCAAAAACTAAGAGAATTCAGCACCACCAAACCAGCTCTACAACAATGCTAAAGGAACTTCTCTAGGTGGGAAGAAACACAGAGAAGAAAAGGACCTACAAAAACAAACCCATAACAATTAAGAAAATGGTAATAGGAACATACTTACTGATAATTACCTTAAACATGAATGGATTAAACGCTCCAACCAAAAGACACAGGCTCACTGAATGGATACAAAAACAAGACCCATATATATGTTGTCTACAAGAGACCCACTTCAGACCTAGAGACACATACAGACTGAAAGTGAAGGGATGGAAAAAGATATTCCATGCAAATAGAAATCAAAAGGAAGCTGGAGTAGCAATACTCATATCAGATAAAATAGACTTTAAAATAAGGAATGTTACAAGAGACAAGGAAGGACACTACATAATGATCAAGGGTTCAATCTGAGAAGAAGATATAACAATTATAAATATACATGCACCCAACATAGGAGCACCTCAATACATAAGGCAACTGCTAACAGCTATAAAAGCGGAAATCAACAGTAACACAGTAATAGTGGGGAACTTTAACACCTCACTTACACCAATGGACGGATCATCCAAACAGAAACTTAATAAGGAAACACAAGCTTTAAATGACACAATAGACCAGATAGATTATTTGATATTTATAGGACATTCCATCCAAAACCAGCAGATTACTCCTCCTTCTCAACTGCACATGGAACGTTCTCCAGGATTGATCACATCTTGGGTCACAAATCAAGCCTTAGTAAATTTAAGAAAATTGAAATCATATCAAGCATATTTTCCGACCAAACGCTATGAGATTAGAAATCAATTACAGGGAAATAATGGTAAAAAACACAACACATGGAGGCTAAACAATATGTTATCAAATAAGCAAGAGATCACTGAAGAAATCAAAGAGGAAATCAAAATATATCTAGAGACAAATTACAATGAAAACACGATGATTCAAAACCCATGGGATGCAGCAAAAACATTTCTAAGGGGGAAGTTTATAGCAATACAAGCCTACCTCAAGAAACAAGAAAAATCTCAAATAATCTAACCTTACACCTAAAGGAACTAGAGGAAGAAGAACAAACAAAACCCAAAGTTAGTAGAAGGAAAGAAATCATAAAGATCAGAGCAGAAATAAATGAAATAGAAACAAAGAAAACAATAGCAAAGATCAATAAAACTAAAAGCTGGTTCTTTGAGAAGGTAAACAAAATTGGTAAACTTTTAGCTAGACTCATGAAGAAAAAGAGGGAGTGGACTCAATAAAATTAGAAATGAAAAAGGAGAGGTTACAACAGACACTGCAGAAATACAAAGCATCATAAGAGACTACTAAAAGCAACTCTGTGCCAAAAAAATGGACAACCTGGAAGAAATAGACAAATTCTTAAAAAGGGATGATCTTCCAAGACTGAACCAGGAAGAAATAGAAAATATGAACAGACCAATCACAAGTAATGAAATTGAAACTGTGATTAAAAATCTTCCAACAGACAAAAGTCCAGGACCAGATGGCTTCATAGGTGAATTCTATCAAACATTTAGAGAAGAGCTAACACCCATCCTTCTCAAACTCTCCAAAAATTGCAGAGGAAAGAACACTCCCACACTCATTCTATGAGGCCACCATCACCCTGATACCAAAACCAGACAAAGATACTACAAAAAAAGAAAATTACAGACCAATATCACTGATGAATATAGATGCAAAAATCCTCAACAAAATACTAGCAAACAGAATTCAACAACACATTAAAACGATCAAACATCATGATCAAGTGGGATTTATCCCAGGGATGCAAGGATTCTTCAATATATGCAAATCAATCAGTGTGATACACCATATTAACAAATTGAAGAATAAAAGCCATGTGATCATCTCAATAGATGCAGCAAAAGGTTTTGACAAAATTCAACACCCAGTTATGATAAAAACTCTCCAGAAAGTGGGCACAGAAGGGACCTACCTCAACATAATAAAGGCATATACGACAACAAGGGTGTCCACTCTTGCCACTGTCATTCAACAGAGTTTTGGAAGTCCTAGCCACAGCAATCAGAGAAGAAGAAGAAATAAAAGTAACAGAAATTGGAAATGAAGAAGTAAAACTATCACTGTTTGCAGATGACATGATACTATACATAGAGAATCCTAAAGATTCCACCAGAAAACTACTAGAGCTAATCAATGAATTTGGTAAAGTAGCAGGATACAAAGTTAATGCACAGAAATCTTTTGCATTCCTGTACACTAACAATGAAAGATCAGAATGAGAAATGAAGGAAACAATCCCATTCACCATTGCAACAAAAAGAATAAATGCCTAGGAATAAACCTACCTACGGAGGTAAAAGACCTGTACTCAGAAAACTGTAAGACACTGATGAAAGAAATCAAAGATGATACAAACAGATGGAGAGATATACCATGTTCTTGGATGGGAAGAATCAATATTGTTAAAATGACTATACTACCCAAAGCAATCTACAGATTCAGTGCAATCCCTATGAAATTACCAGTGGCATTTTTTACAGAACTAGAACAAAAAAATCTTAAAATTTATATGGAGACACAAGAGACCCCGAGAGGCCAAAGCAGTCTTGAGGGAAAAAACCGGAGCTGGAGGAATCAGACTCCCTGACTTCAGACTATACTACAAAGCTACAGTAATCAAGACAATATGGTACTGGCACAAAAACAGAAATATAAATCAATGGAACAGGATAGAAAGCCCAGAGATAAACCCATGTACCTATGGTCAACTGATTTATGACAAAGGAGGCAAGGATATACAATGGAGAAAAGACAGTCTCTTCAATAAGTGGTGCTGGGAAAACTGGACAGCTACATATGTAAAAGAATGAAATTAGAACACTCCCTAACACCATACACAAAAACTCAAAATGGATTCGAGACCTAAATGTAAGACTGGACACTATAAAACTCTTAGAGGAAAACATAGGAAGAACACTCTTTGACATAAATCACAGCAAGATCTTTTTTGATCCACCTCCTAGAGTAATGGAAATAAAAACAAAAATAAACAAATGGAACCTAATGAAACTTAAAAGCTTCTGCACAGCAAAGGAAACTACAAACAGTACGAAAAGACAACCTTCAGAATGAGAGAAAATATTTGCAAATAAATCAGTGGACAAAGGATTAACTCCAAAATATATAAACAGCTTATGCAGCTCAATATCAAAAAAACAAACAACCCAATCCAAAACTGGGCAGAAGACCTAAATAGACATTTCTCCAAAGAAGACATATAGATGGCCAAGAAGCACATGAAAAGACGCTCAGCATCACTAATTATTAGAGAAATGCAAATCAAAACTACAATGAGGTATCACCTCACACTAGTTAGAATGGGCATCATCAGAAAATCTACAAACAGCAAATGCTGGAGAGGGTGTGGAGAAAAGGGAACCCTCTTGCACTGTTGGTGGGAGTGTAAATTGTTACAGCTACTATGGAGAAGAGTATGGAGGTTCCTTGAAAAACTAAAAATAGAATTACCATATGACCCAGCAATCCCACTTTCTCTGGGCATATACCCAGAGAAACCATAATTCAAAAAGACACATGTACCCTGATGTTCATTGCAGCACTATTTACAATAGCCAGGTCATGGAAGCAACCTAATGCCCATTGACAGACAAATGGATAAAGAAGGTGTGGTACATATATACAATGGAATATTACTCAGCCATAAAAAGGAACTAAATTGGGTCATTTCTAGAGACATGGATGGATCTAGAGACTGTCATACAGAGTGACGTAAGTCAGAAAAAGTAAAACAAGTATATTAGTGCATATATGTGGAACCTAGAAAAATGGTACAGATCAGCCGGTTTGCAGGGCAGAAATAGAGACACAGATACAGAGGACAAACGTATGGATACCAAGAGGGGATAGTGGCCGGGGTTCGGGGGTGGTGGTGGTGGTGGTGGGATGAATGGGGAGATTGGGATTGACATATATACACTAATAGCAATAAGGCAGATAACTAATAAGAACCTGCTGTGTAAAAAAATAAAATAAAATTTTAAAAAAAGAAAGAGGTAATGCTAACAGACGTCTATTTGTGTCTCACTGGTCAGAACTGTGTAACATGACCTCTCAAGGAAAGCTGGGAAATCAAATGTTTAGTTCTTAGAGCCTCTGTTGTAGAGGCAGCCAGGGGAAAAGCAGGGGAGAAGCAGGTAAGAAATGGAATTTGGGCTGGCCTAATGTCCATTGTCTGTCACTACCAGGGCATTTAAAGACTGTAACTACTTTTAATTTGCCTGTATTGCCTATTCTTAGAATTAACAGTTAGCTTTCTAGGAGATTTAATCAATAAAAGTGTGAAGGGCTTCCCTGGTGGCGCAGTGGTTGAGAGTCTGCCTGCCGATGCAGGGGACACGGGTTCGTGCCCCGGACCGGGAGGATCCCACATGCTGCGGAGCGGCTAGGCCCGTGAGCCATGGCCGCTGAGCCTGTGCGTCCGGAGCCTGTGATTGATTGATAAATAAATAAATAAACCCCTGAACATTTTTTAAAAACTTTTTTATTGAGGTATAATTAACATGCAACATTATGTTAGTTTCAGGTATACAATGTAGTGATTCAAAATTTGCATATATTGCAAAATGATCACCATAATACCTCAAGTTAACATCCATCACCATACATACATAGCTACAGAACTTCAAAAATTTCTTTTTAATGTAGTGATTCCTCTAACTGTTACAGAAATAAAGCTCTTACTGGTGTCTAGCTACCAGAAAATATCAGAAATTTACTTAATTATGAATCATAAGAAAGTTTATTTTGAGGAAATTTTAAGTTATTTTCTCCTTTGTATTCTTCTGTATTTGTCTGAACAAAATATTCTGACAGTAAAAATTCTGAAATTTGAGACTATTCCCAATGTCTATATTTTCAGACATCTAAATAAATGTTTCATATATCATATATCATGATACATATTATATATTATGAAACATTTCATATATCATGTTTCATATATCATATAGCATATGCAATTAGATTAGTAATTTATAAAATTTTTGGAAAATTTGAAACAATCTCTGCCAGGCACTTGCGCTTGGTGAGCTTTTCCTTTCTATTGATGCCTAAATTTGGGGGAACCATATTGTTGATTGGAATAGCCATATTTGATTTTCATATATTCTTTAAGCAGTTTATACCAAATTACATATCTGAAAAATGCCCTACAACTTGAAAACATGGGAGTAGAATCTGAACTTAACCTCGGGACCCAAGAAGGACTGGAGCGGAAGGTGGAGGAAGTTGGATGCCAAACATAAATTAAAGGGAGGTTAGGACCAGAGTTATCCTATGCTGTTTTACCCAGAGACCAGAAGAGGAGAGGTTTCTCTCTGCAGAAAATAGGCTGAAGAGGAAGGGACACCACATAACCACTGGCAGGTGGAGGTGAGGATCGGTACCTAGAACACTGAAAATGTACCCCACTCGGAGAGGGGGCTTGTTTCCATAACTGTGCTGGAACAACTGTTCAACTTCTTCGGGAAAGTAGAGTCTGAACCTATCTCACACTAACAAATGTAACTGATATTTAATTCAACCTCAAGTTAGGAAAGGTCTTTTAAATAAAGGGAAGAAACATTTAACAGAGAAGATAGTTTTGATTGCATAAAAATTAGATACATCAAAAATACAATAAAATTAAAATATAAAGCGGAAATTAGAAACAAAAATTGCATCATGTATGAAAAAAGTTAATATTCTTAGTGTATTAAAAGCTCTTAAAATCAATAAGTAAAAGCAAAAGACAAAAATAGAAAAAATAAAAAACTGTCAACAAATGTGCAAAAAAGGTTCAAATTCATAATAATAGAAGAAATTTTTGAAGTGATTATTTTCTTGCCTACTATATTGGCAGTTTTAAAAAATGATAATCCTTATATAAGTCAGGATATACCGCATATAAATTTATGTAACATAATTTTTCATCTTTCCAGTAATTTCAGAACAAAAATATTTCTTCACAATTGATCTCTAATGGAATGCTTTAACTGTTTTTTAAAGGCTCATAAAAATCAGGTATAAAAATATTTTAAAATCATATGTTTGAACTTTAGACTGTACTCTTCTATTAAACTGAGAAAATTAATGAACTTATTGTTTCTCCCTTCCCCTCACCTCCTGTTTTTGTTAGTCAAATTATTCCTTTATATTCTTAAGATCTATGACATTTAAATTTTATTTCATAAGCATAGCTCCCAGAGTTAGTCTATATTTAGGTGAATTTGTGGTTCATCATTGATATGAATAATCAACAGAAAATTAAATTGACAATAACTTAGAACTTTGTTCAGAGAATTTTAGCCAGATATCCCCCCCACACACACACACACACAAAACTAAGAAAAGAGAAACATCTTGCTGGTAACATTAAAAATGGAAAGGTTGACAAGGGGAAAATTGGGATAAGAAATAATCCCAAAATAAAGATGAAAAGTACTAAAACTGTACAAAGTAAGTTTACCAATAAAAAAAAAGCAAGTCAACTTTTCTCATCATACTTGAGAGAATAAGACTTGGTAAAAATAATGGTTATAAAAGACAACTCACAATGATAGATCCTATAACTGATCAAATTTTATATGGATGATAAAATTTGATATGGGTAAAAATCGGATGAATCAAATCTTCACTGTAAAATTTATGGGCAAAGAATTTATTTCAATGAAAATAATTTCAGGTAACTGAAAATTGAAAAAAATTGGGTAAGATGCAACTGTACTATATAGGTAATTGATCATAGACTTCAGTTGCTTCAGAAAGTATATTCTAGATGAAATTGATTATTATTGTCATAATAAAAATTCAGAAGATGCAGTCAAAGCATTCTGAACCTGTGTGATCCAAAGGACTGCAAAAATGAATATAGCAACTAATCTACATGTTAATGGAGATTACAAAAGATTTATTACCCAAGGGTCAAATTAATTGAAAATAACATAGTTTCTACATGACATACAGTCTTGTTATATTAAGATTGTTGGCATATAGGGAGGATATTTTAAGACTGTATCTTGGAAATACCTTTTACTATAATCTATCCCTTTACTCTTACCTCCCACAGCCTGATGAATAGCCCAAGTTTTTCCAGCTTATTCTCAATGGTATGTTTGTTTCCATTTTCATAACTCGGATACCATCATTTCTTGACTACTATTAAGTCTGAAGTCTATGTCAGCATTCCCTGCTTCCGGTTCAGACCTGGGGCCTCCACATGCCTCTGTATTAAATATCAGCTGATTGACCCACACCTGTTACAACCAAGCCCAGACCATTTTCTAGTACTCTCTCTTTATATAATCCTCTTCTGTAGTTGTACATCAGACTCAGAAGGAAAAAAACAAACGTCTTTTGAATTTATCTACATTTGAGTTTATTTTAAAAGGTATTTAAAAGCCCCCTTTGGTTCCTCAAGTGTTCAAACTTATTGGTACAGATATGATAGGTCCCAGAAAATATTTTCAAAACTGAGCAGATATTTGTCCTTCTATTCCTTGCTTCATTATATCCAGCCTTTGTGAATTTTCTTACCCTTAAGTTTTTGAATTTCAAATAAAAGGAGTAAACGTGTCTTGTGCCTTTTCATAGCATTTAGGATTGAAGCCAACATCCTTAATGTGGCCTATGAGGGCTTTCACTGCCTGGGTCCTGCCTATTCTTCTAGCTCATCTCTGTGTTTCCCCTCATTCCCTGTGTTCCTGCTTAGTTCACTGTCTTTGTTATTGTTGTTCCCTCTTTGATTCACTGCGGTCCTTGCTATCTCAGAGCCTTTCTCATGCCTTTAAGTCTGCATGGAATATTCTTCCCTGTTCTCCCTCCCTTCATGCTTTATTAACACCTACTAATCCTTTATGTGTCAGCATAAATGTTAATTATGCTGGGAAGTGGGATGTTGCATATGACTCCAGGCTCTGTTTGCTGCCTTATTGTCTGGGTTCCCCTCCCACCTCATTCTTTACTACCTATATAATCTTAAGTAAGTTATTTGACTTTTCTCTGAGACTCAATTTCTTTATCTGTAAAATGGGGGGAAATTATTGATGGATAAGGTACTATGATTATTAAATGAGAAAATGAGAATAAGCCATGTAAAGTACCCAGTCCAGGGACTGACTAACATTGAATGAAGTACTCAATAAATGTAGATAAAATTATTCCCAACCCACCCCCTACTCCCAATTCCTGATACATACACACACATTACCAAACAGTCTAGGCCAACTCCTTCGCTATTATGTAGAGACATATGACTACATACCTCTTATTCCTAACATAGTTTACCACCATTGTGATTTAAATTCATTTGTTGATTGGTCAATTAGTCTATCTCCCTTGACTAGCTGCAGAGATTATAAGATTTAGTTTATAAGCCCTATGGGAGCAGTAACTCTAGTTTTGCTCACTGTATTCTTAGCCCATAGTAAGCCAATAATAAATATTTGTTGAGTAGATGAACAAATGAATGAACTAGAGGTATATACTGTCTCCTCTCAAAACAGCATTCTTGATGGTAATGTTTCCTGTAGGATACTCTTGCCTTTAAGCCTATGAATCACAAAACCAATAGCAATGACTAGAGAATAAGCTAGTACCAGTACTTTACATAAAACTTATTTGTCACTAAAAGATGTTTTCAAGTCTTTTTAAACGTTTGAATATAACATTTAAAAAGTATTAAAGAAGACCCTTGTTTTCAACATTGGAAAAGGCTTACACTAAAAATGTAAATGTACAATGAAGGCTAGATAGACTAGTTTAAGTAATGTTTGATCTCAACTCTAAAAATATGCTTAAGAAAAAGAATTGAAAGTAAATATATCAGTATGTTAGCAGCAGCTTTCTCTGAGTGGTAGAATTGTGATCAATTTTAATCATTTCACATTTGTATTTATAGATACAGATGATCTACTTTCTTACAGCAAAACTATTAGTTTTACATTAACAAGAGTTATCTTTAAAACTTTCTTAAATATTTCTGAAATGTATAGAGGAATACTTTTCATTCACTCATTTATTCAACAAGTATTTATTGAACAGGTGCTAAGTGCCAAGCACTGTTCTAAGCCAAGGAGATGAGGCTATAATAGAATAAGCAAAAATGCTTGTCTCTGTGGAATTTCCATTCTGATATATTGCAGCTTCCTGTGTGGCTTTGGTTTGAAACTCCTTTTTGACATCTTTCCTAAAAACTATTGATGTCACGTTAGTGATTTATCATTTTCCTCCTGTATTACAGAACAAAAGAAAACCAGCAACTGCAATTTCTAAACTCTTTGCAATTCTTCAACCCTTCTAATGTTTTTCATACCTTGGAATCCTATCTTTGACATAATAATAGTCCAGTGTAAAGGTGATAAGAGTGACCCAATTTAAACATTCCTGAAAGGGTTACATTTTCTCTTTCAAAGAGTCAATTCACATAGTGTTACTCATTAATATACAGTGTTGCAGCTTATCTAACTCTGTTAGTGTTAAAAATAGTCAGCTGATATGTTGTATTATCACTAAAGTAACACCATTATAGTCTGACTCAGTTCATATGTTCAGTAAGTAAAAAACTAGTAAATCTTTGTAATAAAATATTTTGGTTCTCTTTGAAACTTCATGAAACCCTGCAATTTCATAAAACCAATTTTAAAGCTACTGATCCAAAAGAATTTTAAACCATTGTGAAACTAATCTCTGAAATGAGTTCTCTGTTTCTTAACAGGAGTTAGTTTATAAGTTTATAAATCAGTTGTTTAGGACTCAACTTATATTTCTTTGTATAGGTAGTATTAATACTTGGTGGTTAGCTTCAAGAATCAGCTCACACAAGTAAACTGTTCAGCCCATTCTTACTTGAAAAGTTGTAGTAACTGAACAACTTTTACCATAACAAACTACCACTTATAATATTATTCCTATGGAAAGGTATGTTTTGAGGACCATATCTCCCCTATCTAGGCAGTAGAAGCTGTGTTTTTGCTTCTTCCCTTTCCTTACCAGACTGGGATCCAGAGACTGGAAGCAGGATTTGGAAAAGAAGGGAGGCTAGTGATTATTTGTTGACACCAGTATTTTATTAATTTCACATGCTTACTAAAAGAATATAGCACTCTTGGGTACTTCCCTGGTGGTCCAGTGGTTAAGAATCCGCCTTCCAATGTAGGGGACACGGGTCGATCCCTGGGCTGGTAACTAAGATCCCACATGCCACATGGCAGCTAACCCCTCAAACCACAACTAGAGAGAAGCCCACATGCTGCAACAAAAAATCCCACGTGCCGCAACTAAGACCTGACGCGCCATAAATAAATAAATAAATAAATAAATAAATAAATAAATAAATAAATAAATAAATAAAAGAGCTCTCTTGGAAAGTTGCTCTTCTTATGGTCAAACTGGAAAACAGAGCATTTGCCCTTAGGCTTAGAAACCTTGGTTAAGGGTTGTGTAAGTCTGTTGTGATTTGGAGATGGGATGGAACTACTGCTGCTTGCCCACTTGTAAAGACTGGTTATTTGAAAGTTGGAGACTGCTTTGGTATTTGTCTGCTTCTCTTAGGAAGTGAATTTCCTCAATCTTTTAGACCATTCCAACTAACTTTATTCCTCTTGCAATTTAAATCTGCTTTTTAATATTTAAAGACTTGCCATACTGTCTCTATTTGTTAGCAAGATGGTAAATCTATGACTCATTATAATTCAAATGACTTTTTTTTTAATGATAAAAAGAAAAATTCATGTGTCTTTTCTAGTCTGGGGATATATTCACTGCTACCTAAGGTGCTGTTGCAGACAGACACTACCTCAGCTAATAGCATAGCTGGTCAGTCCTAGAGCGGCTCCCAGTTGAGTCAGTTATTACTCTATTTGGACATGTTTAGATTCAAAGTTTCTTCTTTCCACTGACTATCTCTATCATGTGATTAGAACAAGGTTGTGACATGCCACAAAACCTCGTGAAAATTGAAAAAGTAGTTAAGTCAGATGCCTGATAACCAGTTAGGCTTTATCACTGAATTGGGCAATATTTTTACTTCATATATACAGAGTTTTATTTATTTATTTATTTATTTAATTTTTGGCTGCATTGGGTCTTCGTTGCAGTGCACGGGCTTTCTCTAGCTGCGGCGAGCGGGGGCTACTCTTCGTTGAGGTGTGCGGGCTTTTCATTGCGGTGGCTTCTCTTGTTGCGGAGCACAGGCTCTAGGCGCGCGGGCTTCAGTAGTTGTGGCGCACGGGCTTAGTTGCTCCGTGGAATGTGGAATCTTCCCAGAACAGGGCTTGAACCCGTGTCCCCTGCTTTGGCAGGCGGATTCTTAACCTCTGTGCCACCAGGGAAGTCCCAGAGTTTTAAAAATCAGTTGTTCGTATATTTACTACCTTTCCTTTATTCTTGTTTTTTTTTTTTTGTGGTACGCGGGCCTCTCAGTGTTGTGGCCTCTCCCGTTGCGGAGCACAGGCTCTGGACGCGCAGGCTCAGTGGCCATGGCTCACGGGCCTAGCCGCTCCGCGGCATGTGGGATCTTCCCGGACCGGGGCACGAACCCGTGTCCCCTGCATCAGCAGGTGGACTCTCAACCACTGCACCACCAGGGAAGCCCTGCCCACTTTTTGCTTGGATTGTTTGTTTTTTTCATATTGAGCTGCATGAGCTGTTTGTAAATCCCTTGTCAGTTGCATCGTTTGCAAATATTTTCTCCCATTCTGCAGGTTGCCTTTTCATTTTGTTTATGGTTTCCTTTGCTGTGCAAAAGTTTTTAAGCTTAATTGCTTCCTATTTGTTTATTTTAGTTTTCATTTCTATTACACTTGGAGATGTATTGAAAAGGATATTGCTGTGATTTATGTCAAAGTGTGTTCTGCCTATGTTTTCCTCTAAGAATTTTATAGTATCCAGTCTTACATTTAGGTCTTTAATCCATTTTGAGTTTATTTTTGTGTGTGGTGTTAAAGAATGTTCTAATTTCATTTTTTTACATGTAGGTGTCTAGTTTTCCCAGCACCATTTATTGAAGAGACTGTCTTTTCTCCATTGTATAGTCTTGCCCCTTTTGTCGTAGATTAATTACCATAGGTGCATGGGTTTATTTCTGGGCTTTCTATCCTGTTCCATTGACGTATGTGTCTGTTTTTGTGCCAATACCATGTACAGTTTTGATGACTGTAGCTTTGTAGTATAATCTGAAGTCAGGGAGCCTGATTCCTCCAGCTCCGTTTTTTTTGTTTGTTTTTTTTTTTCTCAAGATTGCTTTGGCTATTTGGGGTTTTTTATGTCTCCATACAAATTTTGAGATGTTTTTGTTCTAGTTCTGTGAAAAAATGCCATTGATAATTTGATAGGCATTGCACTGAATCTGTAGATTGCCTTGGGTAGTATAGTCATTTTGATAATATTGATTCTTCAACTCCAAGAGCATGGTCTGTCTTCCCATCTGTTTGTGTCATCTTTGATTTCTTTCATCAGCATCTTATAGTTTTTGGAGTACAGGTTTTTGTATCCTTAGGTAGGTTTATTCCTAGGTATTTTATCCTTTTTGATGCGATGGTAAATGGGGTTGTTTCTTTAATTTCTCTTTCTGATCTTTTGTTGTTAGTTTATAGAAATGCAACAGATTTCTGTGTATTAATTTTGTATCCTGCAACTTTACCAAATTCATTGATGAGCTCTAGTAGTTTTCTGGTAGCATATTTAGGATTTTCTATGTATAGTATCCTGTCATCTGTAAATAGTGACAGTTTTACTTCTTCTTTTCCAATGTAGATGCCTTTTATTTCTTTTTCTTCTCTGATTGCCATGGCTAGGGCTTCCAAAAGTATGCTGAATAAAAGTGGTGAGAGTGGACATCCTTGCTTTGTTCCTGATCTTACAGGAAATGCTTTCAGCTTTTGACCGTTGAGTATGATGTTAGCTGCAGGTTTGTTATATATGGTCTTTATTATGTTGAGGTATGTTCTCTGTATGACGACTTTCTGGAGAGTTTTTATCATTGAATTTTGTCAAAAGCTTTTTCTGCATTTATTGAGATGATCATATGGTTTTTATTCTTCAATTTGTTGATGTGCTGTATCATACTGATTGATTTGCAGATACTGAAAAATCCTTGCATTTCTGGGATAAATCCCACATGATCATGGTGTATGATCCTTTTTATGTATTGTTGGATTTGGATTGCTAATATTTTGTTGAGGATTTTTGTGTCTGTGTGCATCAGTGATATTGGCCTGTAATTTTCTTTTTTTGTGGTATCTTTGTCTGCTTTTGGTATCAGGCTGATGGTGGCCTCATAGAATGAGTTTGGGAGTATTCCTTTCTCTGCAATTTTTTGGAATAGTTTCAGAAGGATAGGTGTTAACTCTTCTCTAAATATTTGATAGAATTCTCCAGTGAAGCCATCTGGTCCTGCACTTTTGTTTGTTGGGAGTTTTTAAACCACAGTTTCAATTTCATGACTTGTGATTGGTCTGTTCATATTTTCTATTTCTTCCTGGTCCTGGTTCAGTCTTGGGAGATTGTACCTTTCTAAGAATTTGTCCATTTCTTCCAGGTTGTCCATTTTATTGGCATATAGTTGCTTGTAGTAGTTTCTTATGATCCTTTGCATTTCTGTGGTGTCCATTGTAACTTCTCCTTTTTTCATTTCTAATTTTATTGATTTGAGTCCTCTCCCTTTTTCTCTTGATGAGTCTGGCTAAAGGCTTATCAATTTTATCTGTCTTTTCAGAGAACCAGTTTTTAGTTTCATTGATTTTTTTCTATTGTTTGTTTGTTTCTATTCATTTATTTCTGCTGTGATCTTTATGATTTCTTTCCTTCTAGTAATTTTGGGTTTTGTTTTTTCTTCTTTCTATAGCTGTTTTAGGTGTGAGGTTAGGTTGTTTATTTGTGATTTTTCTTGTTTCCTGAGGTAAGATTGTATTGCTATAAATTCCCCTCTTAGACCTGCTTTTGCTGCATCCTATAGGTTTAGTATCATCATGTTTTCATTTTCATTTGTCTCTAGGTTCTTTTTTATTTCCTCTTTGATTTCTTCAGTGATCCATTGGTTGTTTAGTAGCATATTGTTTAGCCTCCACACGTTTGTGTTTTTTACAGTTTTTTTCTTGTAGTTGATTTCTAATATCATAGTGTTATGGTCAGAAAAATGCTTGATATGATTTTTTAATTAATTATTTTTAATTTTTGGCTGCGTTGGGTCTTCATTGCTGTGTGCAGGGTTTCTCTAGTTGTGGCAAGCATCGGCTACTCTTCATTGTGGTGCACAGGCTTCTCATTGTGGTGGCTTCTCTTGTTGCGGAACATGGGCTCTAGGCACAGAGGCTTCAGTAGTTGTGGCTCGCGGGTTCTAGAGTGCAGGCTCAGTAGTTATGGCGCATGGGCTTAGTTGCTCTGTGGCGTGTGGGATCTTCCCAGACCAGAGCTCGAACCCGTGTCCCCTGCCTTGGCAGGCATATTCTTAACCACTGTGCCACCAGGGAAGTCTGCTTGATATGATTTCAATTTTCTCAAATTGACCAAGGCTTGCTTTGTGGCCCAGTATGTGATCTATCCTGGAGAATGTTCCACGTGCACTTGAAACGAATGTGTATTCTGCTGCTTTCTGATGGAATGCAGTATAAATATCAGTTAAGTCCCTCTGGTGTAATGTGTCATTTAAGCTCTGTGTTTACTGATTTTCTGTCTGGATGATCTGTCCATTGATGTAAGTGGGGTGTTTAAGTCCCCCACTATTATTGTGTTACTGTCCATTTCCCCTTTTACAGCTGTTAACATTTGCCTTATATATTGAGGTGCTCCTATGCTGGGTTCATATATATTTACAATTGTTATATCTTCTTCTTGGATTGATCCCTTGATCACTATTTAGTGTCCTTCTTTGTCTCAAAACAGTATTTTAAGGTCTATTTTGTCTGATACAAGTATTGCTACCCCAGCTTTCTTTTGGTTTCTATTTGCATGGAATACGTTTTTCATCTGTTTGTTTGTTCTTTAGTTCTTTTAGGTCTTTATTAAACATTTCTTGTGTCTTCTCGATCTGTGTCTCCATTCTTTTTCCGAAATCTTGGATCATCTTCACTATTATTACTGTGAATTCTTTTTCCAGTAGATTGCCTATTTCCACTTCACTTAGTTGTTCTCTGGGGATTTATCTTGTTTCTTCATCTGGGACATATTCCTCTACCATCTCATTTTTTCTAACATTCTGTGGTTGTGGTTTCTGTTCTGCAGGCTGCAGGATTGTAGTTCTTGGTTCTGCTGTCTGCCCTTTCATGGATGAGGCTGTCTAAGAGGCTTGTGTAGGCTTTCTGGTGGGAGGGACTGGTTCCTGCCCACTGGTGGGTTGAGCTGGGTCTTGTCCCTCTGGTGGGCAGGGCAGTGTTCAGGAAGACTTTAAGCAGTCTGTCTGCTGATTGGTGGGGCTATGTTCCCACCCTGTGGGTTGTTTCACCCGAGGCATCCCAGCACTGGAGCCTACATGCTGTTGGGTGGGGCTAGGTCTTGGGGAGAAAATGGCAGCCTCCAGGGGGGCTCACACCAATGAGTATTCCCCAGAACTGCTGCTGCCAGTGTCTTTGTCCCTGCAGTGAGCCACAGCCTCTCCCTGCCTCTGCAAGAGACCCTCTAATACTAGCAGGTAGGTCTGGCCCAGTCTCTTATGAGGTAACTGCCTTTTTCCCTTGTCCTGGTGTGCACAGGACCTTGTGTGCACCTTCCAAAAGTGGAGTTCCTGTTTCCCCCAGTCCTGTGGAATTTTTGTGATCAAACTGCACTGGCCTTCAAAGCCGGATTCTCTGGGGGCTCCTCCCCCTTGCCAGACCCCCAGGCTGGGAAGTCTGACATGGGGCTCAGGACTTTCACTCCTGTGGGAGAACTTCTGTGCTATAATTATTTTCCAGTTTGTGGGTCATCCACCTAGCAGGTATGGGATTTGATTTTGTCGTGATTGCGCCACTCCTACTGTCTCATTGTGGCTTCTTCTTTGTCTTTGGATGTAGGATATCTTTTTTGGTAGGTTCCAGCATTTTTTTTGTCGATGGTTGTTCAGCAGTTAGTTATGATTTTGGTGTTTTCATAAGAAGGAGTGAGCTCACTTCCTTCTACTCCGCCATCTTGAGATTTTCTCCCTTTTATGTTTGTTTAGACATTTAATTGTTATGATCTTCTTGAAAAAAATTTAAAAGTTCTTACGTAAGTTAACTTCCTTTCAGTTCTACATTATTAAAATATGTGTTAATATAATATATAATTGACTTCAAATATATATTAATAAATATTAGTATGTAACATATTAATATAAATCATAAATATCCACTCTTTTTTTTAAAAAAGAGGGGGTTCTTTATTTTTTTTTAATAAATTTATTTATTTTTGGCTGTGTTGGGTCTTTGTTGCTGCGAGCAGGCTTTCTCTAGTTGCAGTGAGTGGGGGCTACTCTTTGTTGTGGTGCATGGGTTTCTCTTGTTGCAGAGCACGGGCTCTAGACATGCAGGCTCAGAAGTTGTGGCTCACAGACTCTAGAGCACAGGCTCAGTAGTCGTGGTACATGGGCTTAGTTGCCTCGTGGCATGTGAGATCTTCCCGGACCAGGGTTTGAACCCGTGTCCCCCGCTTTGGCAGGCAGATTCTTAACCACTGCGCCACCAGGGAAGTCCCTCCTCCTTTTTTGATACTGTCTTTTTCTGCTCTGATGTGCCAAGATGTTTTCCAAGTTTTGCATAGGTTATGGCTATTATTCACATATTCATTCATTCATGCATTCTACAGATGTTTGTTGAAAGCCAGCTCTGTGCAAAGAAGGGTGCTAAGCAAGCTGGATAGAAATACTGTGTCCCAGCCCCTGTCCTCAAGAGACTTCTTGTTTAGTGGAGGAGATAAAGAAGTAAACAGATAAAATGTTTTAAGTACTCACCCCCTCACTTTTTATAGTTCTCAACTTCACAAATTGGAGTATTATTACAGCCTGGGATATGTGGTTGTATGTCAGTGGAGTAAATATTTGACAGGTCATGACTTGAGCCTATTGCCTTGCCTTTATTGCATGTAAATTTTGAATGATGTGACCAGTGATTTTGGTTTTATTTTGTATTTACAGGGTTTGCCATTAATAATAATTAATTCCCCTCTATGGAATACACCTATTTGTACCTCAGCAGATGCAAATTTTCCTCTTGTTTGCCCTACAGCCCTTTTGGTACACTTAGAAGTTGATTTCCTTTTCGCTGATGGGACTATTTCTTAGTGTTTTAAATTGGAACATATCTTGCCTCATGAACATTTAAAGTATTACTTTAAGTTTCTCCCAGATGAGGTGCTCTCATCTAACATGTGCTTGGAATTGTGCCACTTCCAGTCGTATGTAAGCTGTACCATCCTCTCCAGTATGATATTTCTGTTGCACCTTGTAGTGAAATCTGCATATTTTCCCCACCTAGAATAAATGCAGCATATCTCCCTGGAATTTAAAATGGGGTGGAGTTTATAGGGGGGACAGGTCTTAGTAAGAAATAGGTAATTTAACTGGTAAGTAATTTAAAACATTATTTTAGGTTAAAAATAAGCATGGCTATATTAGGGACTAAGATACAAAGTTTGATATAAATAATTATCTGGCTTTGGGCCAGCTACTCTTGGGCTGTTCATCACTTTATCCACTATGGAAGGAGTTCTCTCCCCTCAAAGATTAGAAATGCCTCTGTGGAAACTTTTGAGAGACCCTTCCTGTCTGATATTATAAATGTGGTGTTAAAGGGAAAGGCTAGAAAAGGTAGCTGCCTTTTCAGACCATGTATCCTTATTTCTTTGATAGTCACTACATTTTAACAGCTGTCCTTTAGAAGTAGTTCCACTGCTTTGTTGACTAAATCCACTGGAGCAATACTGATGGTACAGATCTCAGACTGAATAGGCAAAGTAAGTGGAGGAATATCTGTGGTAAACTCCTACACTACCTATAAGCAGGGCCATTTAGGGGCAGCTGAATATTTAAGCCTTTGTGATCTTGGAAGACAAGATTTAGGGGGGCCCATCTATGAAGGACATTCTTCTTTTCGTGGTCTCAGTGAATTTTCAGAGCTTAAGTATTGCCTCAGATTTTTTAAACCTTGTAAATATAACATTTTTTACTTATGTTCCACAGTGGGTGAATTATTGAATGTTGAGGCATTAGTTTTTCTTTTAGAGCAAAGGATGGGTCACACTTTCTTCAATCCATACAGGTTCAAAATCAAATTCTCATTTTCATTTAGAGTTCCTCTACATCATGCCTCACGTTACACTGTTTATTTAACATTTATTGAGTATTTACTCTGTGCACTAGGGAAACAGAGAAGGCAAGGCAAAGGCTTCACTCTCAGGGAGTTCACAGACACGTGGGGGAGATGGACAGGTGACAGACAGTTGCAATAAATAGTGGCAAGTGCTCTGAAGGAAGGTCAACTTATCCAGGAAAATGACTAAAAGGGGCAAAGCCTGAGGTTTTATTGTGGTGTCAACATGTGCTTGACTCCAGAAGTATGTGGGGTAGCAGAGGAGGTTTTGGATGATTGAAAATGAGGGGACACAGATAGGGAATGGTCAGGGAAGGCTCTGTAGAAGACTATAGCCTCAACTGGCTCCTGAAACCTGACTGAGGAGCACCCGGTTGAAGAGGTAGGAGATAAGATGCTCTAGTCAGAGAGATTAGCATGTGCAAAAGCACAGTCATGAGAGTTATCATGTTTGAGTCGAACTCAGTAAGTTGAACTCAGTATGATTGGAGAGATTCAGAAGGGAATTGTATGCCATGTGAAGAATCTGGATTTCATTCTGAAAGTTAAAGGGAAACCTATGAAGGATTATAACATCATCAGACCTGCAACTTAGAAAGACTTTTCCAGACCTTTCCAGTATGGAGAATAGGCTGGAAGGTGGCACAAACAATGAGACAGAGACGAGACTGTTGCTGTAATTAAGAAAAGAAATGGACAGGAACCAAATTGATGGGGTTGAGGGTAAGGGGATGGATTTGACAGTTTTTAGGATGTGTAATATTCAGAACTTTGCAAGAGATTAGTAAAGGAGTCAGAGCAGCCTATGCAAGGACTTGCAGGTTTCTGCATCGGAAACTGGATGTATGGTGAGGCCCATTTTGGAGATAGAGGATAGAATATGAGAGCTGGTAGGTAGTGCAGTGGGATGGGTTGGGAGAAGGTGATGAGTTTGGCTTTTAATGTGTTGGGTTTGAGATGGCTGTAGGATATCAAGGTGAAATATATTAGGTAGCTGGATAAATGGGCCTCAAATTCAGGAGAAAGGGTGAGATGTAATTACAGCCTTGATCAGTGTTCATTGTTGAAATTATGCCAAGAGTGAGATCACCCAGGGAGAAAATATACAGTAAGAAGAGGGTTGAGGATGGATGGAACATTGGAGAACACCTATTTATAAGAAATCAGCAGTGGAAGAAGAATCATTAAGAGATTGATATTGAGTGGCCAGAAATAGAGGATGGAACCTGAAAGAGGATATTATCCCAAAAACCAGGATGGGGAGATTTCAGAAAAGGATTGGTCAACATGGTCAATAGTGGAAGAAGTAAAGTAAGACAAGACCTGTATGGTGAAAATGCCTGGGCTGGAGGTAGAAGGCAGCCAAGGGGCAGTGTCTGATAGACCTGAGAAGAGGAAAACCCTGAAATAGCCAACAGATATGGAAAATATGGCAGGCCAATTTGCAAACAGTAGCTGAAATGGGGAGGAATTTTGCTCATTACAAAAGCAGGTGAGTGCGAGATCCACTGTAAGAAAAACTAAAGAGACTGGAGCAGTACAGCTTTTATGAACTCTTAAAACCAACCTTTCTGTGACTTCTTTCTAAGACAAGGTCTCATATTGAGAAACAGTAGAATAAAAATTGAACAGAATAGGGACAACAGAGATGAAAAGAAAAGAAAGTCTGTGGGAGAGGAGAGTGGAGCCCCCAAAAATTGCAGAATGCAAGCTGTCACAGTTTTGAAAACTACTCAAAAACAACAGAAAAAGGAATTCTGTGAAGTTAGAAAATCTGTCCTGTCTCATTCAAAAATTTCAAGAAAGCTAATTTCACATAAAAATGAGCAATATGCAAAGTTATAATAGAGAATAAGGAGTTGAATAGTATTTCCACAGACAATGAAAGCATGCCTGAAAGATTAGTCAAATATTGTAACCTACTATTTAAAACAAAAGACATTAGGAAAACAATAAATGAAAGAACAACAAAAATAAGAATTAGAAAAACTCAGAAGTGAGGTAATATAACTCTGCAAAAAAATTAGAAGAAAAAATCATTTCAAGAAATGCATTAAACTGGAAGGAACGTAAGCCCAAGTAAATAATACCATAAGAGAAATAGAAGGTGAAAAATAAGGAAGGAAACTTTAAAATTAGGAAAGAGATGAGGAAAAATTTTAAAGGATTTTTGAGACGTGACAGATATTAAGGATAGAGAAGAGCCAACATATAGATAATAAAAGCCACTGAAAAAGAAATCAGAGGAAGCGAACAAAATGAATACTAAAATTTACAATTCAAGAAAACTTTCCTGAAATTAAAAAGAAAGAAACTGTATATTGAAATAATATACTGTGTGCCTAAGAATATTAACCCAGAATGGCCATTATTACCAAGACATAGTGGTATTAACTTATAAGGGAGAAATTAGATTATCATTAGACTTTTCAATAGCAATACCAAAAGAAAATAGAGCAGCATATTTTATATACTCCAGGAAAGAAAGTGAGACAAGGATTTTCTAACTTTCAAGTGTAAACAACAAACTTTTCAAAATGTACCAGCTCAGAGAATCTATTTCCTGTGATCATTTCCTATAGAATCTACTTAAGAATGAGCTTTAGGCTGTCAAAATGACCAGAGAGACATCAGCAGGGTGTGACTGTTGCTACTAGGGTGTCATTAATTGCTTTTAGGCCCTCTTAGCAGACAGAGTAAGGAAATATGTATGTGTATACTAACCTGTGTGTATGCATCTGTAAATATGTCTGTATATAACCATCTCTATATTAATCTAAACATGAGTTTGTAGTGATATTTCTAACTCTAATTCATTACCACATGGATCATTCTAGATTTCTCCCCTTATCTGTAAGTTCCCCCTCCAACAGTGGGAAATCTGGCTCACATCATCCACAATCCATTTACTTAATCATTCAATTTTAGTATATATGTATAGCCGTATAGAATTGTTGACCCACACCCATGTGGAAAACAACTTCAGCAATGACTGTGCAGTGCTTACATACAATTCCTTTTGCTTTAGTTTTATAGACTACTCGTTTTCGAAGTTACTAAGATCGGCAAATTTTTCCTTTACCCACTTCAGTGAAGTTGTTTCATACATTTGTAATTTAAGTTAGATTCTCTTGTCACAGTCTGCATTCCTTCCTGGGACCCAACGCCCCAGCCCTCTAGATGATTTTTTTATATTTGTGTTCATTGTTTTACTTTTTGCTCCATGAGTTCTTTGGGTTTTCACAAATGTATAATGTCATATATCTAACATTGAATATCATACAGAATAATTTTATCACCTAAAAAAATTCATGTGTTTCACCTATCCAATTTTGCCCTCTTCTTCCAAATCTCTGGCAACCATTGATCTTTGTACTGTCTCCATATTTTCCCCTCTTATTCCTTTTCTTCTGCTTGCTTCTCAGTTTATACTGATCTTCTTTCTCGAGGTTCTTGAAGTAGGAACTTAAATTATCTATTTGAAAATTTCCTCTTTCCTTATGTATGCATGCAGTGTTATAAATTTTCCTCACACTACTGATTTAGCTGTGTCTCACAAATTTTGGTATGTGGTATTTTCTATTTCTTTAAGTTCAGTCTATTTAAAAATCCCTTGATATGTTCTCTTTTATCTATGAATTATTTCTAAGTGTGTTTGTTTAGTTTCCAAGTTTCCATTTTCCTGTTATCTTTATGTAACTTATTTCTAGTTTGATTTTATTGTGATCAGAGGACACACTTTTATTTCAGTTCTTTTACATTTTTGGAGGTTTGTTTTATAGCCATAATATGATCAATTTTGGTTTATATTCCTAGGCATATGAAAAGAATGTGTATTCTACTGTTGGGTGGAATGTTCTACAAATATAGATTCTGTTGTTTGATGGCATTGTTGAGTTTCTTCTACATCTTTGCTGATTTTCTGTCTAGTTCTATCATTTGTTGAGAGAGGGATGTTGATCTCCAACTATAATGTGGATTTGCCTATTTTTCCTTTTAGTTCTATCACGTTTTGCTTCATATATAATATTTTGCATCTCTCTTTAGTGCATGAACATTTGATTACTATATCTTCTTGTTGGATTGATCCTTTTATTGTGATATAATGTCTTTGTCTTTGGTGATTTTCTTTGCTCTGAAGTCTACTCTACCTTATATTAATATAGACATTCCTGTTTTGTGGAGGGGGGGAAATGTAAAATACACATAAAATTTGCCATCTTAAACATTTTCAAGTGTACAATTCAGTAACATTAACACCACCATCCATCCACAGAACTTCTTGCAGTATTTTGATTGATGTTTGCATGATATATCTTTTTCTATCCTACTTTCATCCTGCCTATGTTGTTATAATTCAAGTGAGTGTCTTGTAGACAGCATACTGTTGGGTCATGTTTCTAAATCCACTCTGCTGATCTCTGTCTTTTAATTGGTATATTAGACCATTTACATTTAATATAATTATGTTACTTATGGGTCTGTATCCATGTTATATGTTAGCGCTTACACCTGCCATTTTATTTTCTGTTTTCTGTTTGTTCCCTTTGTTGTTCATTTTTATTTCCTTTTTACTGCCTTTGTTTGGGTTTGTTGAATTTTTTTAGAATTCTATTTTGATTTATCTATAGGTTTTTTTTTTGAGTGTATCTCTTAGTACAGATCTTTTAGTGTTTGCTCTACATATGACATTTTATATACATAACTTATTACAGTGTACTGGTGTTATTTGTTTCCTTTTATCTGAGAATATCTTGGTTTCCTCCTTCATTCTTGATGGATACTTTCACTGGATGTAGAATTCTGGGTTGACAGTTTTTTCTTTCTGCACTTGAAAAATGTGCAACTTCCTTCTGGTCTCTATGATGAGAAATCTGTTGTCCTTCAAATTGTTTTTCCCTGTAGGTAAAGTGTCATTTCTCTCTTGCTGCTTTTCTTTGTCTTTATTTTTCAGAAGTGACTATGATGTGTCATAATGTTGGTTTTATTCTGTTTGGAGTTCACTCAGCTTCCTTAATTTGTAGGCTTATATCTTTTGCCAAATTTGGGAGTTTTTAGCCATTATTTCTTCAATTGCTTTTTCAGTCCTGCTATCTTTGCTCTTTCCTTCCAAGATTCCAGTAACACAAATGTTAGATTTTTGTTATAGATCCACAGGTCTCTGAGGCTGTATTTTTTGTCAGTCTGTTTTCTCTCTGTTGTGTGGATTGTGTAATTTTATTTTTCTGTCTTCTAGTTCACTAATTCCTCTGTCCACTCCATTTTGCTGTTGAGTCAATCCATTGAGTTTTATATTTCAGTTATTATATTTTTCAGCCCTAAATTTCCATTTCATGGCTTTTCTTCGTAACTTCTGTTTCTCAGCTGAGACTTTATATATTTAATTTGTTTCAAGTGTCTGAAATTGCTGTTGAAGACTTTTTAGGATGGCTTCTTTAAAACAATTCTAATGACTTTTTCATCTGAGTATTGACATTTATTGATTGTCTTTTTTTATTCCATTTAAGATCATCATGGTCCTTGGTATGACAAATAATATTCATTTCAAACCTGTACATTTGGGGTATTATGTAATGAAATTCTGGATCTTATTTTAGTATTCTGTTTTAGTTGGTTTTGTCTAAAACTTCTCCAGTAGGGAGACAAGCAAGCACTGCCTTCCCTGCAAGGTGGAGATAGAAATCCAGGTTCCCCATTTGGCCTCCATCAACACTCAAGCAGAGGGATGAGGGGGACTCTATGTTATTTCTGGGAAGGGGTGCATGTTCTAGCCCTCCATCAGGTCTCCAAAGGCACCTGATGAAGGGTGCATGTTCCAGCCCTTCAATCAGGTCTCCAAAGGCACCTGATGATAAAATTATCCTGATTGCAAGGAGTGGGAGTGCCTTGTTACTGCTCCCATGACACCACAAGTTGGAAGTGGCCTCATTACTACGGGACTATGTTAAAAGTCCTGACTCTCCCCTAGGCCTCCTCATCAATACCACCCTAACAGGGAAGGAGGAATGCTTATTCTGGTGTGAGTGGATGTCCAGGCTCTCCACATGGTCTCTGTCACTAACATTGCCAGTCATGGGGTGTGAGAAGCACTATTGCCCAGTGGGGATAAACATCCCAGCTCTACTGGGCCTTCTCTGGCACTACCCTGGCAGGGAGTTTAGGGTACCTTGTTACATCTGGGCAAGGGTGGGAGTCTAGTCTCCCTACTTAGCTTTTGCTGGCATGGGTGAGAATAGGGCCACAGTTTTGTTGTTGTGGTGGTGGTGCTGGTGGTGGTGGTTGACTGAAGTAGAGTGGTTACTGCTGAAAAATGTTCTTACTAGGCTCTCCTTTTTCTGGTCCTTTGGCTACAGAGACCAGGCTTTTATATTTCTCATCTATAATAATTGATCTAAAACATTGTTAGATTTTTTAAAAAATAAAACATTGTTAGAAAAAAATTCTTTCCAAATAGGTCTTAATTTATAGTGTTTATATTGTTTCAATTTTTTATAGTAAGACGCAGACATATTGAATTCACATACTTGCAATTATATAATTTGTGGTAGAAGTACTATCTACTATAAATGTATGTTTTATAAAATATATCTTATGCAGCAGAAATCTTCCCATTTTTCAGTGGTACTTAAGCCAAAACTAGAAATATTTATGTATTTACCTATCTACCTATTCATACATTCATCATCAGTGTCCTAAATGGTTTGCATAAGGATATTAGAGGCTTAGAAAATTATCTGCTAGATTGTTTTAATTTGATTAATTTATACCCCAGATCTACTGCCTTTTTTTTTTCTGCTATCATTTAAAAGATAATTTCTCAATGCTGTGTTGGAATATTTTGTTATGAAATTTTTAAATAGTTCAAGAATTATGACATGGTTTAAGAGAGAAGAGATCCCAGGATTCTTAGTTAAGTAATCAATTCTGAACTAATCAGTGCTACATCATTAAAATATTCTGTATTATTCACATATTGATCATGGGCCTTGTTGTTTTCCCATGACATGAGGAATTTTTGTGATTGAACCTTGATTCCTCATGTTATAGAAACTTCTACCACTTCTTCATTGCCCTCAAAATCCCTCCTTTGGCTCATTAGTTACTTGTTAGTGCCACAGGTACTTGTACAGGTAAATGCTGGGTTGTCCTTGGAGAGAAGAAATGGTGAAATGTTGTCTGCTATTTTTATGTTTCAATTTAAAATGATGAACACTCTGCAAACTGAGAATATGTTGTTTAAAAAAACTTAAACTAGTTTGTCATATAGATGGTTAACACTTCACTTGTTTTTAAGAAGCTAAAATAAAATCAAGGAAGTGATACCAAGAACTCCTGTTTTAATTTAATTATTGTAGCAAAACACCTGATGTAATTTGCTGGAGTTGCCTCAAGAGTCCTTGGACAAATGTTTACATGTAGAGTAGCACTACGAAAATGATAAATTCGTAATAACTTTCCCACATTTAACAACTAAGTTGACAGAGAAATCAGAAGTCTGAACATTAATTAAACTCAACCCTTTCGTCCTTTCTCAGTTCTCATCACCACCCCAAAAAACCTTCAGTTTGATACTTTTGTGCTAATCAATTAAAGAAGTATATTTAAATATAATAGAAAGTTGATATCATATAAATAAGAAACCTGCCAACTTAAATTATTTCCTTTGAGAAAGGGGGAGTTGCTGTTGTTGCTTAAATAATTTTCATTAGTGCTATATATAGCTGAAGACTAGCAATTCAAATAATAATCTCTCTTCCCATAAGTGGGGTTTTCATGCTGAAGATAACACCTCGTATCAATTGGCCATGTATTTCCAGTTAGCTGTTTTCCCAGTCATGGTTCCCAAGTGAGCTCAGCCATCTGTATTCTCCCAAAGAACTCCATTGGGCTGGTAGTACATACACATTTGTGAAATACCAGCCACAGCCATGGTACAGTCAGTGTGTGGCCACGAAATAACCCCCTTCAATGTGCTTTCTCCCCTCTTCCATCCCTGTTTCCTTTTCAGATTTGAGGCCACAATAATTCACTTGACTAATGTATTTTCTACATGAACAATACTCTAGTTAGGAGAAAGAGGACTATCAACAAGTTTCTTGAAAAACTGAATTTGTAGCCAAAAGAACTCTTAATAGAAACTTAGTTTGTAAATTCATGAAAATACTTGTTACCATTTCTGTCAACTTCATTTTGCTATTTGGGTCAACCAGTTTAGACCCTGTACATGTAAATTGTCTCTATATAATTTAGTAACTTAGGATTTTTACTACTAGTGATAGGGCTATGACCCCTCCCACTTTAGACACTTAAGCAGTGCTTAGCTAGATAAAGAAGCCAGCACTTGCTGGCAGTACTTAGTAGAAAAGCCACAAGACAACACTGTGTTTTATGAATTTGATGTTCTCACCTCCAAGTTAACTTTTTAAAATTGAGCCTCATCTTGAACTGAAAACAGTAAAATATAAAGATGATACTTTCACACTAATAGTTACTATTTGCAAAAGTGAAGGGAAATTATAGTAAATTCTCAGTTATCTGTCATGTTTGAGAATGTGGGATATTATGGTTAGTGGGGTATTGTGACTTAAAGGTTTTATGCAGCATATGCATATCTATACTCTAAACAAATTTGTGCAGTAGGCAAAATTTATCTTTGACCATGGTCTTTCCCGCCCCCCCATGGGATCTTTCCTTGTTCACAGACACAGAACCTGTTCTTTTCTCTACTGCCCTAATAGGCCATCAAAACCTGGTCTTAAGGAAAAACTGACCCCTACAATGGAATTACATCACTCATACATTTAACTTATGCAAATGTAACTATTCTTGTTCATCAAAAGAATTTTCAGTGTGAGGCAGAATGTATTTTTAATATAAATATCATAGGCAATTCTGCCTAACATTATACTCAATGAGCATATGCCCCTGAGTGAGTGTAAAATAAGAAACAGAAATCTGCTATGTTCTCCATTGGTCTGAGTTCCTGATCACTTCTCATAGAGTGAGCGTCTCACCATTCTGAGGGTATTTCAAGTGTTAAAAGACTTTTTTTTTTTTTTTTTTTTACACAAGCCTTTTTTATACAAGCCTCTTAAACACAAGCCAATGACTCCATCTGGTGTTGAACCAAATAAACAGTCATCAGCTCTAATACTGAGGGACAAAATGTCTGCTTTGGACTTATTAAGAAGTGTACTGTCTTCAGTCTGGTACCTTCAAAAGAGATTTTCAAGGATAATTTTATCTACATGGTTTTCACCTTACATGCCTATGTAAGGTTTGAATCCATTATGTAGTTTGAGTTTTTTCTTATTTATATGAGTTTTATATTTGCATTTTAACAGAAAATAATGGAATTAATCTGCTTATAGAATTATAGGCATTATTAAACCTCAACTAAATATGTAAAAGAAAGACAACTAGGTATCATTTTACTATTTCCATCTCTGAGGGAAAATTTGGGTGACACATTTTTATGTGTTTTTTTTTTGGTAATAGCACTTCTAAAATTACACCAAGTAAGCAGCCATTTACTCTATCAAATCCTAAGACCAGCCCTGATTTTACACACAGATTTCCAAGTTTCTCAACACTATAATATGATAAATACATCAACATTAAAACTGTGTATTTCACCTCTGGTTCTCAATTTTTTCATTTATAGAAAGTATTTGTATTTAGACACTCTCCAAATTGCAATTCTAGCTTCACTCAGTTTATTTTATAATTATTTTAGCTCTGAAATCTATGATTATTATTTCAGATGTGGACTAGATGCTGGAGACATAATTGCGTTGTTTAATCAGAGGGGATTTTAATATCTTGCAGTACTTCAAAGTCATCCCCATGAATTAAGGTTGCCATAACTACTGCTATGCAAAGATACCAATTAGTAGAGATGTATAGTTTCTAGAGCCTAATGATGTTTACTGTGTGAAATAAAAACATACTTTTTTCTGTTCCCTAAATCCAATTTGATAGAATAAGAGGGAAAAAACTAGATTTTTAGGACTTTGCTGGCCAACATTTGAGCTAAGATTTTAATTGGAAGAATGCATTTTTATAGAAAAGAATAGTGCAATATTGTTGCATCACAGAGTCTTAAATAGCATGGTTTATAAATGAGGTAACTTGTTTTTCTGGACTTATGGTCCATGGGGGAGGAAAAGACTGTCTTTACTACTTAGAATGTTTTCTTGCTTTTTTATGCTGTATCAGGAATATAACAAGTGTTATGTTTTGGCTGCATGTTATGGACAGGGACCCTGTAGAAAAAGACAAGGGACCCTGAGTTTCCTGACTCAGGTGCTAAACAAAAGCCAAAGAAAGTTTTTAAGCATCCTATAAGCCTTTTTGCTAGTACTGGTGGGACAGTGTTCCTGTTTTTCTCTGTTTCAGATTTATAATTGTTTATTTTACCATAATTATTTCATATTAATTTTTATATACTACAAAAATTTTTATTAGGTTAGAGGAGTTTTATTAGGCTAGAAAGTAAACATATGATACTTTCCTAATGGAGAAATACTGAGAATAATACTGCTCAACTAGAAACAAGAAAGCTAAAATTGTGGTAGCACTTCCTCCAGGTATTTAACTCAAGCTTAAGCAGAGTTGTCTGAAAAGTTAACAGGAAAAGAAACTACTTGTGAAGTGTTAAAACCACAATCTAAGAAAAAATTTTTTCATAATGTCATATTATAGAGTATTAAGAACTAAATGTCACGGGCTTCCCTGGTGGTGCAAGTGGTTGAGAGTCCGCCTGCCGATGCAGGGGACATGGGTTCGTGCCCCCGTCCTAGAGGATCCCACATGCCACGGAGCGGCTAGGCCCGTGAGCCATGGCCACTGAGCCTGTGCGTCCGGAGCCTGTGCTCTGCAACGGGAGAGGCCACAGCAGTGAGAGGCCCGCGTACCGCAAAAAAAAAAAAAAGAACTAAATGTCACAGACTTGTTTAGTAGTATTTAATAAATACATTTTCCCTCATCTAAGATAAAAGCAACAACAACAGAAAGGCACCAAAATCCCAACATCAGTAGCTGAATTGTTTGGGTGTTTTGTTTTTGTTTTTTCATTCTTCTGGAGCCATGTGGCCAGCAATAGCACCATCTTTATATTTTAGGCAAAGAATGATTTTCAGGTTTTCTGTGTCTCACAGTGGGACGACAATCCAAAGTTAAAATTCATATTAATTATTTGAAACTTAGAACTTATTTTCTCACTCTGGCAAATCCTAAAAACAACCCATAAAAGCCAATTTTAAGTGCTCTATTGCCAAACAATAAAGTTAGTAGCAAAAATGATGGTTATATTCTATTTTAGCAGTGTTTGTGTGAGAAAATTTAACCTAAATTTTGATTGGGGATTTCAACAACACTGCCCCCCCATTCTACTGAATCACCTCCTTCCTCAGGCGACACTGGTAGAAGAAGGTTCCAGTAAGAGGTGAGAAGGGGTAGAAGTTCTAAATAGGTGCTGGGATTGGGAAGGAATAGTGGGGAGCTTTCTGAGGGTTTGTGAAGGTCTTTGCTTCTAGCAATGCAAACAGCAGATATAATAATAAGGAGGGCGGTTGCTATTCTCTAAAGGTTCCAGAAGTTTAACAATAAGTGTCCCTATTAATCACTAACACATGAAAAAGGTTTTAAGGATATATGAAGCCCAGTAAAATTTATTGAATGTGTGTTCCTTTCCCTTCTCCCTCCTTCCTTTGCTATACGGTTACATCTTGCCTTTGTCCCTGAGAGTCCTCCTCCACACCTCCTTATTTCCTGCTCCCTCTCCATATATCTGTTTTCTCCCAATCTTTTACATTCACTTACTTTCACTTTGATCCTTTAGTAAAATTTGGGACTATAGAGGTGTAGTACACAAATAATAGAACACAGTTCAATCTGCATTTTAAAATATTGCCTGACTTAGCTCTCTGAAGTCAGGGTCTGTTTTATTCATCAACTAACAGAATACAGTAGGCACTCAAAATATGTTGAGTGGGTAATGAACAAATAAATGCTGTTTTTGAGGACAGTTCTTTTATGGAGTTGAAATTCTAGGATGAAGAGCAAAATAGACTCTAGAGTGGGTGGGGGTAGACTAAAGAATAGGTTAGGAATATAACTGTGGTAGTGGTGGAGCAGCTGAATGAATTCACCCCCCTCTCCCTCCCTCCCTTAACACCATTGAAATGAATCAAAGGTAATGTCTACAGGTGTCCAGGAGTTTACAGTAGGAATAAGAAGAAAGGGGACATAAAAAGACCAGGCATGTATAAGTTGAGAACAAACTTATTAAGAAAACAAGTGAGCTTAAATTTTGGCTTTCATTTTGTCTGTATTTTTTAGGATTGGATTACATTAGGCTGCCAGTTCAGAAAATCCAATATAAGAATTATTTTTTTTTTCAATATAAGAATTCTTAAAAATAATAATAATAATTCTTATACAGGACAGTTTCTTTCTTTCTCATGTAAATGAAGGCAGTCCAGGACTGCTTCAGAAGCTCCATGTAATCATCAGGTGCCCAAATCCTTCCGTGTTTTTCCAGCAGCCTCAAGATGTGGCTTCATCTCTAAGATAGATATCCAAGATGGCCACTGTAGCTCCAGAATCACATCCGCATTCCAGATAGAAGAAGAATTTACTAGGAGAATAAGCATATGCTTCCTCACTTTAGTGACATTTATTATGCACACTCCATTACCCTTTATAATCACATCGGCCAAAGCTTACCAACTTGGTCACACCTAGATGCAAGGAAAGCTGGATAATTTATCTTTTTTCTGAGTGGCAATATACCCAACTAAAGATTTGGGGTTTTATTAACCATAGAAGAAGCAGAGAATCAGCACTAGGGGCAACTAGCCATCTCTACCATATTGACCAATGGATTTTCTTGGAAAAATATCAATAATAAAAGGTAGACAAAGAATTGTTATAGAAAACACTCAATATTGTATTGTTTTTAAAATACAGATTCTCTTTTAATGTGTAAAATAGTTGAGGCTAGGTTGTGCTTGATATTAAATTATTTGCAGATACTTAGTAAACATTGTAATTAGAAGAAACAGCATTACAAATACTAAATTTAAAAAAGTACATTGATACCTAATAATTTTAATCTTAAATGCACATTGTTCAAGCCCCACACACCAAAAGGATGAGTAAAATTTGAGTATTTCACAAACGCTGTGCTAAAGAGTTATTTAATTTATATTTTAAATAAGACAGAACTGCTGGTTCGATGTATTGTAGCTCTTACTGTGTAGCTCTCAGAGCTAATAGTTACTGACCACTTATTATTCCAGTCACTGTGTGATTTCGTGTAATCCTCTGGCCTTCTAAGGTCACTATATTATCATTCACATTATACAGGTGAGGACATCAAGGCTAAAAGAGATTTAATTTTTCCTTGGAACCCAGTGTTGTTGGACTCTAATGCCAATGCTTCTAGTCATTATACTTTACTGCTGCTTCTTTATAAATATTTAATAGTATAATCTATCTGATTGTTACCTTGTATCCACATAGAAAAGGATCTTCTCATTTTAAGTACTGATTCTTTTCACTTAATCATACTAGTTTAAGCTCTAAAGATAATTGCAGAGGGACATTATGGAATAAAAACAGCTGGAGGCATCTGTCCATAAGTGAACAGTCACAACAAATAAAAGCAACCTCAGTATCTTATCCATAAGCATCTCATCAAAACCATCTTTGACAACACCACCTTTGCCTTATACAGTATTTGTTTAGATACAAAGTGGAAAGAAGCAAAAGGCTTCTTGGGAAATAAATTTTCTTCTAATTCATAATCAGTTTGCTGGGGGGGGGAGGTCACCTTAGGAGCAACCTTTACCCACTCAAAAATTCATCTCACATTAGCAGTGAGGATTCAGGTATCACCTCAACTCATTATTTTCCTTACTGATAAGTTTAAGGCATTCGTAATCAAATTTTAAGATTCTGCCTTCTTGACTTTACAGAATATGTCTCCTGCATTCTATTTCTACTCTCATCACTCTGGCATACATCCAGTTACCCCTTAACTAGACCATTACACTGTCTTAAAGTCTACCTCCCCTTAGCTTCTCCCCACAATTCAGACCATCCTAGAAGTTTCTCCTAATCTTCTAAAATCAAAGCTCAGTCACCTCATTTCCCTGCTTGACACATGCCTCTAATCCCAAGTGTCAGGGAAAGCTATGACCAAGTTAAAAGGCCATTTTATTAATTATTACCTACCACTTATACTAGGGGGAAAGAAGGGTCCCAACATACTGTTGTTGGTTACCTTACTATCTAAGAACTTACATTATTTGTCAGTCTTTGACTGTATCTAAGAACTTTACTGAGGAGGTTGAAGAAGCTCAGGAAAATAGACTTTAATTGAATGCAAATTTATATAGGAAAATAATGAACATTTCCTTCCTTACTAAGAAAAGCAGAGGGCTTCCCTGGTGGCGCAGTGGTTGAGAGTCCGCCTGCCGGTGCAGGGGACACGGGTTCGCGCCCCGGTCCGGGAAGATCTCACATGCCGCGGAGCGGCTGGGCCCGTAAGCCACGGCCACTGAGCCTGCACGTCCAGAGCCTGTGCCCCACAACGGGAGAGGCCACAACAGTGAGAGGCCCGCGTACCGAAAAAAAAAAAAAAAAGAAAGAAAAGCAGAGAGTAGACAAATCTGCTTGTTATTGGGGAAAAGGAGTGTTTACGGGGGAGGGGAAGTGGTAGAAAAAATGGCAACATTTAAAATTCAGAGCTTCCCTGGTGGCACAGTGGTTGAGAGTCCGCCTGCCGATGCAGGGGACACGGGTTCGTGCCCCGGTCCGGGAAGATCCCACGTGCCGCGGAGCAGCTGGGCCCGTGAGCCGTGGCCGCTGAGCCTGCGCGTCTGGAGCCTGTGCTCCGCAACGGGAGAGGCCACGACAGTGAGAGGCCCGTGTACCCAAAAAAAAAAAAAAAAAAAAAAAAAAATCAGTATTCATGGCATTTTAGGCAATAATTCACACTCAAGAAAAATATTTAATAAAGCAAAATCATCCCTGCTACTCATAAGAATTGTTCTGAAAAGTAAAATTGCCATGAATCAAGTGCATTTAGTCTGGAGACCACCTTTTTGGTACAATTACTGTGTTTTAAACCATGGTTTCCATTGTTCCTAATAGTGTCTTTAGTCATCAACAGCTAGGGAAAAAATCTAGGGCACGGAGCTCTATAATCTTTAGAAATAGTAGCTCTCTGAAATTCCTTATAGAACTCAGGACCATTTTTGCTACTTTGGTTCCCCATTTACTGCTTACATTATTGCAAATGTTCTATAATAAATAATTTTCTTAAGCAGAGAGGATAGAAAGTATCCTAAAATCATTTTCATACACTAAATCTCTATTTCAGAGTAGTCTTGAAACTGTAAGAATTTTAGACGATTATCAAGTGAACAGTTTAGACTCTAAATGTACATGAGACAGTTAATGTACATTTTTCAAGGTAATCTTCAAACCCAGTTCAAAGATACCTTCTCTCATGTCACCGATAGGCACCAGTGTGTGATTCTAGTACCATTTTTTCATTTCTTCATCTGCAGATTTTTTGGCATGTTTAGGTGGTACTATTATTTTCTGATACAAATAAGCATAGTTTGGGGACTTTTTAAAAGTACCTCTTTGTTCAACACACTGCTTACATGGCCCAGTCTTTGTTTTTTGCCAGATCCTAGGATTGGGGGAATCATTTTTAAGTATTGGATTCTCTTTGTCTCTATGGTATGTGCAGCCCAGTTTTCCATGTGGCATCAACTAATATTGCTTTTTAAGAAGTGCTTTTTTATGACCCAGGGATACCAAAGAAAAACTTTTAACCCTGTCTTCAATATCTACCTGCTCTCATCTCTGGAAGAAAGATGACTTTATTTTTTGCTGTCTGAAGTTAATGTAGCAGAAAATCATCAGAACAAGACATAGACTAGAAGAAAATATTTGCAACACATATATCAGGCAAAGTCTTGTATTCAGAATAAAGAACACTTTCAACTCAGTAGCAAGAAGACAACCAGCCCAATTAAAAAAAAAATTAACAGAAGATTTGAATTGTCACTTCATGAATGAAGATATATAAATGACCAATAAGCACATTAAAAAATGTTCAATATTGATAGTTATCCAAGATATGCAAATTAAAACCACAATGCATTATTACTACACAAGGGCTTCTCAATTTCAGCACTTGACATTTTGGACCAAGTATTTCTTTGTTGTGAGGGGCTGCCCTGTATGTTTTAGGATGTTTGGCAGAATCCCTAGCCTCTACCAGGTACGTGTCAGTGGCAACTGACTTACCTACCAGTTGTGAAAACCAAAAATGTATCCAGACATTGTCAAATTACTCTAACGGGGCAAAATCACCCCCAGTTAAGAACCGCTGCACTACACCCATTAGATTGACTGAAATGAAAAATATTGACTATGCTAAGAGTTGGTGAAGATGTAAAGCCACTGGAACTCTCATACACTGCTGGCAGTAATGTAAAAATGGTTCAACCACTATGGAAAACAGTTTGGCAGTTCCTTAGAAAGTTAAACCTATGCTTGTTATATGAGCTGGCCATTCCACTCTAAGAAAGTAAAATGGAAACATATGTTCAATACAAACCTATCTAAGATCCTTAGGGAATGTACTGTCCTACTTAGATGAGAATTTTACACATGAATTGAAAATCTTAAGTACAAAGAACCTTTTCTTTGTTGACATGTAGCATTTTTTCCACTTCCTTACTGGGATCATTTTGCTTCTTCCTGAACTGAAGCTACTTCAGTGAGGATATATTGGTGTAGACTCTTACTTTTTCTCTCTTAAAATGTGTTTCTTGCATTCACTTTCTTAAAAGATAGTTTCATATATTAGTACAATTCAAGAAAGGCCATTTTCTCTCAGTGCTTCAAAGATATTATTCCCCCAGATCTTCTGGCTTCCATTGTTAAAAATTAGACTGTCAGTTTAGTTTTTCCTTTGTAGGTAATCTGACTTTTCTCTTGGATAACCTTTAAGATCTTCCCTTTTTCTTGGAATTTTTCAGTTTTACTCTATGTCAAGGTATATATTTCCTTTCAGTTATTCTGTATGGGATTCATTGTGCTTCCTGGAAATGAGGATTGGTGTCTTTAATCAGTTCTGGAAAATTCTCAGCCATCATCTCTTATAATATTGCCTTTCTCCTTCAAGAACTCCAATTAGATATATATTAGACCTTCTATTCCATCCTCCATGTTTTTTATTTCTTCTTCCATATTTTCCATCTCTTTGTATTATGTGCTACATTCTGGATTATTTCTTCAGATTTACTTTCTAGTTTATTAATAATTTTCTCCTCATCTATGCTGAATACACTGTTTATTGAATTTTGTTTCAATTATTATAAAGTCTGTATTGGATTCATTTTTAAATATGGTTATTTTTTGATGGTTTCTTGTTCCTCATCCATACTTTCAATTTCCTTTAAAAATTTAAGAAACATATTAAACTGGTAGTCTGCATCTATAATTCTAACACCTGAAGTCTTGCAGGTCTTAGGTGATTATTGTTTCTTCAGACCTCACTAATGGTGCTTTTTTTCATGGTATGTTTTATTATTGTAAGCTCACATTCATCAGAATTTTATCTCCTTCAGAGATAATCTGTATTTCTGACTGGAGCCTGGGGGACATAACCAACCCACTTAAACTGAATCCTTGCCTTGTTTTTTGATTGTTTCTTTTAAGATCAGGTAGATAAAGGGATTTAAGGCCCCAGCTCCTCATATGTGAGCCACTTTGTGCTTATAAATTTTCAGAGGAGGTTTTACCCCTTCTACCAAGAGCAAAAGTTGAAACAGGCAAATTTTTTACCTCCTTTTGTAGATGGGGTGTTTTTCCTAGTTAATGCTTTCAATGATAGTTTAGCCTTTTGGGGTTTGGCATCCCCCAGTTTCCCAAGTCCTAGGCTTTGTCATCTGTTCCCTATGCTGCTGCTCTAGGTTACTGGGGATTCATAGCTACCAGGATCAGTAATCCCTACCTCCTTGGATTCCTCCTATTGGCCATTTTTGACTTATGAGGATTGCTGTTACTTTGCCGGTTTAGCCATACCTTTTAAATTATATTTCTTATAGAAATATTTGTAGGTGTTTTTTACAACATGAGTAAGAATCATTATTATGGAGGTTAGCTATTACCCTAATCTGTCAGAGAGTGGTGCTGTCAGAGCTCCTTAAGGCTTATTACATCAAAGTACACTTTTAGGGGACTTAACCTGGCATTCCAGTGATTAAGACTACACCTTCCAATGCAGGGGGTGCAAGTTTGATCCCTGGTTTGGGAGCTAAAATCCCACATGCCTCATGGCCAAGAAACCAAAACATAAAACAGAAGCAATATTGTAACAAACCCAATAAAGACTTTAAAAATGGTCCACATAAAAAAAAAAATCTTAAAAAAAGCTGTATACTTTTAGTAAATGGCCTACAACTGTACTATCCAAGTTCTTATTTCTGCTTTTTTAGAATTTTTCTGACTCTTTCCTTGTGATCAAATGGTTGACTATCATTCTTTCTCTGTCAGTGTAAACAGTAGTAGTCCCTACTTCCTTCTAAATTACTGTAGAATTAGAAACTCAATAAACAAGCTTTTTGTAATTTTATACAAAATAAAAGTAAATTGTGTCTAAGAGAGGTAAACCAAAGGTTTTCCTCTGAGTACAGTACATATTCTTTGGTATATATACCCTGTACCATCTATTTAACTTATTTTTTCTTACTTGTTCTAGATTCTTTTTTTGAGATTGTCAAACGAGTCAATTCAGGTATAATGAGATATTACTATATAAATAGTGTATAATAATCACCTATTTTGTCGAAAATTACTGATTTTCAAATGTGAAAGAAAACATTTTAAGGGGTGTGTGTGTAAATAATCATTAGATTTAATCCTACCAAATCACTCTGAATTCTACTTTTTGTGTGTGTGTGTGTAGGCAATACACAGTATTTAACAACTAAGTATTAGTTGTTAACAAATACTGTTAACAAATACAGTATTTAACAACTAAGAAAAATTACCATATTTTCTTACGTTTTAAGTCTGTTAAAGTGACTCTAATGATTGTGTGCCAGTTTGTCTTCATTTATGTTTTCATTTTTCTCTTTTACATAAAGTGTTATAATGTTTTCTAGATGTTATGGAGCATTCTTATTCTGGCAGTAGGCTCAGTGGGGAGTCAGTCTAGACTTCCTAGAAAGGGATGATGTTCTAATGACTTGGGTGGTCACAGAGGGTGGGGTGAACAGTCAATTATACAAAAGAGATTTAGGGAAAACAGTACAGGGGAAGATAGGGAGGGATGAAGAGAAAAGTTCATGGTCCCTTGGCCGCTTTCCTAATGGACATACAATCACTGGAATAGTAACAGTGGAAAGGAAACTATCAGACAACATCATGGTATAGTAGAAAGAACATGCCTTTGGAGTCGGACAGGCTTAAGTTCTAACCTTTGCTCAAGCCCCTTGCTATGTGACCTTAGGTATTTAACCTCTCTGTCTCACAGTTTCCCATTTCTGAAATGAAGATAGCATCTACCTATAGGGTTATTATAAGGGTTAAGAGTTCAAACATGTAAAGCATTTAGAAGAGTACCTGACACATACTAACTAAAATATGTGTTAGCTATGCTGTTAATATTACCAAATCTGCAACCATGAAGTGTAGCATCTGTCTACTTCAAATCTTAGACTAAAAGTCAAATCAAATCTTAGACTAAAAATCTGGCCTTCCCTGGTGGCGCAGTGGTTGAAAGTCCACCTGCCGATGCAGGGGACACGGGTTTGTGCCCCGGTCCGGGAGGATCCCACATGCCGTGGAGCGGCTGGGCCCGTGAGCCATGGCCGCTGGACCTGCGCGTCCGGAGCCTGTGCTCCGCAACGGGAGAGGCCACAACAGTGAGAGGCCCGCGTACAGCAAAAAAAAAAAAAAAAAAAATCTTTGACTAAAACTCTGAGTTACTGGTTTTGAAGCTCTCCATCAACCGGCAGTCAGTTACCTAAGTGCCACGATAACAATCAGGTGTTTTGTATAACACAGAATCCTGCTTTCCAAGCCCTTTGTACCTCTTTGCCTTTGCAGTTTAAGGCATTTCTCAGTCCAAGTGTCCCTTTAGGAGCAAAAAGACTACAGTAGGTGGATCTTATAAGGAAATTATAAGAAGGTGGAGAAAGGAAGCAGGTATGGATATTGTTTTTAAAGAAGGTAGACTGGGAAGGAAAAAAATGTCTGGCTGATAGTAGATGCCTAATTAATATTGGTTGAATGAATACCGAATAAATAGGCCCAATATATCCATACATATAGAGATTCATGAATTTAACAGAAACATACACAACCAATCCCTGGTGTATAGATACATAAGTGTTAAGTAATTGATGAAACTTTCAGTAATATTTGGATGGATACCGTTTTAAATTATTAAGGCTTAAGAGACCAAGGAAAATACGAGCTTGATGTAGAGTGTCTCTTTCCCAAATGATGTATTGAAAATACTTTTTTTTCTTGACACAGCATAGCTTAGTTATCTGTGACATTTGAGGATAGAGGAAAAGGATGAGGTAAGGATATCACCAATAAATAAAACCTAGAGTTAGTCTCCAAATATTTGTTTAATTTCCCCCTACCTTCCTAGGGATGTATAGAATACAATGAAATATTGAGAGGAAGTATACATATATACATTTTTGACAGCACCCTACAGTATCAGTAGCAAATCTCTTATGTTTTTTAGTGCATGGTAAGTTCAGTATATAATTGATGATATGGCAAGTCAAGCTGATCTGCTTAAAGTAATTTTTTTTTAGGGAACTAAAACTAGCAAATGATTTAAGCATTACTTGAAGAAAAAACAAAAGGTGGTTCTTGAAGATTTTTACAGAAAATATTAGAAACTGCTTTAGAATACTTTATAAATTTGGCAAGCCAAAAGCAGAATGAAGAAAATTATTAACTATTGTTTCACAGTGTTTTTGTGTCTCTATTGCAAGTAACACTGTCAATTTGAGCAAATACTGAGGTTTGCACTAAACATTACAGTGATGAAATCTGTAACTCTTTGAAAATCCCTTCTAAATCCTCAGAAAACTTTCTTCTCTCAAGAATATGTATTGAGTGATAGAAATAAGGAGGAAAAATTACATAGAATGGCACTGTACAATTTGTTGTTTGCTTGTTTTGAAGGTTGTATTTGTATGTGGTTGTTTTAAATCATATTTACATTTTTTGGATTCGCACTGTAGCATTTTCTTATTGGGTCCCCCCCACCAATCCCCCGTGAATTTTAGAAATTGAGTATTAGGTAATTTAAGAAGAGAAGAATCTTATACATCTTCCTACGCTTATCCTCTATGCACAGACAAGAAAGAAAATTTCCCGCAAAATTCTATATATTATTACAAATACCCAAATATTTTAAAGATAACTTTATACAGGATCTGGCACAATAAGGATGTAAACAAAATTATCACTACATTACTAAAATCTGATATATTTTGTTTAGGGTTGGTGAAGAGATTTTATCTTTCTTTAACCCAGGACAGTCTATCCTGTTTTATAACTTGTGCTCTGCTCTGACACTATATAATTTTTTTTAATAAAAGCAAAAAACAACAACAAAAAAAACACTGAAGGTTGGACTGCATTGGTATCTGGATCGGTTGAGTCCTTACCTGTTTGTCTGCTTTCTGATTGGCTGAAAACTGTTGCTAAGCTTGTTTTTTGTTCTTTGGGAAAGTCAAAAGTTGAATGTGACCTATTTGAACTGTATCCTGCTGCTTTTGACTCTGCTTTGCTCTTTCTCCGATCCACATACTTTTGTCTGCTATCTTTTGAAGTTTAGATTTTTTTTAACCCATCAATTTGTAAATTTAGAGTGCAGTATTTTAAGGTTTTAAGATTTTAATTGTACATTTGTAATGCACAAATTAGAGTACAGTGGTTTGTTCTTTTTTTAATCTGGTTGAATACTTGAAAGTTGAATTTTCTGACATTTAAAGCACGTTCTAATTGTAAAGAGCAAATACATTATTTAAAGACCTGCCTATTACAAACACAAAAGATTATTTGGATATCAATAATATCCTTATTGTTAATAACAATTCCAAAGTGCATCACTGAAGAATTTATTAGGTCACCTTTTTGTGTTTTAGGATAAAAGCTATTATTGATCATATTGGCATGTATGTCACTGAAGGATGAGATTGACTTTATTCATGTTTTCTGGAGAAAGGCTAGAAGGATTGACGGTCCTTTCAGTTATAGACCAAATCCGGGACAGCCTAAATAAAAGTTCTACTGGAAGCCAAGTTTGGTTTGTAATTCAGTAAACCATAATTGAACTGTTGTGATTCCAAGAGCCTTTTCTCTAAGGCTCTATTTGGCCTTGATGGGAATGAGACTTTGAATTAGATTTCCCCGGCACTCTTAGAACCAGCAGAAATCCTGGGAACATTCTCTGAGCCTTAAAGCCTGACTCAAGCCTTGGATGAACAACATAGGGAGCTACAGACTAGCATGGATTCTCCAAACCTACTGGGAGTTCTAGTGTACAGATCAGGAGATGTGGCATGTATATAAAACAGTGATGTTCAAATGTGTTACTGATTTTTTTTTGTCCACATAGTCTTTAGTGAAACAGTATTACCAGAATTCTGATTTATATACAATATCTAAAACTGGTGTTTTATTAATAAATGATCTCTTTAAAGTTCGAATAAGTAAAGTTAAATTATTTATCAAGCCAATTAGTGAGAACAATGAGCTTATGTTTTAAACAAACTTGAAATAAAGGGGTTATGGATTATAGTTACAGTATTTCTGTATTTTCTTGTATTCATAATATCAGAGAAATCTGGACTGACACAGCAAAGTACCTACATGCTGTAGCAGCCCACTTACTACTATAGTTTTACTCAAGCAGATGCAGGCAGGCATGAATTTTTTAGAAGGCCAGAACACACAAACTATACCCTTCCTCGCCACTGACAAATTTACAAGAATGTTCAAACATATACTCACAGAGATGGTGGAAGAAGCTTTATTTACTCCAGTATCTAAATTATTATTTTGGTGGTTTCCAATGTATTTACTGTTTATAGATGTTTGTAGGTTACCTTGAAAAAGAAAGCTCAAATATAATATTTCATAATATCTCTAAAGTACTTGTAAGAAATACAATTCTGAAATCACTGGTAATGTACAAAGAAGCCTGGTGTAGGAGGAAGCCAGGTTCCGGTTAGCGTAAAGCATATTAATTCTTGATAAAATCAGGAATTGTATTAACAGAGTAGAACTTTAGAGCTGAAGTAAAGTATGAGAGATCATGAAGTTCATTTGCCCTTCATTTTAAATTTGAGGGGACTAAAACTAGAAGGGTTGTTAAGAGATTGCCATACCTTCTGGGGTTTTGTTTTTGTTTTCTTATTTGTTTGTTGTTTTGTTTTTTTTCTCAGAGTTGGACATTAGTAGATGACTCCCTATTTAATGATCCCTGACAGAATCCCAATCTATTTGCCAATCTGTATGACTTATGTGAGGTTTGAGTCTAAATAAAATAGATGTCCAATCTCAAATTAAGATGTTTCTGCTTGTTCATAGGATTTAAGAAATTAAGTGCATATAATTGGCATTCAGTAAATATTTATAAATAATGAATGACTGAAGGGTTTACGTATTATTAAGATTTCTGTTAATTGGTAAAATAATAGCACTGACATCCATACATAAACCTATGCCGAAACATACTTTTAAAATTAGAGATATAACAAGTTAAAAAAGAGTACTACCTTCTCCAACTTGTAATATCTGAATAAAATCCTATTTTAGTGTTTCTCAATTGCCCAAAATTAGGAAAATCAGATTTTCTATTACTACAAATGAATGATCTTGAATTCTGTTCAAACTTAATATCATATAACAAAACAAAACAAAACAAAACATAATTTTTAAAGTTGCATTCTTTTTTTGAGTATTCTTAGCTAAATAGAGAGATAGTAGTGGTAAGTGAAAATAAATATATTTGTTGAATTACAGTGCCCTGAATGTACCCACAATCTTTGGGCAGAGGGGAAAATGACCCACAGAGGTGCAGTGAGGATTTTGGAGGGCAGAAGAACAGATGAGAAAATCCAGTGAATGGCATTTAATTTCTAAAATGCTTAGTAATATGCAAGTAGTTTGTAGATGTGGCCTTGTACTTTGTGATGAGGTTAAGGATCTACAACTTAATACCCTCTTGAAAAACAAGAGATCTCAGAAGGAGGCAAAGAAAGAAGGTGGTTTAAAGGATTAAAGGACCTACAACTAAAAATTATCACAAAGGAACTGAGTGGGGGGTTCTTTGAGCTGTTAGAAAAGCACATATTGTTGAACTCTATTCACAGCTTGGTAGTACTAATCATCGTGAGGGGGCATGGATAGGGAGGTCAGGATAGCTGTTATAAACAAAAAATAACTTGATTAAAAGATTTTAGAATATTGTCATTAGGATTTTGTTTATTTGAATTAAAATTATCTCTAGTTTGAATAAAACATTCAAAATTCAGACGTGATTAAGCAGATGACTTACTAATATGCATTTAGCCTAAACATTTTAACTGTGGGTAAATTCAGTTTTATAAAGGAAGTAAACACGTGAGAATTCAGTTCCATGAAGTCTGTGGGCTCAGGATAAGTTGAAGATATTAGGTTTGATTTTAATCTATTTTGAGAATATAATTTTTTATATTATGCCAGACCAATATATTCCTTGGACGTAAGATTATAGGTTACATATTAAAACCAGTTATTGCCTTGTGCCCACAAACAGAAGCATTTTGAGAATTTAAAAAGCATTTTCACATATGTTTTTAGGTACAGATGAAATCCAGCTCCTCAAAAACTATTTTTTTTAACATCTTTATTGGAGTATATCTGCTTTACACTGTTGTGTTAGTTTCTGCTGTGTAACAAAGTGAATCAGCTATATGTATGCATATATCCCCATATCCCCTCCCTCTTGAGCCTCTCTCCCATCCTCCCTCTCCCACCCCTCTAGGTGGTCACAAAGCACTGAGCTGATCTTCCTGTGCTATGCGGCTGCTTCCCACTAGCTATCTATTTTACATTTGGTAGTGTATATACGTCAATGCTACTCTCTCACTTTGTCCCACCCCCCACCCCCGTGTCCTCAAGTCCATTCTCTACGTCTGCATATTTATTCCTGTCCTGCCACTAGGTTCATCAGAACCATTTTATTTTAACATATTTATTTTCTTTTTTTTTTTAGATTCCATATATATGTGTTAGCATATGGTATTTGTTTTTCTCTTTCTGACTTACTTCACTTTGTATGACAGACTCTAAGTCCATCCACCTCACTACAAATAACTCAATTTCATTTCCTTTTATGGTTGAGTAATGTTCCATTCTATATATGTGCTGCATCTTCTTTATCCATTCATCCGATGATGGACATTTATGTTGGTTCCATGTCCTGGGTATTGTAAATAGAGCTGCAGTGAACATTGTGGTACATGACTCTTTTTGAATTATGGTTTTCTCAGTGTATATGCCCAGCAGTGGGATTGCTGGGTCATATGGTAGTTCTATTTTTAGTTTCTTAAGGAATCTCCATACTGTTCTCCATAGTGGCTGTGTCAATTTACATTCCCACCGACAGTGTAAGAGGGTTCCCTTTTCTCCACATCCTCTCCAGCATTTATTGTTTGTAGATTTTTTGATGATGCCCATTCTGACCGGTGTGAGGTGATACCTCATTGTGGTTTTGATTTGCATTTCTCTAATGATTAGTGATGTTGAGCATCCTTTCATGTGTTTGTTGGCAATCTGTATATCTTCTTTGGAGAAATGTCTATTTAGGTCTTCTGCCCATTTTTGGATTGGGTTTTCTGGATATTGAGCTGCTTGTATATTTTGGAGATTAATCCTTTGTCAGTTGCTTCATTTGCAAATACTTTCTCCCATTCTGAGGGTTGTCTTTTGGTCTTGTTTATGGTTTCCTTTGCTGTGCAAAGGCTTTTAAGTTTCATTAGGTCCCATTTGTTTATTTTTGTTTTTATTTCCATTTCTCTAGGAGGTGGGTCAAAAAGGATCTTGCTGTGATTTATGTCATAGAGTGTTCTGCCTATGTTCAAAAACTATTTTAAATACAATACAGTATATATGCACGGCCTGAGAAATATTTTCTACTTGAACATGTCATACATTAAGTATCTTCCATTACCTTTTTGTTTTTTTTTTTTGAGTTGGTATTTCTTTTTTGTCCTTCTTTAAAACCTTCAGTAACTCCTAAGAACATATGGGATAAAGACCTAACTCTCAGTTTCCCACTACACTCACCTTTTTCTTGAACCTCATCCTATTCCAGATTAAATCCATTCCTTCTTATTTACTTCAACAATAATGCTGAAAAGTAATTAGCTTCTAAAAGTCGTAATGAATGAATTTTCCCACCTAACTTTGATATCTCAACACTTTCTTTACGGTCACTTCACTTTAGAGAAGCCTCAGGGTGTTTAAAGCCAGACTTGGTTACAAAATGTTCATGAATTTGTCAAACTATGGTATGTATACAGGCAGTGTCTGACTTGTAAGTACCTGCCTGACTTAACAAGTGAGCCATATGTGCCATTGCCCAAACCTATATAGCCACTATCTTGGTAGTGCAGGAAAACAGGAACAGAAAAATCAAAGGAGCTTGGGAATATCTGGGGTTCCAAAGGGGAAGATGGGAAGAGACTATGAAAAACAGAATTTGCTTGGTAGAGCTGGAAAGGACAAGCTGATTCCCAAGCAGAGCCTGCCTGTCTGCCTAAATAGTGACCCCAAAGCCTCCAAGAGTGTTTGTCTAGATGGCCCATATCTTTTATTATATGAATATTGAACTTGAAATTCATTATTAAGTTTTCAGTTGAGTTAAGCTTTTTTTTTTAATGGAAACATCTCTGTGGAGTTCACTCATTCAATACACTCTTATTGAGGGTCTACTGTGTGCTGGGCACTAAGATATCAGAAATACAGCAGTGAACAAAAAAGACAAACATTCTGATTTTATGGAGCTTACATTCTATTGAGACAGACTAAATAAATAAATAAATTAGTATGAGATGTCAGTCCCTCATATAATAAGTATGAGTTAGTATAAGAAGCCTGTTTTCTTCCTAATACCTACCAGTTATTCTAAGAAGAATAGGGGTAATGTGAGGAGCAGGTAGGAAGTTGGGTAAACTCTATTGAGGGAGCTTTGGGTAGCATGAAGTTACCAAAGGTCTGGGGAGACACTGAGAGGAATGACAGGCGTAGAGAAATAGAGGAGAGAAGCTCTCAAAGACCAAGACCACTCATTCCATGATTTCTTTTTTCTTTTCTGTTTTTTAAAACCAGATCTCACCCTGAGTATGAGCAAGGGAGATACATTTTTCTTTCTTGCTGCCCTCTTTTCTTGCCATCAGAATCAAGAACTTAAGCTAACATACCATTATTGACATTTTAAAAATATTCATTAAAGGAAGCAGCCCAGCTTCTGCTGCTTTGGATTCAGACAGACCTAGGTTCTAATCTCAGTCTGCATTTGACTACTTTTACAACCTTGGACAAGTTACCAATATTTTATGAGTTTCTGTTTTACAGATTTGTAAAATAGAAATCATTGTATCTGCCATATAAGTGTAAAGTTCTTAGTGTCTGATATATTGGTCTTATCATTAGCCTGGAAAACCTGACCATGATTTAACATGCTTATTCTTTGAGGGAAAGTGCTTTTCTAATTTAAAACCACTGACACTATTTGGAATACTACTTGTTTACAAATATGAGTGATGGTCTGTTTCTAAAACCCTATGTAGAAGTTTAAAACTGTGCATTTCTAAAAGAAGAAACCCTAAAGGAGAGAAAGATAGCAAAGATTTGTCAACATTCTTGCTCCTTTATAAGTAATATAATTCTAAAAATTAAATTGAAGAAGTGAAAAAGTAGAGGACAAATAAGAGAATATAAAATTAATGTTCAGTACTAGGAGGATCTCAACATACCCAAAACATGATGTTGAAAGGAAAAAAGTTCTTAGCAGGCAAGCTATATATTAAAAAAAAAACAGGAAGATATCAGCTAGAGGAGAAAAATCTTGACAAAATTAGTAAGCAGAAGTAATCTTAAAAACCAGCATTCATTCCAAGTAAAAATGTTTTAAATGACAATACGGCATTTTTTTCAAGAATGCTTAAACCACATAAATCTAACAAATCCCACTCCCCCTCTTAAAGGAGTTCTTTGGTTTAATGGCTAAAATCATGGCTATGTGTATCTAACCAGTTATTAAATATAATTTCTAAAGAATAGATCTACAAATCTATAGTACTTTAATTCCTTTCGTTAATGAGAAAATTCAAGATTTAATATGTGGTCCATGAAAGTGTGATTATACGTTTTGGCCTGATTAGTATTCTTTCTATTAAAATATACATATTCTTTTTCATTAGGTGACTATATTTTTTAAAGTCAAATGGATTTAGGGAAGCCGTTTAGTCAGGAGAGCATATAAGTTGAGATTTATCTCCTAAATTTCAAAAACAAAAGTATGAGGCATCATTTCCTTTCTCAAGAAACTTGTTATCATGTTGGAGAGACAAATCCACCTTCATCCCTACACTTTGTTTCATTTCCATTGTTCTTCATATCACCCTCTTGCCTTGACAGAATTGCCTCAGCAGCCTTCCTAGCTCATCTTCCTGCCTCTAGTTTTGCCTAAACCTTAGCTGAAATGCAAATTTGATGTCATTCTACTCTTTAAAACTTTTAGTAACTCCACACTACTCTTAAGAATGAAATTTATTGTCCTTAATGAATCTTAAACAAGGTCCCTTCTTACTGTTTATGTTTTACCTAAACTTCATCCATTACTCTCCATACCCTGTGCTCTAGACCCCAGTGAACTTCCTTTATTCAGTTTTCCTAACGGACTACCACTCTCAGTCTTTCCCCTGCCTGTGGACTTTTGCACATGCTGGTTTCTTTGCCTTAGCACTCTGTCTTTACTCTCCCAAACACTCCCCCGATTTTCTTGCCAAGGCCTCTCTACTAATCCTCTAAGCCCCTAGCTCAGATATCTCTTCCTTCTGGAAGCCCATCTTGAACCACCAGGCCACGTCTGGACTCTCAATGCCACATAGCTCTCTGCTCAGATCAAGTCATTTGACATCACTCTTTTACATGGGTGTAACATCTCTTTCTTGAGAAAATTAGAGTTGAGACCATTCCTGCTAATGACAAATGCAAAAACCTCACTTTGATACAGTTTGAGTAGGTTTACCAAAACATTTTTATTTTTATATTTATTTATTTGGCTGTGCCTCATTGCTTGTGGGAGCTTAGTTCCCCGACCAGATATTGAACCCACACCCTTGGCAGTGAAAGCTCGGAGTCCTGACCACTGGACCACCAGGGAATTCCCAAAACATTTTTAGAGGAAAGGAAATATTTCAGATTTACTTCTTGGATTAGATGTCAGGATTCTTCATCGAAGAAAAAAATGTTGAAAGGAAATGTTTAAATAGCAGATTTTGTAAATAGCTGCTGGTCTATAATGATAGCCTGTGGTAAATATCAAAAATGTAGTCCTTTGCAATTACTAATCGGTGCTCAGGAGGTTTACTACATGCTCAGCACTGGGGATTCATTAGGAGAAGCACCTTCAGGACATCTGGCCTACTCACGTAGTGAAATCTTTGGAAAATATAAACTTTTTATTAAATGATTTGGAACAAAGCATTTCCAGAAGTGAGATCTACACAATGATATTTGCAGGTCAATACAGTTGTTGGAATTCTTGGTTAATAGATTTATTTGGAGGCAGCTTTTTTATGTTAGAGAAGAGAGTGACTAATTCACAGTTACTGCTCTATCAAAAAGAGCAAAAATCAGTACTCTTTGAAGACCTTAAGTCAGTCTTTATAGAAACCATAAAGGAACCTTGACATTTAATGGCTTGAAAGGGTCTCAGTAAGGACTGAATTAGAATATATTAAAGTTATTTTTCTTTTTATGTAAGGCAGCATCAAAATAAACTGAAACTTTCAAAGAAGGAGGAGGGAGGGAGGGAGAGAGAGAAAAGAAAAAGAAAGGAAGGAAGCAAGGAAGAGAAAGAGAAAGAAAGAAAAAGAAAGATCCTAATTGGAGCTTCCTATTCAATTTCAACATGTTTCTTCAATAAATATTTATCAAGCACAAAGTATTAAACATGAACATATATATACATACACACATATACACACATATATGTATATATACACATGCGTATACACAGTTTGCAGTTCTAATTTGCATTTAAACCATTTTTGCATTAGCTAAATGCATGCTTTTTCTTGCCTCATTAGAAAATAGAAAGGTAAACATTCTCCATTTTGTAAATGATATTTTAATGTTACAGACAAGGTTATGCCCCGCTAGACAGCTAACCCCCACTATTTTATTCCTTCCAGAAAATAAAATCACAGCTCAACTCTTCTAGAGCCAGTCATTTTTCACATACTTCCCTCATTAAGTAGCTCTATAGCTCACAACCCCTACATCAAGTCCATTTATGTTTCCACGTTATTCATCTACAACCAGTTTATATCTTGGAGGGTATGTCATATTGCTGCAAATTGGATGGTTTACTGGGTTTATTTTTGCCTGTGTGTTTGTGGCTGAGTGGGCATCAGATTAGACTGTTTGTTTTTGTGGCTGTGCTCAGAGGAAGAGAGCTTGGACGTCTCTGTAACCTTTTCTTCTATGTCAATATTAACCTCAAATTGCTTTTCTTGACCAGTAAAAATATTTTGGGTGCTTTAGCAATTTACAAAAGCAGTGTATGAGAACATATAACATCATTTTATTTATCTGGAGAAGATAAATAAAAAGTAACCATTTTTAACCTGCTACTTTTAAAATGTGACACTTTAAGAGCTCAAAGAGTAACTCAGTTTTCTCTGAGACATTGTAACCTCACTCCTAAGACTGAAACTTATTTTCATTTATGAGCCCTGGTTCTGTGTCTGTCAGTATTATTGACTTAAACTCTGCTTGTTTCCTTCTATCAGAATGTTCCAACTTTTTTTTTTTTTAACCTGAGCATGTAAGCCTTTGAAAATACGGGGCAAACATGCAAAAAAAGAGACCTAATTTAGGAGTTAATTTTTTAAAAAGAAGTTAATGGAGCCCTGTAAAGAAATAGTGTTGACACAGGACTTGAGAGATTTGTGTTCCAGATCCAACAATGTCAGTTATTTGTGTTCCTTTATGACCTGTTTTCTCACGTTCCTCATCAGGTTTCAGAGATTCTTTCTTTAGAACCTAGGGCGCTTATAAGGAAACAAATTTTAAAGCTTTCGAATATACTTGTGAAGAAAAAAAATTTAGAGATCTGCTACCAAGGCTTATCTGTGTAGGAGAGTGATATTTATAGTTTCTACATAGCTTACCCAAAATAATTTTACATTGAATATGGGTCATGGTCCCCTACTTGTTTCTTCATTCTGCGGCCCAGTCAGCGCTGTTTGGGCATTATTGGAAAGAAAGGGAAATTTCAAAAGTTCATAAAATGTGAAGCGAATTTGATTCCTCCTGGTGGTGTCGGGGTCAGCCTAGAGGTGGGTTGCTGTTTGGCTCTAGGTAAATGGACCCGAGCGGGTGGAGGGAGGGCAAGCTTTCGGCTGCTGATGCTGGGACAGGGACACTTTTGCCTTTCAACTGAAGCCCGACGGCTCGCGCTGCATCTTCCAGCCGCAGTGCACGCACACCTCCCGGCGGACCGAGCCCATTCCGACCCGAGGATTAGCTCCTCGCGGGAGTTCATTCCCTAGAGGTTGTTTCTCGGCCGGCCGCGTAGCCCGCCCCCCGCGAGGGCCCGCTCCTCAGCGTCAAGGGGGCGGGGTGCCGCGGCGCTGCGAGCCTCCATTGGCGCGCGCGGCCGCCGACTCGGCGGAGTAACGGAGGGGGCGGGGCCGCGTGTCTTGTTTGTTTGCGCCGCCCCGCCCCGCCCCGCACTGCCTCAGCCGTCAGCACGGACTGAGGCGCTCAGCCTCTGAGCGGAGAGGCCGACAGGCAGCCCGGCCAGCTTTCGCCTCCTCCGCGCCGCCGCGGCTCCCTTGCGCGTCCGCAGCTGTCCTCACGCCGACATGCGCCTGGCCACAGCCGCGAACGAGGCGTATACGGCCTCGCTGGCCGTCTCGGAGCTGCTGGGCTGCAAGCAGTGTGGCGGGAGCCGCGGCCAGGACGAGGTACCAGGGCAAGGGACCGGGCAAGTGGGCGGGCGGGCACCCGGCCAACTGCTTGGGCTGCACGGAGGTCGCGTCGCTTCCCCGCCCTCGCACCCTAACAGCTTCGGAGAACGCTCCCCGGGGAGGGCGCCCCTGGAGCTACCGCCCGGACGGCCGCCCTGCCCGGCCGGGCGTCGCAGGCTGGCCCGCGCCCCTCAGGTGAAGCGGCGGCCAGTTGGCGGGGTGGGGGGGGGTTGCCACTGAGAGTCGTCCCCGGGCAGAAAATGTTGCGGCTGGGAGGGACAGCTGCCTCGGTCATTTAAATGGAAGTCTCCGAAACGTAAATAACGTTGTCTTCTGTACAAGTCTCCACAAGCCAGAAGAAACCTAACAAACTCTAGTCTCACGGTAGAACAGCCTGTGGATTTTTTTCCTCCTCAGCGTCTTGTCAAAACACATTATTCAGGGACCCTCACTCTCTTCGCCTCCTACTTTAAAAAAGAAAGAAAAAGAAACATATTTCGGTCAGTTAAAAATGATGTTGCCTAGAATAAGTATGTACTGCCAGCTCTATGACGTTATGCACAGCGTTTACTCTTGTATTAAACTATCCCTTTTTGTGTCTGAATTGGCCTTCAGAAAGAGCTATTTAATTGTAACATTTTGTATTTTTCCTAAGTGGCTGCAAATAGGGCACCATTTGAGAGTTACTAATACACCTTTAACTCAAATTTGAAACTTTAAAAGGCTTTAATTCAAAAGGTGGCAAGGGAGAAAGTAGAGAAATAGTAATTAAAATTTAAATCAGAATGTTTTAAGTATTGACTTAAAGAAATGTAAATACGAGGTAATTTCTCTACTGCCCACTAAAATGACTCAGTGTTAGTATTTATATGTATATATATGTTTTTTGTAAATGGATTCTACACCATGATATACTACATATATTCATATAAACTTAAATGAAGACACTTTCTCCTGAAGGTTGTAGAACACCAAATGCTTTTTCTAGATTTTAGCATTCATGGAAGGCTATAGAACACCAAATGCTTTTTCTAGATTTTAGCATTCATGGATACATAATGTGCTCCTTGTTTCTAGATAATACAACCTAAAAAAAGTCTCATAACTGTTGCTTTGAAACTTTATCATAGAAAAGAGTGTGAAAGTGTTGAAATAGAATTTACAGTTTCTGTTTGCAGGCCGTAACAGATCTGTTCTCATTTTGAGCCTCAATCATTGTGCTTGAATCTGTTATTTCTGTTGGTATTTGTGTGCAGAATCCTGGTTTTTGCCCAGATCTAGAATCTCTAAATATAGCCATGTCAACTGGAAGATATAGATACATTTTATCAATAGCTTGCACATTGATTACAGAGCCTATGGGATTGTGTTCGGGACACCAGGAACCTTTGTATAGTTGTATTTCATTTTTAAAACCTCCAACATGTGGGAAGATAAATTAGGAAGTAGTGCTTTATAGGAAAACTATTCACTTTACAAAAGAATTAATAACACGACTCTTTCAAATAGCAAGCTTCCACAGTGCCTTTAAATTAAACTCTTTCCAGGAATGGAACTCCTGACTAAAGTATAGGGCACACATATGGCCTAAGTCAGCCTTATAAAGCCAGTACTTTGAAGTCAGTGAGTTTTAATTTTTCTAGAATGTATTTCATAGAAGACCAGACACTGGAAAAAGAGGTACCTGAACTTTGAGTATTTCTAAATTCCCTATAAAAGAGTTAATGACAATTTTAGAAGAAGCACTAGTACATGTCGTTATAATAGGAAGATTTCTTTATAATGCTTCTAGACTTCTTCATTTCTATTTAAAAATTTGAAATGTCAGAAGGCTAGCTAGCACCCAGCTATAGGCAATGATTCTCATAAATAAGGAAGAGTGGGATGGGAACTTTTACTTTTTACACAGCATATTTTTGCCTTGTTGAAATGTGTTTCAAACAGAACTGCTTTTGTAATTTTTTAAAATATCAAAATTAATATTATTGTGATTATCAGTATTAAGACATCTAGACAGTTTAATAATGTACCAAGTGCAGTGAGAAAAAATAAAATGATTCAAGTGATCTAATCATTTTTACTTTTCAACTAGTTTTGCATGTAGATAGACACTGTAAGCCAACAAATGCTCTCATTTTGCACTTGTGGCAAACTGTTCATTTTTTTGCTTAAAGATATTCATATGGATTCATAAATGTATCTGACAAATTTGAAAAATCTGATTAGAACAGTAAATTCATAAACACAGATTCATACAGTGATACATTACATACATTAGTCATTCTGTGGTACTGTCAACATTTGCTGAGAATTTTCATACTGTGAAAATTAGTGTGTTAGTATACACTGAAGAGGAAACAGATATCGCGTCAGAGATTTGCAGCAATGTTGTGATGGCAGAGGCTGTTGCTATGTCTTCAAAGATGCTGATTAGGAGGACTGTTGAGAGAAGACTGTTAGTTCCCATGTTAGATTTCCCAGCCACACCTTCACCAAGAGCCTGTGAGGTTTGTGCTGTGGTTAGCATTTACATCTGCTTCACAACAAGGCCATTTGCCGTTGGCAAGTTCTGCCTCCTTGAATTTAGATTGGCCAAAATTTGTTCAAAGTCTGTAATTCAGTTTCTTACAGGTACATATGAAGGCACAATTGAAGGAACCTTTAGGACGTTATGAAGTGCACTTAGTTTGGCTTATGATCACACCATTGAAGACCTGCAGTGCCTTATTTTTTTTTTGTAATCAATATCTGCTAGAAAATAGGGTAGCAACTAATTTGTCATGTGACTAGGAAGTGTTTCAAAAGTGAGTTTTCCAGAAAGTTGAAACTTTTACCCCTTCAGAAATCAAGAATACTATTGTATAATAATAATGGTATCTAAAAAGACCTTTAAGTATCAAAAGCTCTTTTTAAAAAAATTTGTTCATTTTTGGCTGCATTGGGTCTTCGTTGCTGTGTGCGGGCTTTCTCTGGTTGCAGAGAGTGGTGGCTACTCTTGGTTGCGGTGCGTGGGCTTCTCATGGTGGCTTCTCATTGCAGAGCATGGGCTCTAGGCACGCGGGCTTCAGTAGTTGTGGCACGCGGGCTCAGTAGTTATGGCTTGCAGGCTCTAGAGCGCAGGCTGAGTACTTGTGGCGCATGGGCTTAGTTGCTCTGCGGCATGTGGGATTGTCCCAGACCGGATTCGAACCCGTGTCCCCTGCATTGGGAGGCAGATTCTTAACCACTGTGCCACTGGGGAAGTCCCTCAAAAGCTCTTAATGAGGAGCTTTTGAGAGTAATTAATTAAAGACACCAACTCTAGAACCAGACTTCCTGGCTGTTTTCAAGATAATTGTCACCTGTTTCCTTTTCCCATAAGTTAGAGCTCAATTTGTGTGCTGTGGAAGGCTAGATGGAATCAATGACCTGCTTCCTGACAGTATCTGGATTAGGATAAATTGGGATGTAGATTCAGAGTTCATAAAATTCTGTTTTACCTAGAACTAGCCATAAGTAAAATAATGAAATTGGAGTCTTAAATATCAGAGATTCCTTTCCATTCTTTTCCTTTCTTCAGTTCTTCTATTCTGTCCCCTGCTTTGTTAGACTGGTACTTCACCAAGGAATGAATGTGATCTTAACAGTAAGAGGTTCTTAGCATAATAGGTTTATAGTCCATTCCTGAGAATGTTTGCTTTTTCTTAACATCCTGTTTTAAAACACATAATTTTTCATAAAATACATAAAAGAATCTATTTCTAAAGGAACTGGGAAAGAAAGATTTGACCTTTGAAGGCAAGGAAGAGGGGAGACAGTGATACCAGTATGGCCACTAAATTTGGCTACAGGGATAGACTTTCAAAGACTTGAGAATTAGAAAGGACCATTGGGAAAGACCTTTGGCATGCCTATAGGAAAATATTCCATTTCTGAAACATTAATAGTCACTTTCTCGGAACTGTAAAGCTATTGTTTTGTAACAGTTTGATATATAAACTATCTATTTGGTATAGAAATAAAACCAAAACAATATACTTCAACCTCTTTGTTTTGAGGCCCATGTGCTAGGAATCTGGTCTTATTTTTTAAAAAATACACACACACACATACACAATCCACATGCTGCTAATGTATTTGTAGGATAAAGTCCTAGAAATGGAATTGGTAATTTTTTTCCCTTTCCTTACAAATAGTAACATAATATATACATATTATATACACTTTGTCTTTTCCCCCCCACATAATATATCTTGGAGATCTTTTAAAGCCAACTTGTATAGGACTGCTTCATTCTTTGTAAGGACTTCATGCTATTCTAGTCTATGATCATACTAAACTTTATTGAAACAGTACTCTATTGATGAGCACTTAGGTTGCTTTATATCTTGTACTACTAGAAACAATGTTGCAGTGATTATACTTTTACACATGACAGTTTAGAAATGTGAGTATAGGGTAATGTTTAGGATGGAATTATTGATTAGGGTATGTAACTTTTAAATATTGATCAGTATTTCAGATTGCCCTCCTAGAGGTTGTAGTAATTTATACTCCTTTTATGTTTCTTGATATTTTTTCCTCACACTTCAAAACACTCCCATCAGAAAGTATAAGCAATGAATGGCTATTTCTCCACTGCCTCTCCAACACAGCCTATCATCAAACTTTTTGATCTTAAGCAGTATTTTAGGTGCAAAATTGTATCTCAGTATACTTAAATGGCAGTTGTTTTATTATGAGGGTTGATCATTTTTTCAGCCATTTATATTTCATTTTCTTTGAACTGTCCATGTCCTTTGTTCATTTTTCTGTGAGGTTGTTGGGGGTTTTCTTAGTGATTTGTCTTTATGTATTAAAAAAATTTAGCCCTTTGCTATATGAGTTGCAAATATATGTCCAAGTTTTCTGTTTGCTTTTGACTTTATATGTTTATTTTTCCCATATGAAAGTCTTTATGTCATCAAATTTATCAATCTTATATTTTATGATTTCCTGGTTTTGTGGCATTCTTAGACCTAAGTCCACAGGTATTTTCTTCTAATACTGTAATGTTTTTTATTTTTGTTTTTTACACTTATATCTGACTTATTGTGGAGTTAAGAATGATTTAAGCCTCCAATTTCACTTTTTTCTGAGTGGCTCTCCAGTTGTACCAAAATCATTTGTTGAATAATCCATTTCTCCTCCTTTGAAATGCCACCTTTTGTATGCTAAAGTCATAAGCATAGTGTCTCTTAGGTAGAAAATGAATAATAAACCCCTGAAATGGGGTGTTTGCTAAAATGCATTTTGTTTAAATAAGATAGTAAAGAACTGAGAAGGGGTATTGATTTTTAGCCTTAAAGTCTTGCCCCATATATTTTGTTAGAAATGTATGTAATTAAATCAGAAAGGCCAATAGAGTCATCATTTTATATAAATGGCTGCATTTGTGCCAAGATGATGTATTGAATAGCAGGAATGTGTGTTTTTTCCTTGCATTTATTGTAGGATATTAAAATTGAGACACATACATGGCCAGGCCAGTGAATTAAGTGCCTCCTCTAATGAGGGGCATGGTTATTAGACATTACAGTCTTCAGTATAAGTGTGAATAATCACTGACCTCCAATACAAGATTATTTGAAACATATATAAAATTTTAGATTTAGTTGGCAAATCCAGCCTACTTTGAATCTGAATCTTGAGTTCTCCTAATTAAGATTCTCTTCAATTTTGTCCTGCCTGCTTAATTTTTAAAAATCCATTCTGCTCAAAAGGTTTTCATTCACTTGGACCAGATTTCTTGAATTGTTGCCACATGTTCTTCTCTGACTGCCCCCTCCCCCCTTTTTTTCCTTTAAAAGGAAAGCATCTGGTTTATATCATGAAGGACTTTTGGAAGCAGTAGAGAGAGGGTAGAAATAATATTTGTATGTAATTATATAAGCAAGGGTTAATGTTTAGTTGTTAAAGAAGGAGGGGGTTTTTTGTTTAGAGACTAGAGTGATAGGACATGAGCCTCAAAAAGAAAAAAAAAGTCTGAATTACATTTTGGTTTTATTTCTATTAGCACACTGTATTGAGGGAAAAGATGGAAGCCTAACAGTAGATTGTCAGTTTTTGTTAACCACACTACACTGTCACATAAAGTATAGAATTCTAGGTTCACTATGTCAAAAGGCAGAAAACCATTTATTTTTTAATTAGTTGAGCTCCTCTAAAATATAATATAAGCAAAGTTGATGAGATTCTATAAATTAAAAATTTAAGGAAAACTCACAAAATTAATTTCTCTAAAATTGTTTTACTCAAGCACAGAGAAACCATGCCTTGCACTACTTTCTCTTTTGTGGATTTAAATAGCTTTTTTATTTTTCATAGTATTTCTGTTCTTGTGAAGTGTTATTATAGATGTAGTAATAATTATACTTCTTTCAGTTTAAGACATCTAGGTAGAGGTTATGGCTTTTTCATTTCCTGACAAGATGCACAGGGATTGATATTTTGGTTGGTTGGGTTTTGGATGTACAAACACATTGGTCTTATTTTGTATCACTGACAATCCACAGGGTTGGCTGCTATGTGCTGAACTTTCTGTTCTAGACTTTCTGCCAAGTACTTTATGCAAAACTCTGGTTTTAGTGAAACAGGTTTTATTGTTTTTAGTCAGAGTTGTATTATAAACTGTTGTCAGCTATGTGATGCAAACAGAGAATCTGGTATATATATATGGCCATGAAAATAAATCACCAGAACAAGCCAGTCTCTGTTCAACTGGCTGTTTTTCTCTCCCATTCCTGTGGCCTCAGTTCATGTTGTTTACTGCTGGAGGCCTGAGATGGTGTAGTTTTCTTTTCTAGGAACTTGGAATTAGAATTCCTCGACCACTAGGACACGGACCAAGCAGATTCATCCCAGAAAAGGAGGTATGTTGTTTGTGAAAGTACATAGTGAATTGTATGCTTTTAAGGAAAAGCTTTCATGACCCACATCTTCGCATCTGAACAACTTGTTGGTCAACAATATGCTTTACACAAGTTAATCATCATGTTTTGGCAGTGAATATGTGGGATTAAAAAGCTGTTATAGTCATGTTGATTTCTAGTATTTCATGATGCTTTTCTAACACCCATATTTAGTCAAGCAAAGGCAAGATTTGTTTCTGACCAATGATATGCCACCTGCTTATATTTAGATGTTGTTTAGGTGTGCCCATAAGCCGAGTTACTTGGTCTTGGCCAACTCCACAGGCTGGTATCAATGCTAGATTGGATCTTTAATTCTAAATATGTAAATGCTCCTATACTTTGTTTTCACAGGGATTGTTTACTGTTAGTTAATTTTGGTTCTCTGTAAATTGAGGGAGAGTAGGTGTTGTTAAAAGGAAAGGCATTAGGGTCTGTTTGCAAGCTCTGCAAATTTTGATAATCTAAATCTGGATTCTGGATTTAGATCTGGATGTCTGGATTCTGGTCAAGTCTGCAAGCAGCCTATCTAGATGGCCTTTAATGTCCGGCCTTTGTTGTTTTTCCCCTACTACATGATATGTGACTCTTTATTCTGCTATCTTGCAACAAGTTGAGTTAAATTTGTAGAATTATAACCTCTCTTTAAGCCAAATTTAATCTGCTTCTAGGTGACACTTAGAGTGCAGTGCATGCATATTCCTTTTTTTTTTCCTTCCCCTGCATGTTTTCTTTCTTTTACACCAATTTACAATTTCTGAAACCATGGTTTTCCTCTCTTTCATACAGATTCTCCAAGTGGGGAGTGAAGACGCACAGATGCATACTTTATTTGCAGATTCTTTTGCTGCTTTGGGTCGTTTGGATAATATTACCTTAGTGATGGTTTTTCACCCACAATATTTAGAAAGTTTCTTAAAAACTCAACACTATCTACTCCAAATGGATGGGCCATTACCCCTACATTATCGGCACTACATTGGAATAATGGTTTGTAAACATTCAGTGAAAAATTCTTTCTGCCTGCTTTATTAATCTTTTTAAGAGATGGTTAATGCTTCAAACACAGGAATAAATACTTATATTCTAACTTCTAATTGAATTCCTGTTAGGTAGTATCTATTTTTCCTCTTTCTAAATAAGTACGCTGTCAAATATAATAGAAAAAGAAATATGTATTTACACTCTGTTGAGAACCATTTTCTATTAAATATGAGAATAAAGTAGAACACAAGATTATTTCACTGATAGTTCAGATTGACATAAGTGGTGGTACTCACGTTCAATTTATAAATAATATTCCATTGTTTTATGGTTGGCACCTTAATTGAAGTTTCTTCTTAATCTGAGGTTCTGACAGTAGGTATAAAATTTTTGTAAAGTTCAGATACTTTGATCAGATATTTTATTTGTTCTTGGGATATTTTTGAGGTGCTTTCTATAGTGTATGAATTTTTAAATGTTTATATGAAAACTTCATTTCTGTAGTATATGGAAAATTTGAAAACATACTAATCAAAAACTTAATTAGCTGTTTTGCATATTGTAAAGAAAAAGATTTGTAGTTGTTCAAGATTTTAATATGTGTAATTAGAATAATCTTTTTGTTTTCTCTTAAGGCTGCAGCAAGACATCAGTGCTCCTACTTAGTGAATCTCCATGTAAACGATTTCCTTCATGTTGGTGGAGACCCCAAGTGGCTTAATGGTTTAGAGAATGCTCCTCAAAAACTACAGAATTTAGGAGAACTTAACAAAGTGTTAGCCCATAGACCTTGGCTTATTACCAAAGAACATATTGAGGTAAGTAGAGAGTATATCTAGGGTGTCATTAAAAAAAAAAAAATTAGACTAATTTTTAGAGCAGTTTTAGGTTTACAGAAAAATGGCACAGGAAGTAGAGTTCCCATATTCTACCTCCGTCAACCATCTACCACCCCCCGCCCACACACACATAGTTTCTCTATTACTAACATCTAGTATTAGTATAGTACATTTGCTGTAACTGATGAATTAATAATGTCTAATTTACATTGGGGTTCACTCTTTGTGTTGTACAGTTCTATGGGTTTTGACAACTGCATAATGTCGTGTTATCCACCATATGGTATCATACAGAATAGTTTCACTTCTCTCAAAATCTCCTATGCTCCCTCTATTCATCTCTCTCCCCTTCCCCCTGAAACTGCTGCTCTTTTTTACAGTCTTTATGGTTTTACCTTTTCCAGACTGTCATATAGTTGGCATCACACAGTATATAGCCCTTTCAGACTAGCTTGTCAGTATGCATTTAAGGTTTCTCCATGGTTTTTCATGGCTTGGTAGCTCATTTTTTATTGCTGAAAAATACATGTATGGATGTACCTCAGTTTATCCATTCATCTATTGAAGGACATCTTGGTTACTTCCAGTTTTTGGCAATTATGAATAAAGCTTCTACAAACATTCACATGCAGGCTTTTTGGTGGACATAAGTTTTCAACTCAGTTGGGTAAATAACTAGGAGTGTGATTGCTGGATCGTATGATAAGCTTGTGTTTATTAGCTTTGTAAGAAACTGTCATCCAAAGTGGCTATACCAGTTTGTGTTCCCATGAGCAATGGATGAGCATTCCTGTTGCTCCACATCCTTGTCAGCATTTGTTGTTATCAGTGTTCTGGATTTTAGCCATTCTGATAGATGTAAAGTGGCATCTTGTTGTGTTATCTTTTTAAAATACCATTTTAAACTAGTTTTGTCTGGTTCTATTAATAAAGATAATAGAATAAAAGTAGATGGACATTCTCTAAAAGAATCTACCATGCAGTAGAAATTCTTAAAAATACAATATATTTTTGGTGTTGTCTTTCTCTTTTTTTAGAATATTTATTTATTTATTTATTGGCCATGCCTCAAGGCTTGTGGGATCTTAGTTTCCTGACCAGGGATGGAACCCATGCCCCCTGCAGTAGAAGTGCAGAGACCTAACCACTGAACCTCCAGGGAATTCCCTAGAATATTTTAGATTCTTTTATGTAATTGAAGCATCTTTTTATCAAGGAGATACAAGATTTGAATATGATTAATGCAATGTCTGTTACATTGTCTAGTAATATAAAATTACATATTATAAAATAATGAAGCAGAATGGACACAGATTTGTAAGACTTTGAAGAACTGTAGACTTTACCTTGAGCATAATTTTTAAAATAAATATAATTTGATGATTTAAGAATATTCAGAGTCAAGTTGTTCAAACCACTTTTTAAAAATTCCTTGAGGAGGCCTGATAATAAAGAAAAACAGGCGTATTTTACACAGTAGCTTCTACTTTAAACACAAATTCATTACATTTGGTTTGAGACTGCACTAACAACGTAGTTAATGCATTCATAATCCATCATCTGAGATATGGCAACTGCTTTTAAACAAAATGTATTCTACATTTTTAAATCAGGATTTCAGAAAGTCAAAATAATAACGAATGTCATTATCAGTTTATCTTAAGCTCTATTTGTGAATACATATTCATAAAAATTAGCAAATTCTGGGTTCTACATGCCTCAAATTGTAATTTTATCTTAAGTTTTATATAGTAACTAATCCTGTTTTCAGTAGGTTAAATACCAAGATGAACTGTATTCTTTCATCAATACCATACCCCAGCATAAAAATGTTCTCATTTTTTTTCCCAAGGGACTTTTGAAAGCTGAAGAGCACAGCTGGTCCCTTGCAGAACTGGTACATGCAGTAGTTCTACTTACACACTATCATTCTCTTGCCTCGTTCACATTTGGCTGTGGAATCAGTCCAGAAATTCATTGTGATGGTGGCCACACATTCAGACCTCCTTCTGTTAGTAACTACTGCATCTGTGACATTACAAATGGCAATCACAGTGTGGATGAAATGCAGGTCAACTCAGCAGGAAATGTTTCGGTAAGTATCTATTATTTATTATAGGATCATCCTAAGAGTAATCACAGTAATTGCTGTTATATTATTTTTTCATTTGACTTTTAAGAAAATCTACCCTGTTAAGTCCAAAAAGATATTAGGCCCCCATACCTGTTCATTCAGCCAGTATTTATTGTCTGCCTCCAAATGCTCAGCACTAGTCTGATGCTAAGGGACATACAAAATTATAAGACCCTCTAGGAGGTTACATTTGAATAATTTTAGGATCAGAAGCCACCAGCAATGTGCCCCATCAGAGCCATCTGGTATTGAACAGCTACTGAGTGAGATGAGGGGAGACTGAGAACAGTGGAACTTGGTGGTAGAAACTTCCTGATGCTGATCACATCCTTTTGCACAGAAGAAACAGGCTGTCTTCTTAATTACTTTTTAGAAGATTTAATCAGCCTTGATCTGGAATTTCTCCTTTTAAAATACTTCTTCATGTTTTAACTTCTCACAAATATATATAAAAGTGAATGTAAATTTATTAAAATGCTTTTACCTCTATTCCTTCTCTTCTCTGGCTTTTATATTTTCTCAGTTATGTTATTCCTTTGAAACAGATCAGAATGAGTTGAATTTTCTATAAGCAAATTTGAATTCTATATATGATGAGTCAAAATTCCCTCTGCATTCTTTAGCTGTAGTGAAAGAGAAAAGGGTTTATATTTCCAAATTGAAATCAGAGAAACAACATTACAGCCTTTTGAATACTTTGCACAGATTTTCTCAGTTGTATTATTTTAAACAGATTTGGACAGGTTAAATTTATGTATTTGACTGTTAACGTATATTTGACTGTGGGCAAGTTATCTAACCTCTCTGAGCCTCCATTCTTTCATTTCTAAATGAAGGTCAAACACAAGGTTATTGTAAAGTTTAAATGAAATGTCTCTAAAGAGGTAAAAGGCAAAAAAAAAAAAGAGGTTAAAAGGCCTAGTACAGTGCTTGGCATTTATCAGGTACTAAATAAGAGGTAGCATTTACATATGGTGAGATTAGCACAGGAGGGAAAATCATGTTCCCAAGGTTGATCACTGTGCTGTGCTGGCAACGCCCAAGACCATCAGTTCCACCCTCTGTTGAGCTATCTGGATTGTGGTTAGAGGCCTGCATATGGCCACTGATTGTTTATCAAAGCTTAAAGGTTATGAGAAGGTCTAAGGGAGAGTACATCAGTTGCTAGGATGCTTAGAGTTGGATTGTTGTCCTTCCCCACCTTTGATTTAGTACAAGGCTAAAGAAAAAGTACTGTTCCTAGTTATCCCTCTATTAAATGAGATAATAGTGAAATAATAGAATTTTTAAAAACTTCCCTAGTAGATAAGCTCCCTGTTCCCAGGTGTTGAGCATTTTTTAGCAATAAATATTTTTAAATTAAGATATGTACCTTGTTTTTTTAGACATAATGCTATTGCACACTTAATAGACTACAGTATAAACAGTATAGTATAGTACAGTATACGGTATAATGTACAGTACAGTATAGTGTATTTTTGGCTGCATTGGGTCTTCGTTGCTGCGCGCGGGCTTTCTCTAATTGCAGCGAGCGGGGGCTCCTCTTGGTTGCGGTGTGCGGGCTTCTCGTTGAGGTGGCTTCTCTTGTTGCAGAACACAGGCTCTAGGCGCGCGGGCTTCAGTAGTTGTGGCTCATGGGCTCTAGAGCAGAGGCTCAGTTGTTGAGGCGCACAGGCTTAGTTGCTCCACAGCATGTGGGATCTTCCCAGACCAGGGCTCGAACCCGTGTCCCCTGCATTGGCAGGCAGATTTTTAACCACTGTGCCACCAGGTGAGTCCCTAAACATAACTTTTATATGCACTGGAAAACCAAACAATTCATGACTCGCTTTGTTGCAGTGGTGTGGAACTGAACCCACAATATACCTGAGGTATGCCTGTCTATTGACAACATGCCCAGTGTACACAGTTGATGCAAAACCACTTATACTTTGTGTACCTTATTTAACTGATCAAGTAAAAGCTTAACTCTTAAATATTCAGTTCTGTTTTAAATCGACAAGTGTTAAATTTTAATTTTTAAAATTTAGCATTGATAGTAATATTATTACTAATTTTAGTAATAAAAGGTAAAACATTAGAATGTGTTCTTAAAATCATTTTTCTCTTATATTTTAAAATTTAAATATCTGTATATATAATAGGCCAAATAATTGTTGTTTTTTTTGTTTTTGCGGTATGCGGGCCTCTCACCGTGGTGACCTCTCCCGTTCTGGAGCACAGGCTCCGGACACGCAGGCTTAGCGGCCATGGCTCACGGGCCCAGCCGCTCCGCGGCACGTGGGATCTTCCCAGACCGGGGCACGAACCCGTGTCCCCTGCATCGGCAGGCGGACTCTCAACCACTGCGCCACCAGGGAAGCCCCAAATAATTGTTTTTGATTCATCCATGTGCATTAAAATTATAAGAAGATCTTTTCTTATATTGTATTAAGATGCAAATTCTTATGAAACAGACTTAATAAAATTCAAAAATTTCATTCCGTGTCTGCCATATGTAACCTTAATTGCACTTTCTTTTCAGGTAAGTGATTCCTTCTTTGAGGTCGAAGCCCTCATGGAAAAGATGAAGCAGTTACAGGAATGTCGAGATGAAGAAGAGGCAAGTCAGGAAGAGATGGCTTCACGTTTTGAAATAGAAAAAAGAGAGAGCATGTTTGTCTTCTCTTCAGGTAAAAGCAACCATTACATAGTCAATAAAATGTCTATTGTGTCCAAAAATAAAAGCCCAATTTTTTAATTTAAGAGAATTTAAATAAAAGTATCCTTTTTTATTGGAATATAGTTGATTACAATGTTGTATTAGTTTCAAGTGTAGAGCAAAGTGAATCTGTTATACATATATCCACTTTTTTTTCAGATTTTTTTCCCATATAGGTCATTACAGAGTATTGAGTAGAGTTCCCTGTGCCATACAGTAGGTCCTTATTAGTTATCTATTTTGTATATAGTAGTGTGTATATGTCAATTCCAATCTCCCAGTTTATCCCTCCCCCCTTTCCCCCCAGTAACCATAGATTTGTTTTCTACATCTGTGACTCTTTGTTTTGTAAATAAGTTCATTTGTACCACTTTTTTTAGAGTCTACATGTAAGCGGCGACACATGGTATTTGTCTTTCTCTGTCTGACTTAACTTCACTTAACATGATAATCTCCAGGTCCATTCATGTTGTGGCAAATGACATTATTTTGTTCCTTTTTATGGCTGAGTAACATTCCACTGTATATATGTACCACGTCTTCTTTATTCATTCCTCTATTGATGGACATTTAGGTTGCTTCCATATCTTGGCTATTGTAAATACTGCTGTAATGAACATTGGGGTGCATGTATTTTCAAATTATGGTTTTCTCCATATATATGCCCAGGAGTAGTGTTGCTGGATCAGATGGTAACTCTATTTTTAGTTTTTTAAGGAACCTCCATACTGTTGTTCTCTATAGTGGCTGAACCAGTTTACATTCCCAGCAACAGCTGTAGCATTTACTCTTTGAGATAAGATGATGGCCATTCTGACCAGTGTGAGGTGATATCTCATTGTAGTTTTGATTTGCATTTCTCTAATAATTAGTGATGTTGAGCATATTTTCATGTGCTTTTTGGCCATCTGTATGCCTTCTTTGGAGAAGTCTGTATTTAGATCTGCCCATTTTTGGATTGGGTTGTTTTTTTGATACTGAGCTGCATGAGCTGTTTGTATATTTTGGAGATTAATTCTTTGTCAGTTGCTTCGTTTGCAAATATTTTCTCCCATTCTGTGGGTTGTCTTTGCTGTGCAAAAGCTTTTAAGTTTAATCCAAATATGGCTTTCCTTTTAGAAAGGTTATTGCATAGGTAGTCCTACTTCTAGAAAAGGAAGTTATAGTGAAAACAGCACTAGACTCAGAGAGAGGACATTCGATTTGGGTTCTAATACTAAAATCACTGCTAATAAACTTTGTGAATATAAGTCATTTAACACTGAGTGCTTTTTTTCCTCTTCTTTAAAATGAGGAAATTGCATTCATAAAGGCCTGAGATTGCTTCCAGCTTTAAAATTCTATGATTTGTGAAAAGGAGCTACTTCTTAGATAACTAACAACAACGTAAATCCTTTATGTTTGGCCTTTATCAAATGTAGGCTATAGGATTTAATATGTAAACCAGATAATTTAAAGGAAAAAAGTTAATAAAGTGTGTCAGTGTATTTTGACAATAATAGAGTGGGACGAAGAGTATATGTTAAAAGCAGGTTTCTTAATAGCAAAGAAAAAATCAAATTTGTATAAATGGAGGTTGGATGTTAGCTTGAGGAGAAGTCTTTGATTTTATTTACTTGAAACTATAATCTCATCAACCCCTAAACATGAAGATAATCTGAAAAGGCTTAGAAGCAGTGCAGGAAACATTGTAAAAACAGTGACACACAGAACCTCTTTCCTTTGTTCATCATTTTAGAATTGTTTCTAGGACCTTTGAGCTGTTAAAGAGATCATTTTATATATTGTGTGACATTAAAAATAGTCCAAGTGCTAAAGTTTAGAGCATAAAGTTTAAAGTTTATATTTGTTATCACCATAAAGATTATTCAAAAGGGTGTTCATACTTGGGAGTACATACTTTTCAGTAGAACCTAGTATCTATAAACTACAGTGGGGACACAGAGGGAGAGAGGATCTGTGAAAGAGAGGAATGAAAAACAGGAAATTCAACCATGAGTATTTTTTTTAATAACAGAATCTACTTTTATTATATTCCATTTACTAGTAAGTAGGCTATTTCTCTTTATAGTTTTAAGACTTTATTTTAGTTGATACTGGTTACTCAGTGTCAGAGAAAGGGTAATCCTGTTTTTACTTGTTATAGGTAAAATGAATTTTAACTAGCATCCTGTTTTTGAAAGGCTTTCAGTGGTTTTTTTAAAAAATTATTTCAGATGATGAAGAAGTTACACCAGCAAGAGATGTATCTCGTCACTTTGAGGATACTAGTTATGGCTATAAGGATTTCTCTAGACATGGAATGCACGTCCCAACATTTCGAGTCCAGGTAAAATGACAACTTGTTGTATGTACATGCTCAATTAGAAATACCTCAATCTGACTTAAAATAAGAAAGAGCCATCTGGATTTGAGAACAGAAAGCAATGCAGAGAAAAAAAATAACTCTTCTACGTACACGTAATTCCCTTAGGTATGTTTATTATATTGTTAAAGTTCATAAATCAGTTGCTCAGAATTCAAAACACATTCACCCATAAAGCAAAATTACAATAGTGGTTAGGTTCCCAGAGATGGTATGCAGAAACCCAGTTAAAGTTCCTGCTATAACTAAACAATAAATAATAGTTGTGTTTGAACCTGGCTTGCTTTTATAGCACTGTTTTACTGAGCCCCAGTGTTAAAATGAGGCGATTTCTGCCCTGATATGCACCAGACCTGAGTGACAAGCGAAATGTCCTCACAGCATCTCAGGCATTATGTGTGTGGGGGTGAAGGGAAAGAGGATGAGAAAGAGTGAAAGATTTGCTTAAATTAGGACTTATAGGGAAAGCAGATTTTTTGTTTTCTTTTTAATTTGGGTGAGTTCTTACAGACACCATAGAAAATAAACCATGATTACAATAACCTAATTCCCTTTAAAATATGAACTGAATGTCATTTGAAGCAATGAGAATTTTTAAACGTTTCAAATTTAAACCTTAAAGAGGATTCACATAAATAAATCTTATTCCAAAATTACTTAGCACCCATCTCTTAGAATAAATAAAGTTACTGGGGTAGGGAGCAGAATTATTGTTGGTAGACCCAGTTTGTTTAGCTCCATAATCATTAACTTTGAAATACACAGTAAAACTTCCCAGTACAATTCTGTATATACTGAGTCCATGGAAACTTAGGGACCTCATTGTCCTCCAGGATACCAGGGTCCTTCTGTTTTCGCTTTGGCAGGAGGCACTGTGCTAAGTGCTTGCAAGTATATCTCAGGAGTAACAATTGCTGTATCTTCTAGTTCCAGAATAAAAGTTGAGAATCATCAATTAGCAAACATTTATCTATTCTGTGCTGTAGTTTTGTAAGACCGCTTCCAATCCGTCAGTAGAAACATACTGTAGTTTAAATGTTTTTCTTAAACAGTCTGTTATATATTTAATTTAGATAGGTAAATATATAATTCAGATGAGTTGATGTTCCCAACTTTCCCAATTATTGTGCAGGGGCTATTATAACTCTTTTACCAGAATTATGAAAATATTTGAGAACTATGATTTTTTTTCTTTGCTCAAGCAACTAACATATTGTTTAAGGAGACAGAATTAGGCACAAGGAAGAATTATAGAATATTTTACTCAATAGTGAAGTTGTATCATGAAATATAAAAGATTACAATTGAAGGGATCATGTGGACTGGAAAATTTTATGGAGGGAGATTAGGATTTGAGAGATTTGAATGGTTTAAAAGCATGGGCATTGTAAGCAGAGGAGACTGTAGGCAATAACTGAGCATAGGTTGAGGGGAAGGGATCATAAACTGACTGGGCTGCTAAGACCTTCAAGCAAAGGATAAGTGGGAAGTTAGTTTAAAATTGATCAGATTTGTAGGTTTTGACCATAGTGATGGCATAATATCAAAGAGGTGTTTTAGGAAAATAAATATGGTAGTAACATTGAAGTGGGGGGTTATTAAGTTTTGCTTGAGATGGAAAGAAAGGAAGCAGGGAGACTTTAATTTGGGAAAACTAATTAGGAGACACAATAGGGCTGAGAATCAGAGGTGGGTAGGAGGAAAAAGACTGAATGATGGATACCTTGAATTAAAAATTTACAAAGTTTGAGGACCATTTGAATGCCTGCAGCAATAGAAAAGGAGAGTGGCCTCCCAAGATGGGTCATCTCTGGAGGCTGACAGGGGAAACAGTGAGAGAAACTGAATATGGGTGACCTGCGTGTAAGGGGAAGAGATTCCACTGGTGTTTAAACTCGCTGAGTTCAAAATGTAACTTTTGCATGTTGCAGTATAGAAATTGAAAACAACAAGCTGGAATGCAAGTGAAACTGAGAGCTAGTACTAGAAAGGCAGTGGATTTCAGCTGCCAGTAATTTCACTGCACCGAAGAGCGACAGACATAGAACTATAGTTGGCCACGTTTTAATTATTCATTCACATTTGTTCTGTTCTCTGTATTTAGGACTATTGTTGGGAAGACCATGGTTATTCTTTGGTAAATCGTCTTTATCCAGATGTAGGACAGTTGATCGATGAAAAATTTCACATTGCTTACAATCTTACTTATAATACAATGGCAATGCACAAAGATGTTGATACCTCAATGCTAAGACGGGCTATTTGGAACTATATTCACTGCATGTTTGGAATAAGGTTAGTCTGTTTTCTTATGTTTATGAAGAGGTATTTTCCTTTAGCCTAAATTATTCAGGTGCTTGGAACACATATGCACAGACCTACGTTAACATACTCAAAACCATCCCCTCCCCAATAGCTTATTTTTATGCATTTTGTGCTTCAAAAACTTGATTTTTTGCAGCTTGGTGTGTTTTCTCTTGCCTAGCTAAGCAGGAGGGAGAGTTAGGAATGCTGACAATCTTGTTAAATAACAGATGCCTCCAGGGAAGAGGAGAGCAAGCAAGCTGGCCCAAGAGCATAGAGGAAGAGGCAAAGTTTGTCTCTGAACATTTATGGTATCTTTTCCCTTTGTATCATCTTTTATCTCCTGACACACTCATACTTCTACCTTCATGGAACTTAGAACTCTTACAGTACCCTGCTAAAGAGTACCTACTCCCATGATATTTCATCAAAATACAAAACTTTCATATCCTGTTAGGTATTCAGCCACATTTATTATGCTTTATAGGAAACACAGCCATCATAAACCACCTTCTAACATACACAAACAACCATGCTGTGGTACTTTCTGATTATTTTAGCTGTAAAGTCACACTTTCTCTTGCTTCTTCACTTTTATCAGTAGCCAGGCTATGACTTTAGACTCCTGAATGGTTATACAGGACCCGCTTTCTTCCTTTTCTACTAAAAACCAATTAGGAGACTTCAGTTCTAGGCACTATCTGCCAGTGGGGCGGAGGAGACATTGGTGCCTATCGACCATCTTGGCTTAGCCTTTCCCAAGTGTAGACACTGTGAAGCCATCTAGAGATTGATTCTTTCCTCTCAGATACCTCTGCCCCCTTTTTTCTCATCTGACCCCAAGAACTCCTGGAAACATAAGAAAAAAAAGTTATTTACACAAATAGATTATAATTGATATATCATGTAATAGTATCAATAAGTATTATTGTCTGATTAATTTGTTAATTTCTTAATATCAGCAATACTCAAACTTTGTTTCCAGAATTTGTTCCTCAGTGTGGTTGCTTATTCATGATTGTAAATATACTGTGCTTGGGCACTGGCAATTTTTTTGTTCATCTAACTTCTGTTTCTTACCCCTTTATACTCATTCATCCACCCCCAATGAAACGTAAAAATTGTAAAGCTGTCATTTTGGGGGATAGCTACCTGCACAAAGAGGGGGAAAGAATACAGCATTTACTATTGATGTCTGTACTTCCATAAGAATAAAACAGACTATACATCAAAAATATAAAATTCTCACATTATCTTTCAACAGATATGATGACTATGACTATGGTGAAATTAACCAGCTATTGGATCGTAGCTTTAAAGTTTATATCAAAACTGTTGTTTGCACTCCTGAAAAGGTTACCAAAAGAATGTATGATAGCTTCTGGAGGCAGTTCAAGCACTCTGAGAAGGTAAGTACCTATTGTGTTTACTCTAACTTAGCAGTGATCCTTATTCTCCTTCACCTAATCTAATGGGTCTCAAACCCCTTCCATCACTTCTACCAACCCAGATAAGAACATTCCAGATCAGCTGTCTCACATACCCCTTGGAAGGGAGAACCTCATTATGGTTTAAAGTAAAAGAATAAAGACAGGGAGAACAGGTGTGCTGGCCTCTCCTCAGAGTGCTGGCATCACTGTAACTGCTTAAGAGAAAGAAGAGAGTGTTTGTGAATGATGATTTGGCAGGGAAGTTGTTATTCTAACAAACCTTCAAGAAGAGATGTGATCAAATATAAATACAAGCTCAAAACATCTATCCAAGCTCAAAACATCTATCCAAAAAAGATCAGACAGCTTTTGTTTTGAGAAACTGATGTTATTCAGTGGCACATAGAAAACATTTCTGGTGTTTATTAGATGCACTGAAACTGATTGTGAATGCTTATAACCCTATCTCTTTTTTTTTGCATCTTTATTGGAGTATATAATTGCTTTACAGTGTTGTGTTAGTTTCTGCTGTATAAGAAAGTGAATCAGTTATATGTATACATATATCCTATCTTAAATGATAATGTGTTTTATATTCAGGTTCACGTTAATCTGCTTCTTATAGAAGCTAGGATGCAAGCAGAACTCCTTTATGCTCTGAGAGCCATTACCCGCTATATGACCTGATGCCTTTCCTCCATTAAAGAAGATGAACGATCAGCAGATATAGTCCTACAAGGGGAAGGTACTAAGCCCCAGGACCAATGGTAGATAAAAGAATTCAGAAATCCATTGTGCCATGATTCCTTTAGTTTCTGCTATTTTACTGTGGAAATGCCACTGCTGGCACAAGCAGTGAGTGCTTGGCAGCTTCAAGTTTAGAGCCGTGAAGAAGGGCTGCTGTTCACAGTGTTTTGCTTTTTGACAGTACAAGATGCTGTATAACTGTTTTAATACAGCAAATAGTAACTCTCAAATTCCTGTTGCTTTTATGTTAAAAAATAACAAGAATTGGAGCATGCAAAGAATGGGACTTTGATAATGATGTAAGCTTTTATATTGATACATAAAGGATTTTAGATATTGGTGCTGCTATTCCTGCTGGTGGAATGAATAGAGTGGCTGTTCTATTAGTAATAAAGTGAACACTGCTACTATCTGAGCCTACATATATAATTTTTGTGGTTTCAAATTAAACTTGCATATGTGTTAATTTTTTTTGCACCTAAAATTACTCACAGCTCGGCAAAGACCATTATGATGGTAACAGCTCATTTCTTTCATACAGTTTTTTAATTCAGAGTTATTGGATGATACTAAATTATAGTGGCATTCTTAAAGATTTTCTTCAAAAAGCAATCTTAAATGAAAGTGTGTAAATTATAAGAAAAGCTGGCTACCTTTTGATATGCTGTTTCCCAAGATTCTCTGACACTGGAGGGCAGCTGTCTTGTACAGTATTTTTGTTTCCAGCACCAAAGTTATGGGAAATATTGCTGTAGACTGCTGCGCAGTCCCAGGTGCATTCTGCCCCTCTGCTCCTGCCCACCTCATGGTCCCCACTTCAGAGGTTGTACAGCTCCTTAAATAATAAAGCTGGAAAATATATTTAGTCAGGTTATCAAATTTGATTTTCAAAAATGCTAGCTTTGTTTGAAATGCAAACAGGCTTGAAAAAAATGTATTAAGTACTTTGTATTCTGGAGGCGTGAAATGCTTTTGAAGTCTGTCAGTATTATTGGTATTTTTCAATAAAGAATAATTTTTCTGCAATTTTTTTGCTGTCTCTTAAAAAGTCATGGCTTCACAATCAGTAGCTATGCTGTTTCTTTTGACTTTCATTAGCCATCACACTTAAATAATTCTGTAATCAGATGAGAGACTATTAAATGGCAAACTCTTGAAGTCACTTTGAAAGATATAAAGAAAAGTTTTATCTTGGAAATAACTGGTACAGCCCCATGCCTTGTCCATTTTGAACTGAGGTGGACTGAGATGTTTTAGAGGTCAAATAGAATTATTAAAAATTATTAGAAACAAAGGCTAATTAGGGAGCCACTATAGAACAAAAAATGACACTGTCAAACAATTAGAAATAGCTCTAAATTTAATCAAAGCTGTTGTAATAACTCTCTTACTCATCAAAACATTTATTGAGCTCCATCTAGTGCCTATAAATTTATAGTGTGGGATGGGAGGCACAGTTTTGAATGGAGGGGATGTACTTACCTTCATGGCTGTACACCCTATTGAGAAGATAAGACTATCACCTTAGATAAAAATTATCTTCAGTATATTTAAAGATATACATAAGCCCATTTCTAGTCAGCTTACAATAATATACAAGTGGTCTTACCCATTGAATTTGCATCATACCTCTGCCCTTTTCTGTCTGCTGCTGGGTTTTTTCATCATAGCAATACAGGTGAATCCAACAAGTAAAGTTGCACTGGATTTAGTTAAATTTTTACTCATTCTGCTTCTGCTCTTTGTTCTTTGCACTTGCTCTTGAAAATACAAAATTTCTAAAAGAGGTTCTAATCAGTAGTAGGATGATCACAAAACAAGATAAACTGAATTCATTATCTTCTTTCACTGAAGCTTATAAACTACTTACAAATCACGATTTGAAATTTTAATGAGTAAAAAAGTGTGCTTACATCTAAAGTAATAAAGGCATGCCTGTGATACAAAGTTGATGTTTCAGTACCTCCCATTTAACAGGTGTTTCTTATTACTCAATGTTTTCTCAAAACTAAACACACAGCATTTCTAATGTCACTATAATCTTTGAAACTAATAGTTTCCAAAATAACTGGGGATGGTAAAATAGAATACACTATGGAATACCAAAACTCTCCCCCACAAGAGGAATTTTTTTTCTTAAATAATCATGAATAGATTTCTGGTTGAGGTTTCCAAGATTCAATTTTTAAATCAGTTTTTTGGTAAAAATTGGGGAACTTTTTTATTAGGTGAAACTTAATTCAGTATCTCTTACTATAAGAATGAGATTAAATTCTAAACATTAATGTATTTACCACAATTACTAACTTCATATAAATAATGGTGATATTTTTAACTTAAAATTCATTTAAGAGTTAAGAGATTTTTAATTCTTCTAATGGTTTACCTATTTCAAATTACTTTGATAACAGACCATTGGTAGGTAAGTAAATAAATAAAACTTGTTGGATAAGCATGTTTTCCAAGCACATTTCACTCATTAAGATACTCAAATTTTGTCACATATTTGTGACTAGTGAATATCAAGGGAAAGCAAAAGGCAGGTAGATGGGGAGTGACATCACCAGTGAAGCTCCAGGTCCTTGTTCCCCATGAGACACTGAGCTAACAACAATATAAGGACCAAAATACCTTTGTGAGAACTCTAGAAACCCCTTGGGAAGCTATAGCTCAGGCAAACACAAAACCAGGAGAAGGCTGCACCAAAAGGTGTTAAGAAAATTTGGGGTATTTTGCTTGTCCTAGCCCTTCCCTTTGCCTGGCACAGCGTGATGCAATTGAGAGGAAACCCCCAATTCGTGGCTCCTCCCTCAGGACAGAAAGGAAGAAGGTGAACTTGTGTCCAGCATTCAGGCTTGTCTGGGGACTATTTGAGAGACTGAATTCTGTCTCACCTGACTTGGAGCACCAGTGGGAGTGGTAGCATGGTTTGGATGCTGGTTGTGGGCCACTGAAAACAGAAGTGAGCGTAGAGGTGCATTAGAGCAGCAGGGAGTCTACAGTTCTGTAGGCAGGTACAGGAGATCCGAGAGAGTACAGCCGGGAATAAAATAGAAAGTGGAACAGGAAGCTCCTGAGAAGAAACAGAGACAAGCCTCTTAGGGAAATTAAGACAGTTAAAAGCAGATATATGTCTTGGAATGAAAGCATACACACATGCCCAAAGAAGATACGTCCCTGGAAGTAGCTATTTTTCAAATGCCCAAATCTCAACAAAGTTCACAGGGTATATAAATAAACAGAAGAATGTGGCAAACTCTAAGAAACCTAGAGAAACCAACCCTAAAGCAATGCGGAAATCTGATGTACCTAACAAAGAATTTTAAACAGTTGTCATAAAGATGCTCAATGAACTAAAAAAGAATGAGGCTGACAAATCAGGAAAATGATGCATGAACAAAATGAGAATGTCACTAAAGAGACAGAATAAAGAAGAATCAAATTCTGGAGCTGAAGAATACAATAACTGAATTAAGGAAAAAGACCTAGAGTTCAACTGGAGATTTGATCAGAGAAGAATTAATCAGTGACCTTGAAGAGTTACTGATACTATCAATAACTTTAGAGTTACTATTAGTAACCTTGGAGGTTATTTGATATTACTAAGTCAGAGGGACAAAAAGAGAAATGAAGAAAAGTGAAGAGAGCCTAAGGGACTTAGGGGGACATCAGTAACAAAGTGGGGAGTGGGCAGAACTGTAAAGGAATGGAGTTTTGTATGCAAATCAAGTTCTTATCAGCTTAAAATATTCTTATAACTTTAACATTTTTAAATGTAATCCCCATGGTAACCACAAAGAAAATCTCTAGAATTTACACAAAAAGAAATGAGAAGGAAATCAAAGCATGTCACTACAAAAAAAAAAACAAGTCAGTGAAACACCAAGGAGGAAGAGGGGAAATGAGGTACAAAAAAGCTACAAAACTTGCAGAAAGCAATTAACAAAATGGCAGAAAGCAATTAACAAAATGGCAGTAGTAAGTCCTTCCCTGTCAGTAATTACATCAAATGTAAATGGATTGAATCCCCCAATCAAAAGACACAGATTGGCCAAATGGATAAAATAAAAAAGAGGATTCAACTATATGCTGTCTATAAGAAACTAACTTTAGATCTAATGACACATATAGACTGAGAGTGAAAGGCTGGAAAAAGATATTCCATGCAAATGGTAACCAAAAGAGAGCAGAGGTGGCTATATGAATATCAGACAAAAGGGTCAATTCACCAGGAAGCTATAACAATTATAAACATATAGGCACCCAATACCTAAATATATGAAGCAAATGTTAATAGAATTGAAGAGAGAAATAGATAGCAACACAATAATAGTGGGAGATTCAATACCCACTTCCAAAAATGAATAGAACCAACAGAAGATAATAAGGAAACAGAGGACTTGAACAACACTATAGATTATTGGATCTATCAGACATATACAGAACACTTAAACAGAAGAATATACATTCTTCTCAAGTGCACATGGAACATTCTCCAGGACTGACCACATATTAAGCCACAAAACAAGTCTTAACAAATTTTAAAAGACTGAAATCATACAAAGTATCTTTTCTGATCATAATGGAATGAAACTAGTAATCGATTGCAGAAAGAAAAACTGGAAAGCCCACAAGTATGGAGAAATTAAACAGCACATTCTTAAAAAGCCATTGCAAAGAAGAAATTACAAATGGAATTAGAAAATATCTCGAGATAAATTAAAAACAGAACACACCAAAATTTATGGATGCAGTGCTAAGAGGGAAGTTTAGAGCTATAAACTCTTACATTAAAAAAGCAAAAAGATCTCAAATCAACAACCTAACTTCACACGTCAAGGAACTAGACAAAGAACAAACCAAACCCAGAGCTAGCAGAAGGAAGGAAACATAGAGCAGAGATAAATAAAACAGACAACAGAAAACAATAGAAACAACAAAACAAAGAGTTGTTTGAAAAGATCAAAAAAATTGACAAACCTTTAACTAGATTAAGAATCAAATATATAAAATCAGAAATGAAAAATGGGACATTAACAACCAATGTAAAAAAAAAAAAGGATAGAGACTATTATGTATTGGGTGGGCCAAAAAGTGCCTTCGGTTTTTAAAGTAAAAATAAGACATTTTTCATTTTTACCAAAAACTTTATTGAATGATGCATTCACCCTTTTGTTCCACTTCCTTCTGCCATTTTTCAGGCACCTTCATAATTCTATCTTCCCAAAACTTTATCTTTTACAAATATATTTTTTAATTAATTAATTTTGGCTGAGTTGGGTCTTTGTTACTGTGTGTGACCTTTCTCTAGTTGTGGCAAGGAGGGGCTACTCTTCATTGCAGTGTGCAGGCTTCTCATTGTGGTGGCTTCTCTTGTTGCGGAGTGCAGGCTCTAGGCACGTGGGCTTCAGTAGTTGTGGCTCGCAGGCTCTAGAGCACAGGCTCAGTAGTTGTGGCACACGGGCTTAGTTGCTCCACAGCATGTGGGATCTTCCCGGACCAAGGCTCGAACCCGTGTCCCCTGCGTTGGCAGGTGGATTCTTAACCACTGTGCCACCAGGGAAGCCCAACTTTTATCTTTTTGAGCAAAGAACTGTTCCAGGTGCCTTCTACAGTCTAAAATTTCAAAAAATTGAAGAGAATTTTGTAAAGAATAAAATAAATGGAAATCCAAAGGTGCAATGTCTGATGAATACGGCAGACGAATCACAACTTCCCAGCCAAGCTGTAACCGTTTTCGCCTGGTCATCAAAGAAACATGCAGTCTTGCGCTATCCTGATGGAAGATTACGTGGTTCCTGTTGACTAATTCTGGACGCTTTTCGTCGAGTGACGCTTTCAGTTGGTTTAGTTGGGAGCAGTACTTGTTGGAATTAATCGTTTGGTTTTCTGGAAGGAGCTCATAATAGAGGACTCCCTTCCAATCCCACCATATACACAACATCACCTTTGGATGAAGACCAGCCTTTGGTGTGGTTGGTGGTGGTTCATTTCACTTGCCCCATGATCTCTTCAGTTACACATTGTTGTACAGTATCCACTTTTCATCGCCTGTCACAATTTGTTTTAAAAACAATGTTTTCATTACATTTCAGTAGAGAATCACATGCAGAAATATGGTCAAGAAGGTTTTTTTCACTTAACTCATGTGGAACCCAAACATCAAAGCAATTCACATAACCAAGCTGGTGCAAATGATTTTCAGTGCTTGATCTGGATATTTTGAGTATGTCGGCTATCTCCCACCAGGTATAACATTCATTGTTCTCAATTACTGTTTCAATTTGATCGCTGTCAACTTCAACTGGTCTACCCGACCATGGATCATCGTCCAGTGAGAAATCTCCAACACGAAACTTCGCAAACCACTTCTGACACATTCAATCAGTCGCAGCACCTCCTCTATAAACTGCACAAATCTTTCTGTGCGTTTCAGTTGTGTTTTTACCTTTCTTGAAATAATAAAGCATAATATGCCAAAAATGTTGTTTCTTCTTCCATCTTCAATATTAAAATGGCTATGCAAAAATTCACCAATTTTGATGTCTTTTTTTAAACGCATGCCGATATGACAGCTGTCACATACAATCTAACAAAATTGTTCCGAATAACGTTAAAAACAACTGCTACTAGAGCCATCTTATGGAAAAAAACGAATGAAACTTTTGGCCAACCCAATACACAAATTGGATAACTTAGAAACACACAACCTACCAAGACTGAGTCACGAAGAAACAGAAAATCTGAACAGACCTATAACTAGTATGGAGATTGAAATCAGTAATCAAAAACTCTCAACAAAGCCCAGGACCAAATGGTTTCACAGAAAAATTATACCAAACGTTTAAAGAAGAGTCAACACCAAACTCATCCAAAAAATTGAAGAAGAGGGAACACTTCCAAACTCATTCTATGAGGTCAGCATTACCCTGAAACCAAAGCCAGACAAAGCGGCTACAAGAAAACTACAGACCAATATCTCTGATGAATACTGTTGCAAAAATCCTTAATACTAGTAAAGAGAATTCAATGGCACATTTAAAAAATGAAGATAGATTCCTGAAATGCAAGGATGATTCAACATATAAAAATTGATCAGTGTAATTAATACACCATATGTTAACAGAATGAAAGGGGGAAAAACACATGATCATATCAATTGATGCAGAAAAATCATCTGGCATAATTCAATACCCTTTCATGATAAAAAATACTCAACAAACTAGGAGTAGAAGGAAACGATCTCAATGTAATAAAGGCCATATGTGAAAAGCCCACAGCTAACATCATACTCTGTGAAAGACAAAGCTTTTCCTCTAACATCAGGAACAAAACAAGGATGCCTACTTGCACCACTCACAGTACCAGAAGTCCTAGCCAGAGCAATTAGGCAAGAAAAAGACGTCCAAATTAGAAAGGAAATGTAAAATTATCTCTCTTTGCAAATGACATGATCTTATATAGAGAAAACCCTAAAGATTCCCCCCTCACACACACATACACACACAAAATAAAAAATTAAATTAAATTTTAAAAACCTGTTGGAGATAAATTATTCAGCAAAGTTGCAAGATACAAAATCAGTTGCATTTTTATACACTAACAATGAGCAATCTAATAAGGAAACTACGGCAACAATTCCATTTATAATAGCATCAAAAAGAATAAAATACTTAGAAATAAATTTAACCAAAGGAGTTTAAAGACTTGACACCGAAAACTACAAAACATTACTATAAAAAACTAAAGGAGACACAAATAAATGGAAAAGGACCATTCGATGAGGAAAGGATTGTCTTTTCAACAAATGGTTCTGGGAAAACTGGATATCCACATGCAAAAAAAATGAAGTTAGACCTTTACCTTACAACCATACACAAAAACTAACTAAAATGGATTAAAGACCTAAATGTAAAAATTAAAACTTTAAAACTCCTAGAAGAAAACGTAGGGGGCAAAGCTTCAGGACACTGGATTTGGCAATGATTTATTCGACATAAGACCAAAAGGCAACAGAAAAAATAGATAAATGGAACTACATCAAACTTACTTCTATGCATCAAAGGGCACAATCAACAGTAAAAAGGTAACCTACAGAATGGGAGAAAATATTTGTAAATCATGTATCTGACAAAGGCTTAATATCCAGAATATATAAATAACTCCTTTAACTCAACAACTACCACCAAAAAACAACAAAACAAACCAAAAAAACCCCACAAATAGCCTGATTAAAAAATGGGTATCTTACAGTTTTCAGAGTACAGGTCTTTTGCCTCCTTAGGTCGGTTTATTCCTAGGTATATTATTATTTTTGTTGCGATCATAAATGGGATCGTTTCCTTAACTTCTTTGTCTGATATTTCATTGTCAGTGTATGGAAAAGCAACAGATTTCTGTATATTAATTTTGTATCCTGCAAACTTACTGAATTTATTGATGAGGTCTAGTAGTTTTCTGGTGGCATCTAGGATTTTCTATGTATAGTATCATGTCATCTGCAAACAGTGATAATCATACTACTTCTTTTCCAATTTGGATTCCTTTTAATTCTTTTTCTTCTCTGATTGCTATGATGAGGACTTCCAAAACTATGGTGAATAAAAGTGGTGAGAGTGGGCATACTTTTCTTGTTCCTGATCTTAGAGGAAATGCTTTCAGATTTTTACTGTTGAGTATGATGTTAGCTGTGGGTTTGTCATATATGGCCTTTGTTACGTTGAAGTATGTTCCCTCTATGCCCACTTTCTGGAGAGTTTTTATTATAAATGGATGTTGAATTTTATCAAAAGCTTTTTCTGCATCTACTGAGATGATCATATGATTTTTATTCTTCAGTTTGTTAATGTGGTGTATCACACTGATTGATTTGCAGATATTGAAAAATCCTTGCATTCCTGGGATAAAACCCACTTGATCATGGTGTATGATCCTTTTAATGTATTGTTGGAGTCAGTTTGTTAGTATTTTGTTGAGGATTTTTGCATCTATGTTTGTCAGTGATATTGGCCTATAGTTTTATTTTTTGTGATATCTTTGTCTGGTTTTGGTATCAGGGTGATGCTGGACAAAAAGAGTGAGTTTGGAAGTGTTCTGTCCTCTGCAATTTTTTTGGATGAGTTTGGTATTAACTCTTCTCTAAATGTTTGGTAGAATTCACCTGTGAAGCCATCTGGTCCTCGACTTTTGTTTATTGGAAGTCTTAAAAGTACTGATTCAATGTCAGTACTGGTAATTGGTCTGTTCATATTTTCTATTTCTTCCTCGTTCAGTCTTGGGAGACTGTACCTTTCTAAGAATTTGTCCATTTCTTCTAGGTTGTCCATTTTATTGGTGTAGAGTTACTCATAGTAGTCTCTTATGGTCCTTCTGGTATTCTGTGGTATGGTATTTCTGTGGAGTCTGTTGTAACTTCTTTTTCATTTCTGATTTTATTGATTTGGGCCTTCTCTCATTTTATTCTTGGTGAGTCTGGCTAAAGGTTTATCAATTTTGTTTATCTTTGTTTAGCCAGCTTTTAGTTTCATTGATCTTTTTTGTGTGTGTGTGTGTCTCTATTTCATTTATTTCTGCTCTGATCTTAATGATTTCTTTCCTTCTACTAACTTTGGGTTTTGTTTGTTCTTTATCTAGTTGCTTTAGGTGTAAAGTTAGGTTGTTTGAGATTTTTCTTCTTTTTTTTTTTTTTTTTTTTTTTTTTGTGATACGTGGGCCTCTCACTGTTGTGGCCTCTCCCATTGCGGAGCACAGGCTCCAGACACGCAGGCTCAGTGGCCATGGCTCACGGGCCTAGCCGCTCCACGGCATGTGGGATCTTCCCAGATCAGGACACAAACCCATATCCCCTGCATCGGCAGGCGGACTCTTAACCACTGAGCCACCAGGGAAGCCCTCTTCTTTCTTGAGGTAAGCTTGTATTGCTATACACTTCCATCTTAGAACTGCTTTTGCTGCATCCCATAGGTTTTGGATCATCATGTTTTCATTGTCATTTGTCTCCAGGCATTTTTTAATTTCCTCTTTGACTTAGTGATCAATTGGTTGGTCAGTAGCATACTATTTAGCCTCCACATGTTTGAGTTTTTTACAGTTTTTCCCTTGTAGCTGATTTCTAATCTCATAGTGTTGTGGTCAGAAAAGATGCTTGATATAATTTCAATTTTCTTAAATTGACCAAGGCCTGCTTTGTGGCTGAGTATGTGATCTATCCTGGAGAATGTTCCATGTGCACTTGAAACTAATGTGTATTCTGCTGCTTTCAGACAGAATGCTCTATAAATTAATCAGTTAAGTCCATCTGGTAATAATGTGTCATATAAGGCTTGTGCTTACTGATTTTCTGTCTGGTTGATCTGTCCGTTGATATAAGTGGGGTGTTAAAGTCCCCACTATTGTTACTGTCAATTTCTCCTTTTATATCTGTTAACATATGCCTTGTATATTGAGGTGCCCCTATGTTGGGTGCATATATATTTACAATTGTTATATCTTCTTCTTAGATTGATCCCTTCATCATTATGTAGTGTCCTTCTTTGTCTCTTGTAACAGTCTTTATTTATTTATTTATTTTTATTATTTTTTTTTTTGCGGTACGCAGGCCTCTCACTGTTGTGGAGCATAGGCTCCCGGACGTGCAGGCTCAACGGTCATGGCTCCCGGGCCCAGCCGCTCTGCGGCATGTGGGATCTTCCCAGAATGGGGCACGAACCCATGTCCCCTGCATCGGCAGGCGGACTCTCAACCACTGCGCCACCAGGGAAGCCCACAGTCTTTATTTTAAAGTCTGTTTTGTCTGATATAAGTATTGCTACTCTAGCTTTCTTTTCATTTCCATTTGCATGGAATACCTTTTTCCATCTCTTCACTTTCAGCCTGTATGTGTCTCTAGATCTGAAGTGGCTCTCTTGTAGACAGCATATATATGGTTCTTGTTTTTGTATCCATTCAGCCAGTCTGTGTCTTTTGGTTGGAGCATTCAGTCCATTTACATTTAAGGTAATTATCATTATGAATGTTTTTACTGCCATTTTGTTAATTGTTTTGGATTTGTTTTTGTGGGCCTTTCTTCTTTCCTTCTTCGTTTGTCCTCTTCTCTTGTTATGTGATGACTATCTTTAGTGTTATGCTTTGATTCCTTTTTCTTTTTTGTGTGTATAGATTTTTGATTTGTGGTTACCATGAGGTTTTGGTATTAGTCTGTATATATACATGATTGTCTTAGTTGCTGATCTTAGTTTCAAATGCATTTTAAATACTTGCATTTGTACTCTCCTCCCCTCATGATTACTGGTTTTGATATAGTTTACATCTAATTGTTTTGCATATCTCTTAACTGCTTATGGTGATGATTTTACTACTTTTGTCTTTTAATTTCCCTACTTGTTTGTTTGGATGATTTTACTACTTTTGTAGATTTTACTACTTTTACTACTTTTGTCTTTTAATTTTACTACTTTTGTCTTTTAATGATTTTACTACTTTTGTCTTTTAATTTCCCTACTAGTTTGTGTTTGGATGATTTCCTATCTTTACTGTATGTTTGCCTTTACCAGTGAGCTTTTCCATTTCTTAATTTTCTTGTTTCTAGATGTGGTCTTTTCTTTTCTGCCTAAAGAAGTTCCTTTAGCATTTGTTGTAAAGCTGGTTTGGAGGTGTTGAATTCTTTTAGCTTTTGCTTGTCTGTAAAGCTTTTGATTTCTCTGTCAGAGTACAAGACCATAAACTATAAGTCCATGTACTCCATAAACTATAAGATGCTGATTAAAGAAACTGAAGATGACACAAACAGATGGAAAGATATACCATGTTCTTGGGTTGAAAGAATCAATATTGTTAAAATGACCATGCAATCCAAGGCAATCTATAGATTCAGTGCAATCCCTGTCAAATCACCAATGCCATTTTTCACAGAACTAGAACAAAATTTTTTAAAATTTGTATGTGAACACAAAAGACCCCAAGAGCTGAAGCCATCTTGAGAAAGAAAAATGGAGCTGGAGGAATCACACTCCCTGACTTCAGACTATACTACAAAGCTGTATTAATCAAAACAGTATGGTACAGGCACAAAAACAGGCATACAGATCAATGGAACAGATCAATGGAAAGCCCAGAAATAAACCCCCACATCTACAGTCAATTAACGTATGACAAAGGAGGCAAGAATATTCAATGGAGAAGAGACGGTCTCTTCAACAAGTGGTGCTGGGAATACTGGACAGATACATGTAAAAGAATGAAATTAGAACATTCTCTAACACCATATACAAAAATAAACTCAAAATGGATTAAAGAACTACTGTCAGACCTAAATGTAAGACTGGACACTATAAAACTTCTAGAGGAAAACTTAGGCAGAACGCTCTTTACCATAAATCACAGCAATAGTTTTTTGGATCCCTCTTCTAGAGTAATGGAAATAAAAACCAAAATAAATAAACAGGACCTAATTAAACTTAAAAGCATTTGCACAGCAAAGGAAATCATAAACAAAACAAAAAGACAACCTACAGAATGGGAGAAACTATTTGCAAATGATGTGACCGACAAGAGATTAATTTCCAAAATATACAAACAGCTCATACAGCTTAATATCAAAAAAAGAAACAGTCCAATCAACAAATGGGCAGAAGATCTAAATAGACATTTCTCCAAAGAAGACATATAGATGGCCAATAGGCACATGAAAAGATGCTCAATATCGCTAATTATTAGAGAAATGCAAATCAAAACTACAATGAGGTATCACCTCACTCTGATCAGAATGGCCATCATCAAAAAGTGTACAAATAATAAATGCTGGAGAGGATGTGGAGAAAAGGGAACCCTCCTACACTGTTGGTGGGAATGTAAATTGGTGCAGCCACTATGGAGAACAGTATGGAGGTTCCTTAAAAAAAACTAAAAACAGAGCTACCATATGACCCAGCAATCCCACTCCTGGGCATATATTTGGAGAAAGCTATAATTTGAAAAGATACATGCACCCCAATGTTCATAGCAGCACCATTTATAATATCCAAGATATGGAAGCAACCTAAGTGTCTGCTGACAGATGAATGGAAAGAGAAGATGTGGTAATATATACACAATGGAATACTACCCAGTCATAAAAAAAGAGTGAAATAATGCCATTTACAGCAACATGGATGCACCTAGAGATTATCATACCAAGTGAAGTAGGTCAAAGATAAATATAACGATATCACTTATATGTGGAATCTAAAAAAATGATATGAATGAACTTATTTACAAACAGATACAGACATAGAAAGCAAACTTATGCTTACCAATGGGGAAAGCAGGGTGGGAGAGGAATAAATTAGGAGTTTGGGATTAACATATACACACTACTATATATAAAATAGATAACAAGGACCTAGTGTATAGCACAGGGAACTGTACTCATATCTTGTAATAACCTATAATGGAAATAAATCTAACAAATGTATATGTGTGTGTGTGTGTGTATTTTATATATATATATATATATATATATATATCTGAATCACTTTGCTGTAAATCTGAAACTAACACATTGTAAATCAACTATATTTCAATAAAAATTTTAAAATAAATAATTATTTTTCAAAATAAATAAATAAAAATGGGCAAAGGACTTGAATAGACATTTCTCCAAAGATGATATATGTGGCCAAAAACCATATGAAAAGATACTCAATATCACTAATTATTAGAGAAATGCAAATCAAAACCACAATGAGATACCATTTCACAACCATTAGGATGGCTACTATCAAAAAAAACCCAAAAAACAAAAGCAAAACAAACAACAGAAAATAGCAAGTGTTGGAGAAGATGTAAAGAAATGGGAACCCTTGTGCACTGTTGGTGATGTGAAATGGCACAGCCTCTGTGGAAATCAGTATAGAGATTCCTCAAAAAGTTAAAAATATTACTACTATATGATCCAGTAATTCCGTTTCTGAGTATACACCCAAAGGAATTGAAAGCAGGATCTCAAAGATGTATTTACACACCCATGTTCATAGTAGCATTATTCACAATAGCCCTGAGAGAGAAGCAACCCAAATGTCCTTTGATGAGTGGATGGATAAAAAAGTGTGATATAAACATACAAGGAAATATTATTCAGCCTTAAAAAGGAAGGAAATCCCATCACATGCCACAACATGGATGAACTTTGAGGACATTATGGCTAAGTAAAATAAGCCAATCACAAAAAGACAAATGCTGTATGAAATATCTAAACTAGTCAAATCAAATTCTTGGAAACAAAGTAGAATGGTGTTTTCTAGGGCCTGGGGAGAGGAGGAAATGGAGAGTTGTTTAATGAATTATAGAATTTCAGTTTTGCAAGATGAAAAAGTTCTGGAGAACTGTTGCAGAACAATGTGAATAAAGTTAACACTACTGAACTGTACATTTAAAAATAGTTAAGGGCTTCCCTGGTGGCGCAGCGGTTGGGAGTCCGCCCGCCGATGCGGGGGACGCGGGTTCGTGCCCCGGTCTGGGAAGATCTCACATGCTGCGGAGCGGCTAGGCCCGTGAGCCATGGCCGCCGAGCCTGCGTATCCGGAGCCTGTGCTCCGCAACAGGAGAGGCCACAGCAGTGAGAGGCCCTCGTACAGCAAAAAAAAAAAAAAAAAAAAAAAGTTAAGTTAAGATGGGGACTTTCCTAGCAGTCTAGTGGTTAAGACTGCACACTTCCTCCACAGGGGATGTGGGTTCGACCCCTGGTTGGGGAACTAAGATCCTACATGCCACACAGTGCACCCCCCCCAAAATAAAAAATTTCTTTTTAAATTAAAAAAAAAGTTAAGATGGTAAAATTTATGTGTTTTTCACCATAATTTTTAAGGCAGGTAGATGGTTCCAAATGGTCCAGCTTGCACATGAGTCTGAGTATAACATGGAGAACAGGTACAATGGTATTCCACTATTAGTTATAAATACAGAGAGTGCTGTTTTAGGGGGAAGAGAGTTTTATCTTTTTCACTGAAAGTAGAATATATAGCCTGCTATGGTTAAAATAAAGACTTAGATCTTCAAATGTTTTTGAGAGATTAGCCTGTCAGACTTTTTAAAAACGATTTCAACTATTGGAGTGAATCTACTAGCATATAATTACAGATGAAAGACTTATGGAGAAGGTGAGTGTCTCTAGAGGATTTTGCTGAGCCCCAACCAGGGATGAGCCCCAAACTAGAGGAGCCCTTGGTAAGTCTATTTGTTCCTGGAAATTTAGGTTTTTTCTAATAGATTTTAAGAGCCCATCTAGTCTGGGATGCCTGCCTTCATCCCATTAGTCTTGGTATGGGATGAGCTTTTTGGTTATTAATGGCTCATCTCTTACCCTACAGAGTAGAGTAGTAAATCTACTTTTATTTCCAAATCGCCTTTGGCTAATATGGGATAACAACGGTTATCTCAATTTCTTTGGTTTTTATCATTTATTCAAAGGCCAAACTTATCCTACAAAGAGTAGAGTGGCAAACTAATTAACTACCATCATAATTTATTGAGCACCTACTATACATCAGTCACTATACTGGACAATTTGCCCATTTTGTTTTTTTCCCTAAACTACACGATATTAAAATAGATATTAATGCCATTTTACAGTTGAAGCTAAAAAAAATTAAGTTATTTGCCCAAGGCCCAAGCAGGAGAGAGCTAGGATTCAAACTGAGATCTGCCGTACACTTAAGCCTACACTCTTTCTAGTACATTATATCACCTCCCTAGTCACAGAGAGTTATAAGTAGAAGAATTGTCTGGTCTACTCATTTTATTTCAAATGAAAATAAAAAGGTAAAATACTTCCTTTTCCATCTATTTTACTTATTTAGTAAAGAGTAGATGGCCCCAGGCAATCTTCTCTAAACGTTTCTGCTTACCCCTTCTCTTAATATGACAACCAGAAAAATACGGTACCTAACCAGAAAATTATTATTAGATGCTGTAAGAATTAGTGCAGATGCTTATGTAGTAATGTATTCCTAATAGTGTTGACCACCATTATTTCTATACACAAAACCTAATAGTCTTCATTGCACAGTTGATTTACTGAACTGACAAGCACTTAAATTCTAGAATTGTTAAGTCAGGATTTTAAGACTAGAACTAAATTATTTAATAGAGAATAGAAGAAAAAGTCATTTACTTAGAAATCCCATGCATATATTTTCATCTTACATTTCTCATAGCAGAAAGTACAAAATGTATATTCATTTTTCCATAATACCTAACAAGAAGAAATGCTTATTTCTTTTAAAATACTAAGACTACTCACTAAAATCAGTACCTGAAAAACTTCCAATATTTGTTAATACTGAAAAAAAGTTCACATATGTTGCCACTTCTTAAGAATGAAGGAGACCTGACTTCCTGTTTCTGTTGTTAATCGGCATCATGTTAGCAAGAAGGAACAGGCAGGGGTTCCAGGAAGGTGTGATGACTCTGAATTCGGTTTAGAAGCTGCTGTGCCACCGGTTTGAATTCTGTTTCCCAATGGAGTTTGTGATAGTTTTTTAGGTCTTGGTCAAAACTCCCATTCAGTGCTAGTTCTTCATCTGTATCAGAAAAATTAACATTACAGCAATTATTTAGAAACATAATCCTACTGAATTAAGTTTAATTTTTGAGGGCATGAGTTAAACTCATCCTGGATCATCTCTAATTCCAACAAGGCTTTTTTTTTTATGGGAGGAGTTCTTTAACTCTTTTCTGTTCTTTACAAAAACTTTTAAATAAGTATAGGTTAGTCTCTTAATTTAAAAAAGATAATAATCTTCTCAAAAAAAAAATCCTAGATTGACTTGAGCTCTTACTTCAATCTATCCCTAACGCTTACATGTTAGTCTACATCCAAAAGTCAGATCACAATTTCTCAGAATAAACAAAGTATTAATAGTTTATTTCCTCATCTGCACATGAGAAAAGTTAATTACTTCAGTGGTTAACAGGTATAAAAGAAGTTAGGAAATCTTTGGGGAAAGTAGCACAGGTGAATTTGACACTGTCAACTTGACTAAAAATCAAATTGCTCATTTCAGAGCAGGCCAGACATACTTCTTTGAAAAGACAACTCCTCCCTCTGCCACCTTATGCTCTCACCAATAAAAGTGAAAAGTGGGAGACTGAGAATCCTAAGGAGTATCAGAATCCCAAGTGAGTCCATGGATAATGCAGAAAAGCACTTGTAAAAAAAAAAAATGCAATATTACAACCCTGATTTGCTTTTTTTTTTTTTTTTTTTTTGCGGTACGCGGCCTTCTCACTGTTGTGGCCTCTCCCGTTGCGGAGCACAGGCTGCGGACGCGCAGGCTCAGCGGCCATGGCTCACGGGCCTAGGCACTCCACGGCATGTGGGAATCTTCCCGGGCCGGGGCACGAACCCGTGTCCCCTGCATCGGCAGGCGGACTCTCAACCACTGCGCCACCAGGGAAGCCCTTGATTTGCTTCTTAATCCAAGGGCACTCTGAATTCTGTGAATGTCATAAGTATATCCAACCCACGTAGGAAGACAAATGGCTACTGAGGTTTCTGCACCGACCTGCCACTGCATTTTTCTTTGTTCATATTGGACCCCATGTGAAGGACTTCAGGACAATGCACTGGCCTGCCAGTCAGAAGGTTGCTCTGCTACTTCCTAGGTCTGAGGCCTTCTTAAGTGGTAACCACTAAGTCCTAAAGTGACCACAAATATTGCTACTTGCATAATTCGCAAACTTTTTTCATAAGGCCAATTAAAATCCTACCATAAAATGCTTCATTAGTGTTTACATCAAATTTTCTACCCTGAATATTTTCAGTACACAGAGTGTACTTTGGCACTATTGGTGTTAGTGTCACCATCCAGGATAAGATAAGTCTGGAATCCCAGTCTGTACCTTCCCCTCCTCTCCTCCAGCCAAGTGGACAGCTATGCAGCTCTGAGATAAGTTCCGGGCAGACACACACACTTCAGCGAGGCTCTCCATGGAGACCCCTGTAAGCAAACCTGGCTCTCCCTACCCATTTGATAATCAGGGCCTTGAAAGAAAGAGAATACAGATGGTGTTCAATGCCTTCAAAGTCCTTCACGTTGGGCTACTTCCAAACAAAAGGAGTCTGTGAGAGACTGAGTGCTTTTGAATTTCTAGATCTTCTTCCTGCTCACTCTTCTCCAGATTTTCTGAGCACTAAACTTTCATTAAAAATGAATTCTCTTGTTTCATGCCCTTCTTACCCAAGCAGCTTAGGGCTGAGGGCTGCCCAGGCACCCCACAGTCCTTTCCTCTGCCCAGGGCTTTTGGTTGGATTTGATGGTTTTAGCCAAGTCACTATTTTGGTGTTTGGGGGTTTTTTAATCTAACGTCAAGACTATGTTACTTTTCTTGAGGCTTAGCACATAATTAGTTAATCTACACTCAGACCCTATTAATTGTAAATTGGGTTAGGCAAGATAACAAAAGTGGCCAAATACCTATAGGTAAGATAAAAGCAGTCTCAAGTTTCAAAGTAAATACAGCAAATGCCTAAAATGTGTCATATTGCACTAGGTATTAAATTTTGGAACTTGTACTGCAAAGAATAGCAGAGGCTAATCCAAGAAAAATTTAGGTCTATGATTTTCAAACTTTTTTTTTACTGTGACCTAAGAAGTCCATATTACATGATGACTATATACACACACTTAAATATTCATATACAAATAGCAAATGTTTCACAATAGAATACTTACTTTACTTATTTTACTTATTTATATATTACTACATGTACTATATATTTTTTTAAATAAATTTATTTATTTATTTTTGGCTGCGCTGGGTCTTTGTTGCTGTGTGTGGGCTTTTTCTAGTTGCAGTGAGCGGGGGCTACTCATTGCAGTGGCTTCTCTTGTTGTGAAGCACAGGCTCTAGGCGCACGGGCTTCAGCAGTTGTGGCACGTGGGCTCAGTAGTTGTGGCTCACGGGCTCTAGAGGTAGGTCCAGTAGTTGTGGCGCACGGGCTTAGTTGCCCTCCAGCATGTGGGATCTTCCTGGACCAGGGATCGAACCCATATCCCCTACATTGGCAGGAGGATTCTCAACCACTGCACCACCAGGGAAGCCCCATGTACTAAATTCTGATATTCTGTTTCTTTGCTACTTCATTTTTTAAAGATGCTGGTCACAGTGTGAAAAGTGCTGATTTAGATAACCAATTATTCTTAAACTTTCTTTGTGCACAACACACTTCCAAATACTAGAATTTTAGGTGAGATATTAGAAAGGATTAAAGGACTCAAAACAAGTTTGTCAGTGACCATTAGAACACAATCTCTATCTATTACAGTTGAAGGATCCTGCAGCAGCAATAAAAGCTTCCTCTACTCACGGCACCATTTCCTAGCTTGCTGTTCAGCACCAGGTGTCTCTTGAGGGTTCGATTATTGTTGTGACTTATTATAAGGCACAGTCCTTACATGTTCCAGAAGGACCTGATGGCTCTTTGGCATGGGCTTGGTGATGTGCTCCTCTAACTTGAACACTGGGTCCCCCTCTACCCCATCATATAACCTAGGTGCTAAGTTCCACATACCACAGACGAACGTAAAATAACCTAGTGTCGTTTACTTCACAATAACAAACTGCACACACTAATCACCATTTTCTGGCAATCCTGAGAGAAGCTCAGAGTAGCCTAGCGTGCCAGGGCACACCACTTAAGAACTTCAAGATAAACACATTGCTAATGAGTTTATAAGGAGTGGCTGCAGTACATCAGGAAGTTTCAGACAACATTCTTTTTAAGCCACTTTTCTAAAAGACTGTCAACATCCCAACCACATTGAGGACCATTACTTTCTTTTTCCAGTTCCCCATCAAGAAAAAGTTGGTTAACTTATTACATTGCTTTATCAACTGCCCTACCATCATTTCTAAAAACAGTGCTCACACTTCAGTGTGGGACTTTTGTGATCTAACAGCTCATCCTGTTTTCAAAATGGCCTGTTTTTCAGCTATTTTTGTAAAAGAATTGAAATTTAAGTATATTCTCACTCATGTATCAATTTCACCTGGTGCCACCCAACTGGCCAGACACAGCTACAACCCTGTCAGAAGTAAGGGTCTGATGCCCACACTGTGGAGAGAAGAGCCAGCAAGCAGCCGGTCCTCCACAGTGTGATGACCTGGCTCCCTGATGGACTATGTTGATTTTTGTTCCCCATGCCTCTGTCCCCTTCCACGGCAGGGTAGGGTAAGGGTATACTATGTAATGGAACAGCAGAAAAACACAGGGGCTAGATGGTTACTTTCTGATGAAGAGCCCTGGCCTTGCTACAGTATGATCTTACACAAGTCACCTAACCCTCCTAGACCTACCTACCTCATCTGTCACCTAGCTGATGACCTTAGAGAGATCTTACAAGGATAGAATGAACGTGCTTTTAAAAGTATACAGCACTATTAAAGATAACACTATTGTCAGTTAATCCACAAGCATCAAGAACCTGCTTTGCACAAGGCAATATCCTTCCCCTAAAGTGTCTCCACTGGAGTGGGGAAAAAAAAGATAAAAGTTACAAAACAATAATACAGGACAAGTTACACAGCTCATGATTAATTGCTATATAAGTAGTATAGATTTCCTATGACCATGGGCTTGAAAAGCTCATGGGAAGGGCCTGCAAGGACCGGCAGCATTGGGCCAGGTAGGTAAGGGATATGGCATGAGCAAAGGTACAAGGTTAGGGAAGCACGCGAAGCCCAACCCGGCTGTAGGGAAGGTTGGGGGAGGGAAGAGGTAGGAACAGGCCCGTTACAGTCGAGTGTCCGCCCGGTGTGCTGCCCCTTGCCGCGCAGCCGGCCGTGCCCACATCCCTTCAAGGTGCCACACGGCCCCACCATTTTGTTATATATCATTGACTGCCCCAGACTTAGGTGCCAAAGCAAACCACAGACAGCCTGTGGTCGAGGCAGCTGCTGCCTGAGGCACGAAAGCCCGACACCTCAGGAAAGTGACTCATGGAACCAGTCACATCTCCCGAATGGGACACAGAAAGTCATGCCAACAACAGAGGAGACAGAGTCCCACTCACGGAGCGCGGCAAGAAGACTCGAGGCAGCTGAAGCCACAGCCATGCAGGAGCCTAGAGGGAACGAGGGGGAGGAAGGGCTTTTCCTACAAGAGCTGAGACAGAGCACGGCTCCGTCTCAGCAGGGTGGAGCAGATGACGCCCGCTACTGAGGGGGCCACTTGGGGTCTCCGGTTCCACCTAGAACAACTTTCCTGGTCCTGAGTGCCTGTCTAGCAGGCTCTGGGCAATGCGCTTGTTTCCCGGCTTCCTTCTTCCCCGGACATCCTCTCCTTCAACTCCTTCATTAACCAGGGCAGAGGTTCTCAGTGCTGCCTGAAGAGCAGACTCACCTGTGGGACTTTTTAATGATGCAGATAATCAGCCTCCCACCCAGAGCTCCTGAATCAATTCCGGGGGATGGGGCCAGGACAAGTGTTTTTTTGTTGTTGTTTTTGTTTTTTAATTCCACAGCTGATTCCAATGTTCTGCCACAGTTGAGAACTGAATTAAGGCAAGTTGAACAGGCTTCTGCTCCTGGCAACCTGAGAAAGCGTCACGTCCACGGAGCAGATTGTGAACCTCAATGATTTAAAGTCACGCTCATTTTTCCTACTCTTATGCAAAATTTTATTTACGTGGAAAAAAGCAAATTTCACATCAACCTAGCACACCCGATTCTTTCAAATAGCTTCAGGTTCCGAGTTCCTGTTTAATAACGTGTTGTTACGACACAGCGTTTATGAAGCACTTTCACAACCGTGATTTGAGGCCTTGCTGTCTGTCAAGCTCTGTATCAGGTTCTTTGTACAGGTCTGCTCATTTATTATGCTTACAAGTCTGCAAAGCGGACATCAATCATCCCCATCTTAGACATGAGAAAATATAAGCTCAGAGAGGTTAAGCCCAAGGTTAAAAGCTTGATAAAGCGAGGCCTTAACTCAGAATTGTCTGACTACAGCCTTCTGGTCTTCCTGGAGTGTTCTTAGGATGCTTGTTTGATTTTCACGATTCCCTGCAACAGGGCAGGGATATCACGTCCCCATTTTACAGACGAAAAGACAGGCTCTGAGAGCTTCTCCTGTCGAGTCACCCCACCCCCCGAGAGAGGCTGGATTTGAAGCCACAGCCTCTGAGTCAAACCGAGTCTTTCCACACGGCCTTGCTGATCCAGCACAGTGCCTAGGCAATGGTAGGGACACCTCCGTTTTGGAAAAGAGATTATTTAAACACTCAAACTCATTTACTGACCCAAACCACTGCTGTTAGACCTAACCAAGGATGAAAAAATTATCCTAAAAATAGAAATTTTTCAAGGTAAGACACTCTCATCTTTCCTTTGGTTTGCATCAGTGATTTCCCACCGTTCAATGTAGGGCCCCACTGTAATGTCACATAGTTTCACAGACCCTCCCTCACATAATTAACATAGATGCTAATCAACACGTACGGGTTCATGAAATGCGTGACTTAATTCAGAGTAGCTTTCAGCTGTATTTCTCAATTACGACAACGTCTATATACTTTTTAAACAACAGCAATACATTTATGCCTAGATCTTCTATTTATGCGGTTTACAGAAAATGCAAACAAGGGGGGAAAGCCACAGAAGAAATCATGACATCAGGCAATGAGTTAAAAGTCCTTGCATCCCACTGTCAATAACATTCAGCCTCTTCCAGAGAGCTCCAAATTATAATAATCTTTAACATGCTCTTGTTACTTATAGAAACAAAACCACCCATACGCCTACCAATCTTTACCCATACAGGTCACAGAAAAAAGTTTTTTCTCATTTTGATAAAGCTCACAGACTCACAGTCAGGGTCTTACCTAAAAACGATGAGAGCAGGACTAAGAGTGTGTTGGCGGCCTCATCTCCAAAACATGACGAAGCACTGGTGATATTTTCACTGAAGTTCCATAAAGTTTTGCACACCAAGCAGGCCAGCTGCCAATCAGTGGGACCAAAATCCCTTAAACAATCCACTAACCTGAGTTAATAAAAGTCAAATTGAGAAGTTATTAGGACAGGATCTCTTTAAGTTTTATATCGTTAACATGCTTAACTTTCTGTGAGATTTCATATGCATTATATATAATTCAGTCTTATTAAAATTAATTTCGTATCTACAAATTTAAGCAGCTCTAAAGTAGCAATAACCTACTTCTGAATTATTTTAAACATCCAATGGAACCTAGATCCCCTCTCTAGCCCTAGCTTGGCACTTCCAAATGTTGAAATACCTCTGCCTGGGAGAAATGAGGAGAGGGACCCAAGCTCCCCGGAATACTATGTCCTCTGAATCCTGACAGAGTCAGGACCCCATGCCTTGAACTTACTTTTTAATGCCACCTCCTTCTTTTAGGATGACACGCTTGTCTTTATCCACGGTGAGGTTTAGAAGAACGCCACAGGCAGAAAAGCAAATATCCTGGTGCTTAGCATCCAGCAAAGCAATCATGAACTTGTGAACTGGGAGGGCAGAGAACGAATGCAGGCCAGTAAAGCTCAGGGGCCCCAGCTGTATTTCATTTCTCAAATGGCAAAGGGGAAATGGGGAACAGCTTGCAAAACTGGAAACCCTGCTCGGGGACTCGGTCCACTCTTCCTAAGTGGACTTCACCCACTGCTCAGAAGCACCTTCCCCAACATCCACCACTTCAGAACCTGCTCCCCGCCCCCTAGGCCCCCTGTCCCCTGATATTGCTGTATCTGATGCAGGCATCAGCTCCCCCTCCCAGGCAGTGGTAGAGCCCCCGCCCGTGGAGAGGAGGGAACCACGGGCCTTCCAATCACACAGGTGCCATTCATTTCATCTCTAACTTCTGGTTGTTCTCCAGGGCCCTTATGAACCTCCAGCAGCAACTTTCTTTAAATACACAGCCCTGGGAGAGGGGAGGACAGGCTCCAGTGGAGATCTTCCTGGAAGTCTTCCAGGGCCACAGTTTGTAAGACAAGACTTGCGCAGACCGCAGGAAACAAGCCTGTAGTGAGGCCGGACTTCCAGGGTAGGGGATGTCTCATATCAGGACAGGCTCCCAGCCTTCCCTTACTCCTAGAAATGGAACTGTTTGTCCTGTCTTCTCATCCCCCAGCAGGGGCTGGGCGAAGGGTTGGGGGAGAATGAATAAGGTGCGTGCTCTGTTCTACTGCTCACCTGAGAGGTGGCCACCCTGTGCTGACCTTGGCCTACTGATGTGTCACACAGTGAGCTTGGCAAAGGCTGCATCACATGTAAGTGTGTTTTTAAGAGTCTGAAGAATATACACTAGGGCTTCCCTGGTGGCGCAGTGGTTGAGAGTCCGCCTGCTGATGCGGGTTCGTGCCCCGGTCTGGGAAGATCCCACGTGCCGCGGACCGGCTGGGCCCGTGCGCCATGGCCGCTTAGCCTGCGCGTCCAGAGCCTGTGCTCCGTAACGGGAGAGGTCACAACAGTGAGAGGCCCGCGTACCGCAAAAAAAAAAAAAAAAAAAAAAAGAATATACACTAAAATGTTAACAGTTATCTCTGGGGTAGTGTTTTTTTTAATCTGTATTATCCAAAGTTTCTATCACGAACATAAATAATTAGGTATCTGTTACCGTTTTTACATGAAATATTTAAGACATACAAACAGTATGTTTAGTATACACTCTTGTGTACCTGCTACCCAGTTTAAGAAATAAAACATTACAGATTCAATTTTATATTTGGGGGCAACCATTCAAATGTAACTTTGTCTTAAATGTGGAGTTTATCATTTCCAACTACATTTATACCCTATTCCATTACCATGTGAGTATTACATAAATAATATCCAAGGTTGTTTTGCAGGTTTTAAAACTATATTAATGGCATTATTTCATATATGTCCTCCGATTACTAGCCTTTTTGCTCCTATATTACACGTTTGAGGTTGACGCATGGTGATATATGAACTTCTAGCTCATTTATTTTCATTGCTGTAGAAGCTTGGTTGCGTGAATATACCGTAATGTATTTATCCTCTTACCTGTTGATGACATTTAGGTTATTTCCAGTTTTCACTATTACAAGCAGTACTATAATAGACATTCCAGTACGTGATGGAGAATGTCTTTTGAGTCCATTCCCATGGACAGAAATGATGTGTACAGATTACTTGTTTCTCTTAAACACACGCACACGCACACACACACACACACACAGGCACACATGCGCCATCTCAAAACTCAGAAGACCCCTTGTGAAGGAGAGGGAAACGCTAAGAACACAGCCTAGGTCCGTCTTGGCATCCTGAGCTGAGAGCCTTACGGATGGACGGGACAGAATGTGAGGCACCACTTGTCCCAAAGCAGAAACAAGTATCACATTGTCATGACCCAAGCTGCAAAACCGCTCAGCTGTTTATTGGCAAGACATGCCTGTTTATGAATGTGAGTGTCATTAACTCACCATTTTTCTGCACAATGAAATCACAGATGTCATGGTCCTGGGAGAGATTTCCAAAAACGCGCACAGCCTCCAGGATTCCATCCATGTTGTGACTCACAAGGAGCTTTAAGAGCACTGGGTTTTGTGACCAGAGAAATAAAATTAGTGAACTTAAGTTTCAGTTTAAAGTCTATTAGAAACCAATATCATGCTAAATACTGATAATTTTAAAATTAAAAATGATAATAAAATTCCAACCATAGGGGATTTTAGCCAGTACTAAGAAACTAATGTGTCCCCGTATTCAACTTTCTTAGAATTAAATCAGGCTCTTAGATAGTAGCACCAGAAATCAGAAAATATAAATGCCTCCAGTTCTGTGTTTAGTTAGTAAAGTCAAAACCTTAAATCAACATGCATCTACCCAAACCCAACTCTGAACCTTACATTCAGCAATATAGAGCTTTTTGTCTTGAATTATGGAATTCTTCACTTGGTAGTAAGATAAGTTGTTGATCGCTGCCGTACTGTTGATCACCAGCTCCTCACAATCATCAATGGACTTAGATTCTGAAATAAAGTGAGGACAAGGGTGTCAAAGACTCACTGCAGGGCAGAAACCACAACATCCTCACTGCAACCCCAGCAGTGGCAGGGACAAGCCGTTGTCCCAGGCAAGGGCTGTGTGAGGGCAGTGTTTGCCCTCGCTGTTTGCTGCTTTATTTCCCATGACTCTTCCTGCAGGGAAATGCGCCAAAGGCAGGGGACCACTCTGGGCCAGGGTTTGGAACACTCTAAGCTCAGTCCCTCCAGCCAAGGGTCTGGAAAAGTCAGGCTGATCTAGTTCCTGTGTACAAAGGTGCCAACACCACTGAGCAGAGCTTGTTTGCCCTGACCCAGAGGTCCCCCGGGCCCCCCACCCTGGAAGTCTGTTCCCCAGACCTGCCCCCTCCCAAAAGAATGGCCCTCGGGTCATAATCCATCTATAACTCCTATAAACAGCTGCCTTCGAAACACGCAGTCTGATCGCCTCTCAGCTCCTCTGCTACCACCTAGTCCATCTTTCACCTCCCCACTGGCTTCTCTTCTTCTGCCTTTGCCTCTCTGAGCCTGTCCTCAACATGGTGGTCCTTTAAAATTCACTCAGATAACACCACTCCTCTCATCCGGCCCACAGGCCTGACCCAGCTGCCCCAGTCCTTACCTCCCTGGCCTCATTTGCTGCTCCAGCCCCCAGCTCCCCCCATCCCCACGCCAACCTCACCAGTCTTCTTGCTCTTTTTGAGCACGTCAGCCTGATCCTGCCCAAGAACCTCTGCACTGATAGTCCCCCGGTCTGGCACAGTCCTTCCTCCAGTTATCCAGGCTCACTCCTCATGTCCTTTGGGCTGCTGCTTAGCTGTCACCTTATTGGACATACTTTCCTCAGCCACCCTATATAAAATAGCACTGTTACTTTCCCCTCCCCCTCTTCTCTGTAACACATGTGACCACCTGACTTGTTATGTGTTTAATGTCTGTCTTCCAGCTCTAAGGTGTAAGCTCCACAAGACTAGGGACTTCTTTTATTCATCACTGCATTCCCAGCATCTAGAACAGTGTCTGCACAGAGCGGTGCTCAATAGAGAACTAATAAGAACCTACTGTACAGCACAGGGAACTCTACTCAATACTCTGTAATGACCTACATGGGAAAGGAATCTAAAAAAGAGTGGATGTGTGCATATATATAAACACAATATTGTAAATTAACTATACTCCAGTAAAAATTTAAAAAAAGAAAAGAAATCATTCCCTCTGGAATTCCCCCCGGAAATATCGACTAACAAAACAGAAAACTGTAGTATTTCAGTGTCTTGGGGTGGATCAGAATAAAACTTAGATGATAAACTTTTGAAGCAAAATAATAATAATAATAAACTTCATTGTTGTAAAAAAAATAAATAAGTGGTTGCTGAATGCAAGAATGAATGAATGAATGAATGAACCCTTTAGCTTAGCACATAAGACCCTTAGTTATTTTGTCCCTGCCTTCCACTCAGCCTCCAGACTCATCTCCTGGTGACTGAGACCACAGTGCAGAGAAGGGCAGATGCAGGGATGCCAGTCCGGAACCTCCTGTGGTGTTCCAGATGGCAAATAATGCTGAGGCTGGGGTGACGGTGGAGATGGAACAGGGAAGCCAGGCTGGAAAACTATTTAGGGAGGAAAACGGACAGTGTGTGGTGAAGACTAGATTGGGGGATGAGGGAGAGGAATCACTCAGGATGAGCTCTGGGTTTCTGGATTACATAATTGGATGGACGGCAATCCCATACTCTGAATTAATGGGAAGAAGGGCCAGGTGGAGGAAAGGTCATGAGTTAGACATCTTGAGGTACTTCTCAAGTACCCACAGTTGATGAGATCAGGTAAGGCAGTTGGACATACGGGTCTGGGAGTCAGAGGAAAACGCCAGGAGTCTGGTTATACTAAACTAGCTATAGCAGCCTCTGCCTCTCACCTCTGACCCTGCACACGCCCCCTCCACTTCACCCCCCGCCCTGCCCCGTGCCTGGAGTACATTCACTCCCCTCTCCACCCAGGCATCAGTCACCACCTGACTGGGAAGCCCTTCCCCAGCCTGGGAGGGAATAATCTCAGTGCCCACACATGTCTTGGGCCCTGATTTGCCCACTGGGCTTTACTGGTTAAGAAGTGCCTTGTACCTCTTTTTTTAAAAAATTGAAGTATAGTTGATAAACAATATTACCTCAGGTATAGAACACAGTGATTCAATATTTTTACAAATTATACTCCATTTAAAGTTATTATAAAATATTGGCTATATTCCCTGTGCTGTATGATATATCCTCATTGCTTATCTATTTTATACACAGTAGCTTGTACCTCAATCCCCTACCCCATCTTGCCCCTCCCCCTTGCCTCTGCCTACTGGTAACAACTAGTTCTCTATCTCTATGAGTCTATTTCTGTTTTGTTGTCTTCATTTGTTTGTTTTCTTTTTTTGGATTCCACATATAAGTGAAATCATTACAGTATGTCTTTCTCTGTCTGACTTACTTCACTTAGTATAATACCCTCTAGGTCCCTCCGTGTTGCTGCGAATGGCAAAATTTCATTCTTTTTTATGAGTAAGGAAGTGCCTTTTATCTCTTGTATGAAACCAAAGTTCCTCCGGGATAAGAGGGAGGCTGTGAGCTGAGCAGGAGGACTGTGCTAGCTCTTACATTCTCTAATTTAAATCTCCCTCCTTTCGGCCTTCTTTTCATTAAAGAGAATGACCTTTTTACAGTTTACTCTATTCAAAGGGAAATTCAGGCATTTGTTACGCTACAGAAAACACGCACTGGCCCTTCAGCCAGTGGTTCCTCCACCCACAGCAGCCAGCATGGGTCCAGTACCTGGCAGACACTCAATGAATACCTGGAGAAAGAAAGAATAAATGAGGCCCTAATTGCCTGGTTTGTTAGTTTAAATACATGGGAAGGGAATAAAGAACAGAATTATCTTGGACTTCAGTATGGATTCTACAGCAAGGAAATATCCTAGTGGCCTCAGGTTTCTAGGAGATCTGTAAAAAGATCCCAGGTGTTTTTGAGGGAGGCAAGGTAAAAGTAGGGACATAGGACCCCCAAAAGTATCCTCGCTTGCTTCGCTGGGACTCTGGAGCTGGAATCCTGATCTTCTACCTGCTGGCTGTGTGACCTTGTTCAAGTCATTTAACCTCCTTGGGCCTCAGTTTCCTTGTCTGCAAAGTGGGATAATAACTGCACCTACATTACAGATTTGTTACAAAGTTTAAATGCGTTAATACTTGTGAAGGGCTTATAAAAGTGCGTGGCACACTATGGGTGCTAAATAAACATCTGTTAATGAACAGGAGGGCTATCCAGAATGATGGCTCATGGGGAATGGCTTGATTGAATGTCTAAAACTTAGCAAAGAGGAATTCTCATCCCTGGTTCCCTCCATCCCTGGAGTGATGACAAAAGATCTTGGGCAGTGTCTAGGGATCTGTTTTTTTCTCTTGCCTTGGTAGGAGAATTTATTAGTTTGCCCAGAAAAAGGAATGTAGCTCTTATGTGTCACCACCCCCCTGTAGGACCTCACGTTTGGGAGCAGGGATAACGTCTGGCATCTGGGGCAAGAGGAGAGACATTCACAGCTACTAGGCATCTATCATGAACAGCACCAAGCACTTTCCATGCATTTAACCCCACAGAAGTTATTTATTAATAATGCTTTAAATGCACTTACATTTAAACCCGCAATGATTAATACTCTAAAGATACACCTGCCTCAGTCAGCTCAGGCTGCCGTAACAGAATGCCGTAAACTGAGTGGCTCAAACAACAGGAAATTATTTAACAGCTCTGGAGGTGAAAAGTCCAAGATCAGGGAGCCAGTATGGCTGGCTTCTGGTGAGGGCTCTTCATGGCTTGCAGATGGCTGCTTTCTCTCTGTGTACTCATCTAAACCTAATTATTTCCCAAATGCTCCATCTCCAAATACCATCAAACTGGGGGTTAGCGCTTCAACACATGAATTTGAGGGACACAGTTTAGTCCATAGCAGCCTCCTAATATCCCATTTTCTCCTCCCAGATGAGAACATTGAGGCTTAGAGAAAAATACCTTGCCTGATTTCACAGAGCACACATGTGAATCCAGGTCTGCCTGACTCATCCATCCTGCTTTTTCCACAGCATCTTGCTGAGTGCCTATTAGAGCCAGTTGGGGCAATAATTTGCCTCCAAAGAGCATGAGACACCCACCCAGCCCTCTGTAGCTGACTCATGAATATAAGAGAATCTGGAATTTGGAGATTCCACTAAGGCAGCAAATCGCTGCATCTGGGCGCTTGCTGAGAAGGCTGGTCCTTACTAGAAATATTTTTTATTTTAAAACACCCTCTGCAATGAGACTGGCCTCTGGAGGGGAGTCCTGGGGTACAAGCAACTCCTCTGTGAGGGGAGTAGGGCTGGGGAGAGGTGGAGGACAAGGTCCCAAGGGATGCCTTTCCCACGTGCCTGGGGGGAGGGTGCAGTGCAGCAAAGGTGTCAGGCTAGGAGGAGTGAGGACTTGCCCTGTTAGTCCCCAGTGCTCACTTAGTCCTCACTCCTCTTGGTCCCCCAGTGACCAAGACAGAGCACCTACCCTGTAGGTGCAAGACAAGAAAACTTTACCCTCCCAGAGGACTTGGTGATGGAGGAACGGAGGGGACAGGCCCTAGCCTCCTAAGGACTCTAGCCAGGCCCCCCTGGTTAACCCTTTCAGCTCTGGCCAAATCTGCTTCTCAGCCTTTCTTCTGCCTCCAAAGCATCAGTTTCCTAGAAGTCAAACACAAATTATCCATTGTACCTTTAGTTCATAGGAAGAAATGTAATTTCTAAGCTCAGAAAATACATATAAGACCAGGAATTTTCTCACTTCACATGTGAATATTAATAATTGCAGGAAAATGAATCAGGCAGAGCTTTATTTCTTAACTTGACTATCCACAGTGATGTGTCCAGGTGTCTAAGGGCAGGTCCTCAGGCTCTCCCCAGGTAGCTACAGTCAGGTGAAGCGATTTGGCCTGCCAGCAGATGAGAACTCACCGGGTGGGTTTCAGACACCTGCCAGCACCTCACTAGCCAGAGAGGCTAAAGGTGATTCTCTGAGCAGTGGGTTTCAACATTTAAGGGGCAGAAGAATCACCTGGGGGCAGGGGAGTAGTTGAAATGCATATTTCAAGACCCTAAAACCGTCCTTCAGGTAAAGCCTTTTTCTGGGTAAGACCAGAAACTGGAAAGGGTATTTTAATGAGCCCCATAGCTGACTCTGAGGCAGCTGGATCCCTGACTTCTGGGTGGAGAAGAATTGATCCTCCAGATGCAGAAGGATCATCAGAAGACAGGGAGATAGTACGGTCCAGGTGCTGAAAGTTTTGAGGTTGTTAGAGAAACTGAATTTCTGGAACAGCTCGATGCAGGTTTGCACAGACGGTTTAACGTGCCGTCAGCAGCTAGTCCCACACTAAATGTGTAGGTTTTTGAGTTATCATGTGGAAGTGATTAAGTCACAAGGAAAGACCTCAGTCAGAATTTAATAATCCTTCCTTAAGACCAGCAACATGTAGGGACTTCCCTGGTGGTCCAGTAGCTAAGACTCGGAGCTCCCAATCTAGCTCGATCCCTAGTCGAGGAACTAAGATCCCAAGTGCAGCAACAAAGATCCTGCGTGCTTCAACTAAGACCCCGCAGAGCCAAATAAATAAATAAACATTAAAAAAGAAAACAACAGGGGGACCTTGAAGATGGCGGAAGAGTAAGACGCGGAGATCGCCTTCCTCCCCACGGATACACCAGAAATACATCCACACGTGGAACAACTCCTACAGAACTCCTACTGAAGGCTGGCAGAAGACCTCAGACCTCCCAAAAGGCAAGAAACTCCCCACGTAACTGGGTAGGGCAAAAGAAAAAACAGAGACAAAAGAATAAGGACGGCACCTGCACCAGTGGGAGGGAGCTGTGAAGGAGGAAAAGTTTCCACACACTAGGAAGCCCCTCCGCGGGCGGAGACTGCGGGAGGCAGAGGGGGTTGTTTCGGGACCGCGGAGTAGTGCACAGCGACGGGTGCGGAGGGCAAAGCGGGGAGATTCCTGCACAGACGATCGGTGCCGACCAGCACTCACCAACCCGAGAGGCTTGCTGCTCACCCACCGGGGCGGGCGGGGCTGCGAGCTGAGGCTCGGGTTTTGGTTTTGGACGGAGCTCAGGGAGAGGACTGGGGTTGGCGGCTTGAACATAGCCTGAAGGGGTTAGTGCACCACGACTAGCCGGGAGGGAGTTCGGGGAAAAGCCTGCACCGGCCGAAGAGGCAAGAGACTTTTTCTTCCCTCTTTGTCTCCTGGTGCGCGAGGAGAGGGGTTTAAGAGCGCTGCTTAAAGGAACTCCAGAGACGGGCGCGAGCCGCGGCTGAGGGCGCGAGCCCCCGAGACGGGCGCGAGCCGCGGCTGAAAGCGCAAACCCCAGAGACGGGCGCGAGCCGCGGCTGAGGGCGCGAGCCCCCGAGACGGGCGCAAGCCGCGGCTGAAAGCGCAAACCCCAGAGACGGGCGCGAGCCGCGGCTAAAACCGCGGACCCCAGAGACGGGCGGGAGACGCTAAGGCTGCTGCTGCCGCCACCAAGGGGCCTGTGTGCGAGCACAGGTCACTCTCCACACCCCTCTTCCGCGGAGCCTGTGCAGCCCGCCACTGCCAGGTTCCCGGGATCCAGGGACAACTTCCCCGGGAGTACGCACGGCGGGTCTCAGGCTGGTGCAACGTCACGCCGGCCTCTGCCGCAACGTCACGCTGCCTCTGCAGCTGCAGGCCCGCCCCGCACGTAGTGCCCCTCCTACCCCCATCCCCCAACCCCCGGCCTGAGTGAGCCGGAGGCCCCGAATCAGCGGCTCCTTTAACCCCGTCCTGGCTGAGCGAAAAAACAGACGCCCTCCAGCGACCTACACGCAGAGGCAGGGCCAAATCCAAAGCTGAGCTCCTGTGAGCTGTGAAAACAAAGAAGAGAAAGGGAAATCTCTCCCAGCAGCCACAGAAGCAGCGGATTAAAGCTCCACAATCAACTTGATATACCCTGCATCTGTGGAATACCTGAATAGACAAGGAATGATCCCAAATTGAAGAGGTGGAATTTAGGAGCGAAATCTATGATTTTTTTCCCTTTTCCTCTTTTTGTGAAGGTGTACGTGTATGCTCCTGTGTGACATCTAGTCTGTATACTCTAGCTTCCACCATTTGTCCTAGGGCTCTATCCGTCCATGACTTTTTTTTAAAAATTCTTTTTCTTAATAATTAAGTTTAATTGTAATAACTTTATTATACTTTACCTTCGTTCTTTCTTTCTTTCCTTCCTTCCCTCCCTCCTTTAGACAACGAATCACCCCAAATTGAGGAGGTGGTCTCAGGGAGCAGGATTTATGATTTTTCCCCCTTTACCTCTTTTTGTGAAGGTGTATGTGTATGCTTCTGTGTAAGATTTTCTCTGTATAGCTTTGCTTCCAACATTTGTCCTAAGGTTCTATCCGTCCCTTTTTTTTTTTTCTAAATATTTTTTAATTCAATAACTATATTATACTTTATTTTATTTTACTGTATCATCTTTCTTTCTGTCTTTTTTTCCTTCTTTCCCTCCTTCCTTCCTTCCTCCCTCCCTCCCTCCCTCCCTTTCTTTCCTTCTTTGCTTCTTTCTTCCTTCTTTCCTTTCCTCCTTTCCTTCTTTCTTTCCTCATACTTCTACTAATTCTCTCTACTTTTTCTCCCTTTTATTCTGAGCCGTGTGGATGAAAGGCTCTTGGTGCTCCAGCCAGGAGTCAGGGCTCTGCCTCTGAGGTAGGAGAGCCAACTTCAGGTCACTGGTCAACAAGAGACCTCCCAGCTCCACATAATATTAAACAGCGGAAATCTCCCAGAGACCTCCATCTTAACACCAGCACCCAGCTTCACTCAACGACCAGCAAGCCACAGTGCTGGACAACCTATGCCAAACAACTAGCAAAACAGGAACACAACCCCACCCATTAGCAGAGAGGCTGCCTAAAATCATAATAAGGCCACAGACACCCCAAAACACACCACCAGACATGAACCTGCCCACTAGAGAGACAAGATCCAGCCTCATCCAGCACAACACAGGCACTAGTCCCCTCCACCAGGAAGCCTACACAACCCACTGAAACAACCTTAGCCACTGGAGACAGACATCAAAAACAACGGGAACTACGAAAGTGCAGCCTGCAAAAAGGAGACCCCAAACACAGTAAGATAAGCAAAATGAGAAGACAGAAAAACACACAGCAGATGAAGGAGCAAGATAAAAACCCACCAGACCTAACAAATGAAGAGGAAATAGGCAATCTACCTGAAAAAGAATTCAGAATAATGATAGTAAGGATGATCCGAAATCTTGGAAGTAGAATGGACAAAATGCAAGAAACAGTTAACAAGGACCTACAAGAACTAAAGATGAAACAAGCAACGATGAACAATGCAATAAATGAAATTAAAATCACTCTAGATAGGATCAATAGCAGAATAACTGAGGCAGAAGAACGGATAAGTGACCTGGAAGATAAAGTAGTGGAAATAACTACTGCAGAGCAGAATAAAGAAAAAAGAATGAAAAGAACTGAGGACAGTCACAGAGACCTCTGGGACAACATGAAACGCACCAACATTCGAATTATAGGGGTTCCAGAAGAAGAAGAAAGAAAGAAAGGGACTGAGAAAATATTTGAAGAGATTATAGTTGAAAACTTCCCTAATATGGGAAAGGAAATAGTTAATCAAGTCCAGGAAGCACAGAGGGTCCCATACAGGATAAATACAAGGAGAAACACGCCAAGACACATATTAATCAAACTGTCAAAAATTAAATACAAAGAAAGCATATTAAAAGCAGCAAGGGAAAAACAACAAATAACACACAAGGGAATCCCCATAAGGTTAACAGCGGACCTCTCAGCAGAAACCCTACAAGCCAGAAGGGAGTGGCAGGACATACTGAAAGTGATGAAGGAGAATAGCCTGAAACCAAGACTACTCTACCCAGCAAGGATCTCATTCACATTTGATGGAGAAATTAAAACCTTTACAGACAAGCAAAAGCTGAGAGAGTTCAGCACCACCAAACCAGCTTTACAACAAATGCTAAAGGAACTTCTCTAGACACGAAACACAAGAGAAGGAAATGACCTATAGTAGCGAACCCAAAACAATATATAAAATGGAAATAGGAACATACATATCGATAATTACCTTAAATGTAAATGGACTAAATGCTCCCACCAAAAGACACAGATTGGCTGAATGGATACAAAAACAAGACCCTTATATATGCTGTCTACAAGAGACCCACTTCAGAACTAGAGACACATACAGACTGAAAGTAAGGGGATGGAAAAAGATATTCCATGCAAATGGAAACCAAAAGAAAGCTGGAGTAGCAATTCTCATATCAGACAAAATAGACTTTAAAATAAGGACTATTAAAAGGGACAAAGAAGGACACTACATAATGATCAAGGGATCGATCCAAGAAGAAGATATAACAATTGTAAATATTTATGCACCCAACATAGGAGCACCTCAATACATAAGGCAAATACTAACAACCATAAAAGGGGAGATCAACAGTAACACATTCATAGTAGGGGACTTTAACACCCCACTTTCACCCATGGACAGATCATCCAAAATGAAAATAAATAAGGAAACACAAGCTTTAAATGATACATTAAACAAGATGGACTTAATTGATATTTATAGGACACTCCATCCAAAAACAACAGAATACACATTTTTCTCAAGTGCTCATGGAACATTCTCCAGGATAGATCATATCTTGGGTCACAAATCAAGCCTTGGTAAATTTAAGAAAACTGAAATTGTATCAAGTATCTTTTCCGACCACAACGCCATGAGACTAGATATCAATTACAGGAAAAGATCTGTAAAAAATACAAACACATGGAGGCTAAACAATACACTACTTAATAATGAAGTGATCACTGAAGAAATCAAAGAGGAAATAAAAAAATACCTAGAAACAAATGACAATGGAGACACAACGACCCAAAACCTATGGGATGCAGCAAAAGCAGTTCTAAGGGGGAAGTTTATAGCAATACAAGCCCACCTTAAGAAGCAGGAAACATCTCGAATAAACAACCTAACCTTGCACCTCAAGCAATTAGAGAAAGAACAAAAAAACCCCAAAGCTAGCAGAAGGAAAGAAATCATAAAAATCAGATCAGAAATAAATGAAAAAGAAATGAAGGAAACAATAGCAAAGATCAATAAAACTAAAAGCTGGTTCTTTGAGAAGATAAACAAAATAGATAAACCACTAGCCAGACTCATCAAGAAAAAAAGGGAGAAGACTCAAATCAATAGAATTAGAAATGAAAAAGGAGAAGTAACAACTGACACTGCAGAAATAAAAAAAATCATGAGAGATTACTACAAGCAACTCTATGCCAATAAAATGGACAGTCTGGAAGAAATGGACAAATTTTTAGAAATGCACAACCTGCCAAGACTGAATCAGGAAGAAATAGAAAATATTAACAGACCAATCACAAGCACTGAAATTGAAACTGTGATTAAAAACCTTCCAACAAACAAAAGCCCAGGACCAGATGGCTTCACAGGTGAATTCTATCAAACGTTTAGAGAAGAGCTAACACCTATCCTTCTCAAACTCTTCCAAAATATAGCAGAGGGAGGAACACTCCCAAATTCCTTCTACGAAGCCACCATCACCTTGATACCAAAACCAGACAAGGATGTCACAAAGAAAGAAAACTACAGGCCAATATCACTGATGAACATAGATGCAAAAATCCTCAACAAAATACTAGCAAACAGAATCCAACAGCACATTAAAAGGGTCATACACCATGATCAAGTGGGGTTTATTCCAGGAATGCAAGGATTCTTCAATATACGCAAATCTATCAATGTGATAAACTATATTAACAAATTGAAGGAGAAAAACCATATGATCATCTCAATAGATGCAGAGAAAGCTTTCGACAAAATTCAACACCCATTTATGATAAAAACCCTCCAGAAAGTAGGCATAGAGGGAACTTTCCTAAACATAATAAAAGCCATATATGACAAGCCCACAGCAAACATCATCCTCAATGGTGAAAAACTGAAAGCATTTCCACTAAAATCAGGAACAAGACAAGGTTGCCCACTCTCACCACTCTTATTCAACATAGTTTTGGAAGTTTTAGCCACAGCAATCAGAGAAGAAAAGGAAATAAAAGGAATCCAAATTGGAAAAGAAGAAGTAAAGCTGTCACTGTTTGCAGATGACATGATACTATACATAGAGAATCCTAAAGATGCTACCAGAAAACTACTAGAGCTAATCAATGAATTTGGTAAAGTAGCAGGATACAAAATTAATGCACAGAAATCTCTGGCATTCCTATATACTAATGATGAAAAATCTGAAAGTGAAATCAAGAAAACACTCCCATTTACCATTGCAACAAAAAGAATAAAATATCTAGGAATAAACCTACCTAAGGATACGAAAGACCTGTATGCAGAAAATTATAAGACACTGATGAAAGAAATTAAAGATGATACAAATAGATGGAGAGATATACCATGTTCTTGGATGGGAAGAATCAACATTGTGAAAATGACTCTACTACCCAAAGCAATCTACAGATTCAATGCAATCCCTATCAAACTACCACTGGCATTTTTCACAGAACTAGAACAAAAAATTTTGCAATTTGTATGGAAACACAAAAGACCCCGAATAGCCAAAGCAATCTTTAGAACGAAAAAAGGAGCTGGAGGAATAAGGCTCCCTGACTTCAGACTATATTACAAAGCAACAGTAATCAAGACAGTATGGTACTGGCACAAAAACAGAAAGATAGATCAGTGGAACAGGATAGAAAGCCCAGAGATAAACCCACGCACATATGGACACCTTATCTTTGATAAAGGAGGCAGGAATGTACAGTGGAGAAAGGACAGCCTCTTCAATAAATGGTGCTGGGAAAACTGGACAGGTACATGTAAAAGTATGAGATTAGATCACTCCCTAACACCATACACAAAAATAAGCTCAAAATGGATTAAAGACCTAAATGTAAGGCCAGAAACTATCAAACTCTTAGAAGAAAACATAGGAAGAACACTCTATGACATAAATCACAGCAAGATCCTTTCTGACCCACCTCCTAGAGTAATGGAAATAAAAACAAAAATAAACAAATGGGACCTAATGAAACTTCAAAGCTTTTGCACAGCAAAGGAAACCATAACCAAGACCAAAAGACAACCCTCAGAATGGGAGAAAACATTTGCAAATGAAGCAACTGACAAAGGATTAATCTCCAAAATTTACAAGCAGCTCATGCAGCTCAATAACAAAAATACAAACAACCCCATCCAAAAATGGGCAGAAGACCTAAATAGACATTTCTCCAAAGAAGATATACAGAATGCCAACAAACACATGAAAGAATGCTCAACATCATTAATCATTAGAGAAATGCAAATCAAAACTACAATGAGATATCATCTCACACCAGTCAGAATGGCCATCATCAAAAAATCAAGAAACAATAAATGCTGGAGAGGGTGTGGAGAAAAGGGTACACTCTTGCACTGCTGGTGGGAATGTGAATTGGTTCAGCCACTGTGGAGAACAGTATGGAGGTTCCTTAAAAAACTACAAATAGAATTACCATATGACCCAGCAATCCCACTACTTGGCATATACCCTGAGAAAACCAAAATTCAAAGAGAGTCATGTACCAAAATGTTCATTGCAGCTCTATTTACAATAGCCAGGACATGGAAACAACCTAAGCGCCCATCATCGGATGAATGGATAAAGAAGATGTGGCACATATACACAATGGAATATTACTCAGCCTTAAAAAGAAATGAAATTGAGCTATTTGTAATGAGATGGATAGACCTAGAATCTGTCATACAGAGTGAAGTAAGTCAGAAAGAAAAAGACAAATACCGTATGCTAACACATATATATGGAATTTAAGGGAAAAAAATGTCATGAAGAACCTAGGGGTAAGATAGGAATAAAGACGCAGACCTACTGGAGAACGGACTTAAGGATATGGGGAGGGGGAAGGGTGAGTTTTGACAGGGCGAGAGAGAGTCATGGACATATACACACTAACAAACGTAGTAAGGTAGATAGCTGGGGGGAAGCAGCCGCAAGGCACAGGGATATTAGCTCGGTGCTTTGTGACAGCCTGGAAGGGTGGGAAGGGGAGAGTGGGAGGGAGGGAGACGCAAGAGGGAAGACATATGGGAACATATGTATATGTATAGCTGATTCACTTTGTTGTGAATCAGAAACTAACACACCATTGTAAAGCAATTATACCCCAATAAAGATGTTTAAAAAAAAAAAAAAAAAAAAAAAGAAAACAACAAAAAAGGATCAGCAACATGCAGAGTAACCCTGTCACTTACTAACTTTGTGACCTCTAAAAGTCACTTTATCTCACTAAGCCTGTTTCCTCCTCTGTGAAATGGCTAAATAACAACAACCTACTGTCGCACAGCTGCTGTGAGGTAACAGATGTGAACATGCTTCTTAAACTGCGCGGCTATGATGGTGATCATTTTGTAATGTACAGAAATACCAAATCACTATGTTGTGTACCTGGAACTAACATAATGTTTTCGGTCAACTATACCCCAGTTAAAGAATAAATAAAATAGGGCTTCCTTGGTGGCGCGGCGGTTGGGAGTCTGCCTGCCAACGCTGGGGACACGGGTTCAAGCCCTGGCCCGGGAGGATCCCACATGCTGCAGAGCAGCTAGGCCTGTGCGCCGCAACTGCTGGGCCTGAGCTCTGGAGCCCACGTGCCACAGCTGCTGGGGCCTGCACGCCTGGAGCCCGTGTTCCACAGCGGGAGAGGCCACGACGATGAGAGGCCCGCGCACCGCGGCAAGGGGTAGCCCCCGCTCACTACAACTGGAGAGGGCCCGCGCACAGCAACGAGGACCCAACAGAGCCATAAATAAATAAATAAGTTTATTTTTAAAATTAAATAAATAAATAAAATAAAAATAAATTACACCGCTCCACAACAAGGGAAGGCACGGTCACTTATACTCCCACACACCAAAAGCTGGGCTCTGTGGCTCTGTCCTCTCAGCTTTCACGTTCTGTGTACCCCTTGCTGCTGGCACTTTCCATAAGCTTCTTGTCTATACACCTGATATTCCTCCACCACGTACCCTGAGTTCCCTGAAAGCAGATACCAACCTATACTTTTTTAAACGTTGTGCTGGCCTGAGTGTTTGTGTTCCCCTCCAAATTCATATGTTGAAGCCCTACCCGCAATGTGACTATATTTGGAGATAGGGCCTGTGAGGTGGTAAAAGTTAAATGAGGTCGTAAAGGTGGGGCCCTCATCCGATAGGGCTGGTGCCCTTAGAAGAAAAGGAGGAGACACAAGAGCTCTCTCTCCACCATGTGAGGACACAGCAAGAAGGTGGCCATAGACAAGCCAGAAAGAGGATTCTCACCAGACACCAACCCTGCTGGCACCTTGACCTTGGAATTCCAGCCTACAGACTGTGAGAAATAGATTTCTATTGCTTAAGCTACCCAGTCTGTGGTATTTTGTTATGGCATCCTGAGCAAACTAAGACAAACCTCTTTTAACATACAGCGTAGGACTGATTATGCAGTGAAGACTCAGTAAATGAGTGGCAAAGGGGCAAAGTTCAAAGATTACCCCAACACATCATTTTCATCAGGCATGAATGCTTCTTCCACAACAACACGATCTTTCAGAGTCTGGTAAGTAGTGGCGAAGTAGATCACTCTAGATGGCAGTCAATTTCCTTGCACACTAGTAGGCAGAGGTGCCCATGGGAAATGACAAGGCCTAAAAAGTGGAAGGGGGGGTGCTATGGACTGAACTGTGCCCCTCCCAAATTTGTTTGTTGAGGCCCTCACCTCTAATGCGCCTGTATTTGGAGGTAGGGCTGTTAGGAGGTAATTAGGGTTAGATGGGTGGAGTCCTTATCCAATAGGATTGGTGGCATTAGAAGAAGAGGAAGAGAGAGAGAAGGCAGCCGTCTATAAGCCAGGAAGAGAGGCCTCACCAGAACCAACCACGCCGGCACCCTGATCTCAGACTTTCAGCCTCCAGAAGTGTGAGAAAGTGTCTGTTGTTTGAGCCACCCAGGCTATGCTATTTTGTTGTGGCACCCTAAACAGACTGAGACAGGTTTGGGTGCCTAGCAGTGAGGTGATACTGTAACAAATACCTAAAAGTATGGAGGTGGCTTTGGAACTGGGTAATGGGTAGAGGCTGGAGGAGTTCTGAGATGTATACAAGAAATACGGATGTCAAAGGTTGTGAAATAAAATTCATATTTTATGGCAAGACAAGAAAAATTTAAACATAGAACTTCTTCTCTGCTCTTTGGCCTCCTCTCTCCCCACACTGTGCTTTGTGTATCTGCCTTATGCATCGACCAAACCTCTCCCATCAGTAGGAATACCTGTTCAACCATAAAGAGCAACATTCTCCTAGCATCAAGACGACTCCTTCCTTAAAAGATAACATTCCTTCTTGTCTTGTAAGGGGTCACATGACCCCTTAGATCTGGATTATGTCAACTGTCGATAACACATCATTTGACGTACAGCCTTCTGCCTCAAAAAAACTTATGTAACTGTGCCTTGATTTCTAACCAGTGGAACAGTTCTCAAAGCTTTCTGAGATGCTCTTCCTGGGTTATAATCCTCAAATTTGGCTCAAATAAAATTTTCCAATTCTTTCTTTGATCCACTGATTTTTTTTTAATGTAAATTTATTTATTTATTATTTTGGGCTGCGTTGAGTCTTCATTGCTGCACACGGGCTTTCTCTAGTTGCGGCGAGCGGGGGCTACTCTTTGTTACAGTGAGTGGGCTTCTCACTGCAGAGCAAGGGCTCTAGGCTCACAGGCTTCAGTAGTTGTGACACACGGGCTCAGTAGTTGTGGCACATAGGCTCTGCAGCTGCAGCTCGCGGGCTCTAGAGCGCAGGCTCGGTAGTTGTGGCGCATGGGCTTAGCTGCTCCGTGGCATGTGGGATCTTCCCAGACCAGGGCTTGAACCTGTGTCCGCTGCATTGGCAGGCAGATTCTTAACCACTGCACCACCAGGGAAGCCCACTACTGATTCATTTTTTGTCAACAGGGTGATTCCGGCAAAAGCTCAAAGACAAGAGAGAGCTGGAGAGAAAGCTTCCATCTTCTTAGAGAACACAGAAATAATCATGAATACAATGCTGTTAGGAAGATGGACATTAAAGGCCACTCTGACAAAGCCTCAGATGGAAAGGAGGAACAGGTCCTTGGAAACTGCAGGAAAGGTGATCCTTGTTATAAAGTGGCAAAGAATTTGTCTGAATTGTTTGTGTTCTAGTGTTTTGTGGAAGGTCTAGTTTGCGAGCAATGATACTGGGTATTTAGTTGAGAATTCCAAGCAAAGTGTTTAAGGAGAGGCTTGGCTCTTCCTGACTGCTTACAGTAACATATAAGAAGAGAGGGATGAACTGAAGAAGTTGTTAAGCAAAAGGAACTAGAACTTGAAGATTTGGAAAATTCTCAGCCTTTCCATATTGCAAGAAAGAAGAAAGCATGTGCTGGAGAGAATACCAAGGGTGTGGTTGGCCTATCACTCAGTAAAGAGTTTACGGGATTATGTGAGCAGAAACACTGCCAATTTGAACTGAAGCTGAGACAGGACCAAACGAAGGAAGGCTGTCAGACTCCTTGGATTTGACAGGACAGAGTATACAGCTATTTGGCTGTGAATATGCACTATTCTTCTAGTAGAGAAGAAAATGACCCCAGTGGTGATTCAGAGATCACCAGGGCCACTGCCTCAGTTTCAACAGGCCACACTGGCCTTCACCCCAAAGCTTTGAGGGCAAGACTGCCCTGCAGAGCCCTGGTGGCCTAACTGACAGAGCTGTGGAGGAAGGGCCACTGCCCCAGTGCGTCTGCAAGGTAAAGCACCTAACCAAAGAGGATTATTCTCAAGCCTTAAGATCTGATGGGGGCTTCCCTGGTGGTGCAGTGCTTAAGAATCCGCCTGCCAATGCAGGGGACACAGGTTCAAGCCCTGGTCCAGGAAAATCCCACATGCCGTGGAGCGGCTAAGCCCATGCACCGCAACTACTGAGCCTGTGCTCTAGAGCCTGCGAGCCATGACTACTGAGCTCGCATGCCACAAGTACTCAAGTCCACGCCCCTAGAGCCCAGCTTCACAACAAGAGAAGCCACCGCAATGAGAAGCCCACGCACCGCAACAGAGTAGCCCCTGCGCTGCAACGAAGAGTAGCCCCTGCTCGCCGCAACTAGAGAAAGCCCGCACGCAGCCAAAAATAAATAAAATAAATAAATTTGTTTAAAAAAAAAAAGATCTGATGGAATTCGCCTTACTAGGTTTGGGACTTGCTTGGGACCCATCACACTTTCTTTTTTTTCCTATTTCTCTCTTCTGGAATGGGAATGTCTATCCTGTGCCTGCCCCACCATTGTATCTTGCATATAACGTGTCTGGTTTCACAGCTTCAAGCAGGAGAGGAATTGTTCCTCAGGATGTATCGTATCTATCTGATTTAGATGATATTTAAATGAGATTTTGGACCTTAGACTTTAGAGTTGATGCTGGAATGAGTTAAAATTTGGGGGGCTGCTGGGATGGAATGAATGTATTTTGCATGTGAGAAGGACATGAATTTGGGGGACCTGGGGTCGAATACTATTGACTGAATTGTGTCCCTTCCCCCAAATTCATACGTTGAAGCCCTAACCCCTAATGTGATTATTTTTGGAGACAGGGATTTTAGGAGGTCAAGTTAAATGAGGTCGTAAGGGTGGTGTCCGTATCTGATAGGGTGGTCTCATAGAAGAGAAAGATCATTCTCTTTCCCATGTGCACATGCACACGTTGAAGAAAAGCCACAGTAAGACTTAGTGAGAATGTAGCCACCTGCAAGCCAGGAAGAGGGCTCTCCCCGGAGCAGAATCAGCGGGCACTTTGATCTTGGGTTTCCAGCCTCCAGAGCTGTGAGAAATAAACTTGGGTTGCTTAAGCCACCCAGTCTGCAGCATTTTGTTATGGCAGCTCCAACTGACTCATGTGGGGTGGGCGGGGGAATGGGACCTGAATGACCAGGGGCTCTAATTACTGATAATGTAAAAGGTGAAAAAAATAAAAAGAGAAATAAACTTTAATCGTGTGGACTTACCCCAGGAAAAATTTGGGATTTTAAACTCTGTGGTTCCTTTGGCCAATTTTTTACAACTTGATTGGCATGCTTTCAAAAAAAATTGTGATATAATCCACATACTGTAAAATTCACTCTTTTAAATTGTACAGTTCAGTGAGTTTTAGTAATAATTTGTATTACTATTTTTTTCTTTTGTATCTTTTTTTACAAAAATCTGGACGACTTTTGAGGCAGTTCTGAACAGAAAAGGAATGAATTTTCCTTCACAGCTGAGAAGGCCTGTTAAAGCTAGCCGACTAGCTAAAGCCCCCATGGCACCCGAGACCCGGTCCATCTCCCAGCAACGCCCTTGCCGCCAGGGGGCCTCGTTTCTTACCCAGCATGGCGAGGAGCAGGCCCACGATGCGCGGGTGGGCGGCGATGGCTGGGCCCACGCTCGGGTGGATGGCCAGGTTGGCGAGCACGCGGGTCAGCTTGATGAGTACGTCCTCCGCCTGGGCCGGCCTCGGCACCTTGGGCCTCTCTTCTCCTTCCCCCAGGGGCTTCTGGGAATGCAGATCCAGTTTGTAGAATGTATGGAATAAAGACAGCAGAGTCGGGATGCTCCCTTTCTCTTTGGAAAACTGCTCACGAGCCTGGTTATTTTTCGCTGTCAGGTTGCCAAGAATAAAAACAATACGAACGACTAAATCCTGCAATAAATTAAAGACAAAGAGTCACAAGACCGAAGGGGTTGAGACAAGTTGTTGGGAAGAGGACAGTATTTAATTAATTCACAATTTAATTAATAGTAAAATGGAACACATCTGGCTTCTTCTGACTTGTACAGTATTTGATTCCCAAGATTGGTGCAAAGTGACAGAGGAGATTAAAAGCATTTGGCAACAATGAAAGAATACAAACTGATTGATGCTGTTAGCAAGGTCTATTAACTTCAGATCCTTCATCTGAAATGCTGCCTGGCTTTTTTTTTTTTTTTCCTGGAGAGCAATTAGTTGAGCAGGATGACATTACTAGCAATGTGTCACATAAATCTAAGTCTTGACCCAAACAGGCTTCTTGAGTATCCAAATCTTTTCCTAAAAGTTCACCTCTTGCTGAGGCACTGTGTTTCTAAACCCGGTGTCTGTCCCATGGTGGCTAATCATTGTGTTACAGCAGGCTTTCTCAGCCTGGGCACTGCGGACTTTGGGGGCTGGATAATTCTTTGCTCTGGGGGGCTGTTTATGTTTAGTGGCATTCCTTTCCTACTAGATACCAGAAGCACTTCCCCAGATACCACAACCAAAAATGTTTCAACGTCCCCTGAGGGCAAAATGGCCCCCAGGTGAGAACCACTGTTACAAAGTGTTCACTACTTTAAAGCAGTATTTGTCTTTCTTGACCAGGGTAGTGGTTACATGGGTGACACTTTTATAACTGTTTGCTAAATGGTACAAATGTGTTTTGTGCACTTTTCTGTATATAAGCCATATTTCACAATAAATAAACGTTTCTAAAAAATCCCAAGCTGAGACCACTTTACAACCGAACAAGAAACAGAAACAATTACATTCTTAATTTGACAACAGCAGGCAGACATACCAGTTCAGTTGTTAAAGGAAAACTTACTGAGGGGCTACAACTGGCCAGGGTGCTAATGCTCACTGTGCAGGCGCTGTGCTATTTACAGACAAGAAACTGGCTTGGAGAAGCTGCCTTGGTCACAGCCAGTGAGGGGTGGAGTCAGGATTTGAACCCAGGATTACCCAGACCTGGAGTCCTTCCTACACCCATGCCTCTCACCTGGCCTGTTATTTACGAACCTCCTTCGGCCTGCCCTGCTTTCAGAGCAGTAAAGGAATTATCTCCTTTTAAATGTAAATATGTCACCAGGAGGGATTCTGATAAAGGTTAATTTATCAGATCTGTAGTCAGCAATAGCCTTAAGGAACTGGGACAAAGGGCAAAGGGCTGGGTTGGTTTTTCTCCAGGTGGGACCTGGGGGGATGGGAGCAGCACTGAGCACTGTGTGTGGCCTAGAGAGAGTGGGTGATCCAGGACAAAGGACAAGACACTGGGGTTTGCCTGGGTCTGCTCTGCCAATACCAACTTGTTCCTGCTTGTTCCTGAAAAAGTCTTCCCTGGCCCTGGTGAAGAAGCAGCCAAGCTGCTGCTTGTGAAGCTGGGAATCATTTGGCAACATTAAGGAAGGATGGAGTCTAACACGATGGATGCGCTGGCCCAGGAGAGCATTCACACCGGGGGTGTGTGTGGGGGGGGTTGGGGAACCTCAGCTGGGCAGTGTGCAACCAATCACAGCAGGTGGTCCAGTCAGGGGACCCACTCCTGCCCCCACCCCAACTGGAATGCTAGTCCTTGGGTATATTTTGAATGCTGGGGTCTGGGGGAAATACACACACACAAACAAGGATAAGCCAAGGTGCTCTGAAGAGTTAGAATCGACTTGAGAAGACAAGGCTAGTGCATGAGGGGACACAGCAAAGACTGAGAGGCTAATAAGGAAGAAGCTAGACACCCCAGGGGATTACGACTCCCAGCAAGAGAGCCAAGCAGCCTGCGTCACACTTCACTTAGCTTCTCTGTGACTCGATTAACTCACCTGTAAAATGGGGGGAATATTGTGTTGCAAAATTAAGACAAAACAGATAAAGCACAGGGACTTCCCTGGTGGCTCAGTGGTTAAGAATCCACCTGCCAATGCAGGGGACATGGATTTGATCCCTGGTCTGGGAAGATCCCACATGCCGCGGAGCAACTAAGCCCGTGCACCACAACTACTGAGCCGGCACTCTAGAGCCTGCAAGCCACAACTACTGAGCCTGCGCTCTAGAGCCCGTGCAATGAAAAGCCCGCGCACTGCAACAAAGAGTAGCCCCCGCTCACTGGAACTAGAGAAAGCCCTGCGCACAGCAACGAAGACCCAACACAGCCAAAAATAAATAAATTCATTTAAAAAAAAAAACAGGTAAAGCACAGATTGTGGTGAGTGATGATTCAGGCACTGTTTTGAGTTTTTTTTTTTTTTTTTTTTTTGGTTACACCACGTGGCTTGTGGGATCTCAGTTCTCTGACCAGGGATTGAACCCGGGCTACGAGAGAGCTCCGAATCCCAACCACTAGACCACGAGGGAACTCCCCTCAGGCACTGTTAAGAACCCTTTACTATCAATAAAATGTTAGTAGCGTTAACCATGATAAGTTCAACCTTGAAAAATGAATGAAAGCAGAGACGTGGCGGGGAACACAGGTGGGTTGGCACGGAGAAAAGGAGCATGTCTTGAGACAGAGGACCTAGAGCCGTCCCTTTCCGTGGCCTGGGGTCACCTTGTTTGTGTCTGATCACCAGACAGTTCCCTAAAGAAGCCGAAGCCTGTAGGCCTTAAATCTAAAACAAGCACACAAAGTTTCGTTACAATACTCCAGTCTCCCTTCGCGTGAAACCAGTGGTTACTTCATGTAATTCCCGATGGTGCAGGCTCCTCCCTGGGCTCTGGAAGGAGCGTACTCCTCCACCCTGGCAACACCCAGCAGCAAAGCAGACCATTTTCCAACCAGGACAGAGGCTATTTCTGAGAGCTAGGCTCCCTGAAGGAAAATTCCACTGTATTTTCTAAATTGAGGAATATGAGTTTTTCACACAAACTGATACAAGATTTCTGATTAAACACACTCTACACTAGTCCTACCTCTGAAAATTGTAATAATTACTATTACTACTGATAGTAGTAGCAGCAACTAATACACTGTTTATGATGCACCAGGCACTGTTCCAAGCACCTAGGTACACAAATTAACTAATGCGCTAAAAGTGACAATTTGCAGTTCTTTAAGTTGAACAAAACGTTCCCAATCTCCACAATCCGGATAGCCGCCTCCCTCATGCCCTAGACAGCAGTTATGGCCAATATTTTTGGACTTCCCGGTATTCCCTGGATTGTGCTCTTATTTCCACAAAAGCACATTAAGCAAGGCAGGAAAGACATGATCGGTGCTCTTAAATGACTTCATAAAAAATATGATAAATAATTGCATTCTATTGGTTAAATCATTACCAGGACTAATCAAGTTACCTCCTAAAATGTCACTGCCGTCTTCTGAAGGATGCTAGACTCTTTTTTTTCTCCTTTCTCCCTCTTCCTAGCTCTGCTGCTTTACCTCCACCTCTGATGTTTGTTTTTCTGGTTGGTCTAACTCAGAAGGCTTCTCTGACCCTGTACCACCTCCACCTGTCCCTGCTGATTTGCTGACCAGATCCCTGGCTGCAGGTAAAAAAAAAAAAAAAAAAAAAAAAGCAGGTTTCCTTAGAGGTCCTCATTCTTCATAATTCAAATGACCTCTACCCGCTGTCACACGTGGTCAAATCTGGGAAGACTGATGCTGCTTTTCTTGGTTGAAAAATCGCCTCAGGCCCCTTCCACTTCTAAAATTCTTGGATTCAAATATCCCTGTGGGTCCTAACATGGCACAGATTATTAAGCCTGATGTGGGAAGAAGAGGCTTCAGGGCAGGAAGAGTTAACCCTGCCGCAGCACCTCTCTCCCTTCCTTCAGATGGAAAAAGGAGGGGGTGGTTCCTGGCAGCAGTGGTGCCAACTGAAGGATGGCATGCAGAATCAACAAATGGGCTGGCAGATTGCAGCACCAAACTTGCAGCAACTGCTATGCTTGCTGTTTCTGTCCTCTTTCTCAGGGTTGTCTAAGGCATCTTTTTTTTTTTTTTCTCCCCCCCATCCCCTCTCTCAAATATATTCTCTGTGAATCGAGGGAATAGGCCACAAGAGCAGCAGTCTCACAGGAGGCTGGCGGCGGTGGTGTTTCCTTACTCTCATGCCAGTGCTTGTCTGGACTCATCTGGAATCCGGAACAAGGAGGCTGACCAAGAGGGCTTAGCAGGGCCCCCTCAGCTCCCTGCGGGTGGCCTCTGCGCCATGCAGAGCACTGCCCCTGGATGGTGTACGGAGAGGTTGTTTATTGTTCCACAGCCCAATCTATCTTAAACATCACTTAGTTAAAATCCTGTAAAGATTTGAAAAATTAGGCAAAGGCCAAAATCATCAATCTGTAGAGAAACAATGTGCAGAAAACGATTTCATCGAGGGGCCATTCTCCTTTGAGGTACAGAGGCTCTCCTTTATTCTTAGACAACATCTGAGAACCACCTATAAATCAACACTGCACTTTTTATAGCCTTCTTATTAAACTGAACCCAAAGCTGCATATTCATACCACAACTATGTAGTTTTGAAACAGCAAAATGAAGATGAATCAGGAGACAGAATCTTATTTTTCTTTTTTAAGAAGGCAGTCTAGTATAACCAGTTCATAGCGACTCTAATTTTGCTTAAAATGGAATCAGCCCAGCAACAGCTCCGGCCAACCAGAGCTCAGACAGGTACACCTACCGGACAAAGCCCGACTCAACTGTGCATCCCAGGTATAGCCTATGGGATGTTCTCCTTGGTTTAGCATAAGCTATGCCCTCATGAGCAAGCATGTTACTCAGTCTGAATGGGCTCCCCATGCCTGTAAATAAAATTAACTGGAACAAAACAAGGAGCAGGACACTGCTGAAAAGAATGGTCTCTGTCAAGTTCCAGCAGCGGCCACCGTGTTGACTGTTACTTTCCACGTGAGGATGACCGGCCTAAAGTCAATGGAGGAGATTCCCCCCTACTCAGAGATGTAGAAACTGAGGCTTCAAGAGGCTCCCTGGCCCCAAAGTCCCACACTGGTGAAGAGAAGAGGCAGGACTTGGACAATCACTTCTATACTCACAGATGGATTCCAAAACCACCTAAGCGCACCTGCTCATCTTCCCCAGGCTCAGCCCCAGAGGCATCTTCCATTCCTCCCTATCTCACTCCCCTCAGCAACCAGTCACCAAGTTCCCTCCAACCTGTCATCTTAAAATCAACCCTGGCTCCCCCGTCTGTAGACTCTTGTCAGAGACCCTCGACGGGCTCCTCCCTCTGCAACCAAGGTTAACTCCACTTCTTGAAACGCAGCTCTTACGTCATCCCCTTGCTCAAAAACATCCACTGCCTATTAAATGCCAAAGCCAGCATCTAACGCGCCATCTGGCCCCATGTGACCACTTCTACACTGCCTCACGTTATTCCCCACCCACGGCCCACCAATGGGATCGCACTCCCCCCCCACCCCCACACGCTTCCTACCGTAGTACCTTAAAATAACCCTTAAAACAGCCCATGTGCGTCATGTTGACCATGGGGAAGGAACCATATCGAGCTGTCACAGAAAGAATCAAAGAGGTTCAGCAGACTCCATTACTTACTTGGGAGAGGACTACTTCTTCTAAGACAAGGAAAATATTTGCGAAAGGTTTTCAAGAATGGGTTGAAATTGAAAGAGCTGTAAACAGACTTAAAATCAGAACCCTCTCTTAACCAGAAAATTAAACTAACCAAGATGCCCTGTTTAAATCTGGGTTAAAAAGTTCTCATGCAGTCTGGATCTGACAGCTCAGTCAGGATTTGCAATTTGCAACATTTATCCAACTTCTCACCCTCAAACAAAACCCCAACATTAATTGAGCTTATACGTGGCTTGAAGAACAGATAAAGTTTACCAATCGGGAAGACAGACTGCAGTGCTGCAGAAATGCTAATTAATCTTAGGCTACTGAAAGTGGGTCAATGGTTTGCTGAAGTGCTGAGCCATACAAAGCGAAAGAATCTGAGATGTTGGAGACGCAAAACCAGAATCTAAGTAGAAAATCGTTTGAAAACCAGAAGAGATTATCCTTGATGCTTCCATCCATCTATCCATTCTGTCAACAATCGTTTACTGAGCGCCCACTATATGCTTCTGAATGCGGCTATCACTCAAAAGCACCAGGACGATGCTAGAATTTCACTGGGCTCAGTTCTTTTCTAAGTCAGCAGACATAAATCAGGCATTTGGGTTCCGTGCTGAGTAGGGGGAAGAGCCAGTTCCACAAGGGCAAAGCAGCAGGAGCTGGAAAGAATGAACAAGCTAAGGGCTTATTGTGCTACCCGCCCGGTCAGGGGTACAGACCAAGGCCAAGGCCGAAAGAAGGAGCCAGCTCAGCCAAACGCTCGCGGCACCCACTGGGAATGTGCCTGCAGAGGGGCTGGGAAGAGAGCCACAGGGCGCGCTCCTGCCAGGCAGGAGGCGGAGGGCAAGCGGGGAGCCAAGTCACCATATAAAGGCGTCAGGGGAAGGGGTGGAGGCGCCTCCCTCACCAATCCTCTCCGGCCCCAAAGAGGATGGAGGGGAGGGAGAGAGAGGTCGTGCTGTCTCTGGCCTGCTCCTTGGCTGTGGCTGCATTGGAGGTGAACAGCTCCAAAAAGGGCAGATGTTTTTGCTTTCAGCCTATACTCTCCAGACATTCCAGGTCTCGTTTTCGACATCACGCTGCCTGAGCGCTCCAAATCAGACAGTGTTCATCATGGCTGGAGACAGCTGCTTGCCCAGGAAGAGGTTTAAACGGGACGAGAGAGGCATGACTTTAAAAGCAGCACAAGCAAGGACATGTCGGGGGATTCCCAGTCAGTGCTCTCTGAGGTGCTGATGATTGCCCTGCATTTGGAGGTTCTGTTTAAAAAAAGAAACACAAGACGTTGACCATATCTAAAAGTGGAGAGGGTTAGACAGACAGTTGTTCAATGGACACAAGTGATGGGAATGTAGGTAAAGGTTATTCCTTTTGGACTGTGACCTTTGCAAAATAGTGCCAGTCTTATAAGTCTTATTTGAGACATTTTACCAGATCTCCTGCCTAGTAGATATTTACAGAAGAAATGGGGGAAAATCCTTTCACTTTTTTCCAAAAAAGCAAACCCAAACACATTTTGCTGAGCTGCTAAATGCGGCAATGCTGACGTCAGAGGCACCTCCTGAGGCGGGTCTGCTTCGCAAGGCTGCTATGGCCAGCCCCTGCCCATGCCTTCGACACTAGGCCCATCTGTTTGCACATTTGGTTGTACCAAACGCAGTTTATACCATAAAGCATACAATATGTGCTTATTCCTAAATGAGATTTGCCATTTAATTGAATTTCAGTCAGCATTCTAAATAGATGCTTTACTTGATGTTAGAGTCTAGCTTCCAAACTGCACCCAGCTGACTGAAGTGCTGCATTTTTCGGTCTCAGGTTCTATGTGTGTAGGAACTGGGAGTTACTAGTTGGACCATGGATCTTGGACAAATCAACCTCAGAGACAGACATGAGCCAAAGAAGTTTCCCTTGTTCTCCTTGGGGAAGTCCCTCGTTAGAGCTGGGAGGAGTGGATTCCTTTTCTCTGAGACTGTTGATAACTAGAAACCCTTGGCTTATACCACAGCCATCATATTCTGACATGCCCCCGTCACTGAAGGGCTGTGTGTGGAGGGGGGTGTTATAAACCAAACGCTGCGTTATTTAAAATGAACAAATCGCCCTCAACTTTATCTCTTGCAAACTTACACGGTTAAGATATGGCTATCTACCGAAATGTCGCAAAGCAGACATAAAGCTTGGTGGTTGTTTCACTGACAAATGAATCAACAGCAGCTCGTGCTTGTCTAGCTAACGGAGGATAACGAGCCCTCCCTTCTGCAGCCAATTCAAGGGTCCTGGGGGCCCGTGCTCACCTTTCCCCGTAGCCAACTCTGACCAGTGCCTGAAGCCCCATCGGTGCGATGGCCTAGTTATCAAATTGGGTTTGGTCTCAGGATGACTTGTTTGGACACAAATCTGGCAGAGAAAATTCCTGTAAGGGTCTAATGACCCATCTCATTTTCTCTGGCTAAGAAAGTGCTCCTCAGCTATTGTTGCAAACAGCACAAGGCATGTGGTTATCACCACTCACTGGCGAAACCTACACCAACACCTGGCATGTCTTGCTAATTTGGTTCCTACTTTGTGAGGGAGATTCAGTTTCAGCCGCATGCCTGTAGAGAAAGACTGACCCTGTGTGGCTGCTTTTTTTTAATCACTTTAAAATCTCTTGAGGTTTTGTAGAAACCCCTCTGCTGTCGATACGGGGGAAAAAATTGTTTTCAGGAGCCATCTTAATAATGTATACCACAGGTTCTCAACCTGCTCTTCATTTGAATCACCTGTGGAGCCTCTTAAAAATAGGTTCTTGAGCCCTGTCCCAGGTCTGAATCAAGATCTCCCAGGTGGGGCCTGAGAACCTGTATTTTATTTTTTGTATTAGAGTATAGTTGCTTTACAATATTGTGTTAGTTTCTGCTGTACAGCAAAGTGAATCAGCCACACGTATACATATATCCCCTCTTCCTTGGATTTCCTTCCCATTTAGGTCACCAGAGGGCACTGAGTAGAGTTCCCTGTGAGAACCTATATTTTTAAAGCTCTGCAAGTTTAGGAGACACTGATTCAAATCAAGAAAGAATGAGAAATCTCACCACCTTAATACCTACTAACTGTTCTTATAATATCATGTTTAAAAATAATATGAATCCATGTTCCTTGTAAATAATTCCCACAACACAGATGTGTAGAAAATAAAAGTGAAAATTATCAACTGACTCAACAGAGACATTATCAACTGACTCAACAGAGACAGATTAAGGACTTTCCAAAAAGACCCGTTCTCATATGCTGAAGTCAGACTTTACCCTTGAAAAGAGATGAATATGAATAATGTAAAAAAATAAAAAACAGGAAAACAATTTTTACTTTTGACATTTTCTCAAACAATTTCGTTTCTTTTTTTTTTTTTTTTTTCCTTTAATGGGAAACAACATCGGATGAGGGAGGAGGAAATATCCTACTTCTCCCATCAGCCATCAGCTCTCGTATTACCTAGTTCCAAGCAGGATTTCCTCCCAGGTGGACTGTGGAAGTGGCTGGGCAGTTTCCTGCCAAGCTCCTCACCTGGTTGATAAAAAACACTTAAAGAGGTGTGTGTAGGTGACAGTTCATTTCTTACTAGAGAGGATTTCTCTTTTTGTTTTTGTTTGTTTTAGATTTTTGTTTCTATGTTCTTCGAAAATACACTTAGCCATAACGTGATTTATGATTTTTTTTTACATCTTTATTGGAGTATAATTGCTTTACAATGGTGTGTTAGTTTCTGCTTTATAACAAAGTGAATCAGTTATACATATACATATGTTCCCATATCTCCTCCCTCCTGCATCTCCCTCCCTCCCACTCTCCCTGTCCCACCCCTCCAGGTGGTCACAAAGCACCGAGCTAATCTCCCTGTGCTATGCGGCTGCCTCCCACTAGCTATCTATCTTACGCTTGGTAGTGTGTATATATGTCCATGCCACTCTCTCGCCTCGTCACAGCTTGCCCTTCCCCCTCCCCATGATTCATGATTTATGTTATGGCTAAGGCCCAGAAAAATGAAATCTCCCAATTGCCAATGTAGTCTTCAGACTTTTAAGACAAAGGCAACACTAACCTCTCAGAACAAAGTCTATAGACTCTTTCTGATTATTAATCCCTGGGTGATATCTGTGTACATTAAGAGACTATAAAGCCTCCAAAGTACATATGTGTCCACAATCCAAGTTAGCCTAAGAGAAACATTTCCTAGAGCTGAAACAAAAATAGTTCCAGGAAGTAATAACTCTATTTTAAAAGTTGCTGGAGGACTGGTGTATGTTTCAAAGATCAGTTCAAAGCCTCAGCGTCCAAGTAAACCTCAGATGGAGCAAAGTTTGAGCCACCAAAGATTAATACACTCACATCAGAATGTCATGTGCGGTTTCTGAAAATCACTTTTATCTCTAGGCAAAGAGGAAAAACAAATCTTATCCAACTGGTCACCTGGGCTGAGGGGAACAGGAACCTAAGATGCTGTGCTGGTCCAAAGTAATTTAAGATCCATCATTTCTGTTTTGCCATTGTGTATGGCAGCCCACCAATGTGAAAAATGTGTGGAAAATTATTATTTCCTCCTCCAAAGTAGGAAGAAGAAAGTAAACATTTAAGGAAGAAGTACTAGATGACTAGAAAAAAATACTGTATAATACTTTACAGATTCCAAAGCATCTCACATACTGAAAATTCATTCTTTCAGCACTTTTATCATGAGTCTGTTATGCCAAGAATCATCTCAGGTTTATAAAGACAAAGACTGTGTCCTCAGGAAATCCCAACAGTGGGTGAGGTAGCTACGCAAATGATAACCATTTGGAGAATCACAGAAGAAATATTTACAAAGACCTATGAGAGCTTCTGGTTAGTGATTTTAGGAAATAGTTGGGACACATAACTACTTCCTTGTAGCCTGAACAATTTCCATGCTCTTCTAAAATATTTTGGTTTTGAGGAAAATATGAATTATACATATTTTTTCTTACTAGAAAAAAATCAAAGATGGTTCAAAACTGTAATATTTCATTCTTCTACATAAGTAAAAGACAATATAGAGTCAAAGTATAATTTTTAAAAAGTTAACATGGCTCTCAAAGAAATATAAAATTAACACAATTTTTAAAATTATCTCGTTTAATGAGGGAAGCCAATACAATGGTAAAGTGGGCTCCACGAACAATCAAAGAACTGGGGGATTTACAGGCATTAAAAAGAATGTTAGAATTAAGATTACTAGGTTAGATACACACCTGGCTAATAGCCTAAAGGTAACAAAACTTAACTTTGAGGTTATCTTGTCTACCAGAGAGAAATCTACAAATTAATGTGCAACTTTATAGCGTCTGGGTTCTAATCAAATAGTAAACAGCAAGTTTAAACAAAGATATATTCTCCTTGAGAATTAAGCCCTGCCCATTAATGCCCTAGCATGACTTTGTCAGGACATCTAGGCTCCTACCCTACACCCTAGTTCTAAGTTTTTGTTAGTTTTTCTTAATAATAGTGAAGTGGTTGAGGTCAGGGACATACTGCTTGGGTCCTTAGCTCTGGCTATACTAACTGGGTGTGCTAGCTACATTAAAGTCTTCAAAATGATGCGTGCAGTATGTAAACTTTTGGGATTGGCTTTTTTTCACTCAGCATAATTGGAGATTCGTCCAAGTTGTAGTGTGTATAAATATTTCACTCTTTTTTTACTGCTGAATAGTATTCCATGGTATGGATCTTCCACAGTTTGTTTAGCCATTTATCCAGTGAAGGACATCTGGTTGTTTCTAGTTTTTGACTATTACATATAAAGCTGCTACAAACATTATAAAAATAAAAATAAAATGAAGCACTGATGAGGGAAAAATTGGCTGGTCTTAGAAGGCTTCACAGAGAAGGGAACATGAGCGCTACATCTTGAAACATGAATTGTCTTTTGAAGATGAGAAGGGACAAGAGAAACTTCATCAGAGAGTCCCTCAAGCCTTTCTCGCTAAGAACCTATTCACGTTCAACTTTTAGACTATTTAGGTGTTACTTTTAACAAGGTTGATTATCAGGTTCCCCTGCTAATTGCAAATAAATGCAAAAGACAGTTAATGATTACCAAAGGCAAAGTTAATAACCACGGAAAGGGAGAGAGAAATCTACAAGAAGAAGATGCAGACATTTAAAGAACCTTATCAGTAGACTCATGCTCCCAATGTAGGACAAATAACCTCTAGAGTAACAATTAATACCTGTAATATTGACCTTTGGCATCAAGAAGAGGTTAAATTATTTTTAATATCCTCTAAGAAGGCAAGGAAATATGCAATATATTTGAATATGATTCTACCACAATGATTAAAATAATTTTGGTGATTAAGGGGATAAATTACACATTTCCTTGATGGTTCTGAAAACAACATATTACTGTACCTAGTTTGCAAGGTGCTCTTTTATTCTTCTTTGGACCAAAATAAGTTTAACGGGAACACAAAATTAAAACATAAATCAATAGAGAAGAATATGGCCTTTAAACACCAATTTTGCTTTACAGACAACTATTGGTCCAAAGTGAAAAGTAGTTCAGTAAGAAGTGCGTTAAAATTTTATGCCAATTAAACTTTAAGACATTTAGTCCCTTGAGTCAGAAAAAGCATATCCTTAACCATACTGACATCTCAAGTATCTAATATTAGCGGGATACCAGGACTTTTCACTGTTTATTAAATATGACCATCATCTAAGCTACAATCAGAGAAACAGTTATGTGCTCATAATGCCGTAAGACAACAGGGCTATTTGTCAGTACTGAACTGATAGGTTTTCTTCCTTTTCAAACAGATTACAGGTTACGACATAACTTAAAATCAAACTGTAAAACAGAAGTGTTTTCTTTCATCCACATTTGAAAACATCTTCTCCGGTTATGTCTAATCTAAGTCATCCATGATCAAAACACCAAAGCAAAAGAGAAACAATGATGATAAAATAATATTACAATTAAAACCCATAAAGGAATCCCATAAAACAAAACTGCAAAATAAAATCCATAACTAAATCCCTTTTTAGATATAATATTGAAAAGTTTCTTTTAATGTTATAGCAAACTATCTTTTCTACCCTTTTAATTTTTTCCTTAAAAAAGAAAACGAGGACTAGGAGTGCCTAAGCTCCTATGGGGTTAATTCACTTGTCTAAAGATTAGAGTTCTGGTAATATATTGTACCAAAATCTAAATCAATAAATACTTAATGGACACTTAAATTAACACTGTGACTACTTTAAGGTACATTAATCAAATTCATTCTCCACCTGACACAGCAAATTCTTATACCAGGAAATCTTTCAAGGTATGTAATTTAAAGAAAATACAAAATACATAGGGGAAAGCATTTGTAATCCAAATGCTCAGAATCAGGAACTCAAGTGCCTATTTGTGAGTCAGATTTTTAAAGTTAAATGGAAACATTAACACTTTAAGCAAAGTTTTACCACCTTTAAAATGTAGTAATGGTGTGATATGAGCACAGAAATTTCTCTACCATCTATATAACCGAAAAGACGCTAGTAACCATTTAATAAATAGCTGATAATAGTGTAAAATACGACAAATTAATCACGCTCAGCAGAAGTACTTGGCTGGGTAAGAATAAGTTCAATGCTGTTTGTGGCAAACAGGGATTATATTTTGAGGTGGTTTTGATATGGTTAATATAAATAAACACAAAGCTTTATATTAAAATGGTCTTATATATACATAAATTATTTGGTTTTAAACTGGTGATACCTACTATGTGATTTTGAAAATTTACTGTATCTCAAATGAATATATACTGTCTTCATGTATAAATCGTCTCCACTAAAGAGTTGATGTCACTTTAAGCATTTTATTTATATACTGCATTTAATGAATATTCAAAAACTTCTAATAAAACTTAACATTTGTACTATTATAATTTTATGAAGGGGAAGTCATTTGTGGGTTCTTCCCTTTTTTTCTTTTTAAACAGCTATACACATTTTTGTCCAATCCATTAAAACCAAATTATTTCCTTTAAATACTTACCTAGAAATGTCATCTTCTAAATACAGCAGTGTCAAGGAATTAGAGAATTTCAGGGCCAGAAGAATCTTTAGACTATATCCAGCGTAGGAGATCCCCAACTTTAGTCTGCATCAGGAGTCCCTGCAGTTCTTGTTAAAGTGCAGATGGCTAGGCCCATGTGCACCCAGCTGGCTCAGCAGGCCTGGGGTGGGGCCTGGAAATAACCCGGTTAACCCCACCCCACCCAAAGATGCCTCTCATGTACGGGTCCACAGATCCCTGGGAGGAGCAACACTGGGGGGGTCCACCCACCCTGCACCCCAAATCGTGAATCCTCCTACTGCATCCACATCCTACTGAGGCCATTTCTCCCTCAAACTGCTCCCTCCCCACCTCCCCCGTGGAACTCTGCCTCCTGGGGAAGCTCGTTACACATCGGATGGAAGCTTCTAATAGAAACCTATACATTCAAAACATAAAGTTATTCAACATGGGATTACACAGGGACTTGACTGGCAGTCCAGTGGTAAAGAATCTGCCTTCCAATGCAGGGGACGCAGGTTTGATCCCTGGTCAGGGAACTAAGATCCCACATGCTGTGGGGCAACTAAGCCCGCTGGCTGCAACTACTGAGCCTACATGCCGCAGCTAAGACCCAACACAGTCAAATAAATAAATATTTTAAAAAACATGGGCTTACACAAATACACCAATGCAAAGACACACTGAAGAATTAAATGTATGAAAAACTGACCTGCTTCTTCTGGTATTTGTTTATCAGATTCAAAAACAAGGCATAACATCTGGAGTAGTTGGCCAAGGCTACACAGCAGTCATGATAAGTAGTAACTTTGCTGCAGAAATGTCAAATGGAAAAAATAAAAATAAACTTTGTTTTTCAATAAAGTTCAACTATACCTAGGGTCACTTTAAATGTAGACCTTCAAAGCACTGTTCTGTGCATGAAAAGCAGTCTGGAAATACTTTACACACCGGTCCAGAGAAGCCTCAAGGAGGTGCGCTGTCTGCTCTAGACTCCAGGGGCACAGAGTGGGAGGAGGGAAGATTTTTTTTCAAGTTCTTTGAAAAAGAGAAACCTGAAGCCTCTAACACATGTACAAGGTATGAATTTACACTGCCCATGTGGTTCAGAAAACACAAGCGAAGAAATTTACACAAAATCTGGCTGGACATCAATCAGTCAATCTCCTGGGACTCCAGTAAAAGTAAACGTTAAAATGCTCAAATATACTAGGCTGTTAGTGGTATATTAATATCAGGCAAGATAGACCTTAAGGCAAAAAGCCTTGAAAATAGCTTCAAATTTTCAAAAGTAAGCAAGAAAACAATGAAACTCACAAGGTGGAGTTGACAAACCTACCTCAAATTGGGAGATGTCCATAAATTTCTCATGAAGTGATAGATTAATAGGTAAAACATCACTAATATTTTAAAAACTTGATCATGTGCCAGGCCATTAACAAGCCTCAGTAAATTTTCAGAGAACCAGTGTCTCAGATCACATTCTCTGGTCAAAGTACAATTAAATTAGAAAATCAATGAAAACACATTGTTTAAAAAACTTACTTTTGGAAATTTAAAAACACATAACTTGTGGGTCAAATAAATAAGAAAATAGAAAAACACATATGTGAATAATAACAAAAACACTACAAATCAAAATTTGTGAGACGCAGCTACAGCAGTAGTTAGAGGAAAATTTATAACCTTAAGAAAGCTGAAAAGAAAGGAATTGAATTTCTAATCAAAACAGAAGAAAATATAATATATCCCAAAAGAATAGAAGATAGGAATTATTAAGGATAAGAACAGAAGGAATAAAATACAAAATAAACATACAACAGAGTGGTTCGATAATCTGTTGGTTCTTCACAAAAACTAATAAATTGTCAAACCTTTGGCAAGACTGATCAAGAGAAAAAGAGAAACATCACAAATCATCAAAATAAGGAATACAAATCAATATCAAAATGAAGCGGCGGGGGCTTCCCTGGTGGCGCAGTGGTTGAGAGTCTGCCTGCCGATGCAGGGGACGCGGGTTCGTGCCCCGGTTCAGGAGGATCCTGCATGCCGCGGAGCGGCTGGGCCCGTGGGCCATGGCCGCTGGGCCTGTGCGTCTGGAGCCTGTGCTCCGCGATGGGAGTGGCCACAGCAGTGAGAGGTCCACATACAGCAAAAAAAAAAAAAAAAAAAAAAAAAAAAAAAGAAGAGGCGGTGTAATATAGCTTTTAAATGTATGAATTCTAGAGCCGTACTACCTGGTTTAAATCATGGCTGTGTGACTCTGGGAAAACTACCAAACCTCTCTATGCCTCAGTCTCCTCATATGTACAATGAACATAATAATAATAATAGTACCCACCTTTTAAAGCTGTTATAAGGAATAAATAAATTAGTATTTGGAAAGTGCTTAGAACATTGCCTGGCACATAGTAGGCACTGTATAAGTATTTCTTAAATAAATAGTATAAACAAAAGGGGCATAATTAGAGATGCAATAGAGATTAAAAGGATAATAGAATATTTGGGATGACTTTATACAGTTTGAAAACTTAAATGGACAAATTCCTATAAAAATATAACTTTTAGAAACTGAATCAAGTAGAAACAGGAATATGACTAGACATATAACTATTAAAGAAAGTGAATCAGTTGTCAATGACATTCACACATGCATGCATGCATGCACACACACATATACACACACCAGGATAAAACAGCTTTCAAGCAAGTTCTACAAACTTTTCAAGAAACAGGTAAGTTTAATTTTCAGAAATTCTTCTAGAAGAGAGAAAATGTTGGAATATATCCCAGCTCATTTTATGAGGCTGGTATAAACTTGACACTAAAACCAGACACGGACAATATGAGAAAGGAAACATACAGGTCAATGTAACTCATAACCATAGATGAAAAATACTAAACAGAATATTAGTTAAGCAAATCTAGCAATATATAATGGCTTAACATGAGAAAATCTGTTAAGAAAATCCACATAATCAAAATACATTCGAGGCAAGTATTCAAGGAAACTTAAAATCCATTAATGAGAGAAAATTGTTCCTTAACTGTCCAAGGGTAGCTACAGAAACCTACAACAAACATTAATTTCAACTGGCAAAACCACAAAAATATTTCCTTTCAACTCAGGAGAAAGTCAGCTGGTTCAACACTCTCACAACTTTGTATTGGACATCCTAAGCCACACACCTAAGAAAAAGGTGGGACAGGGGCCAAGAGTTGTAATCATGGGAAAAAAAACCCCAAAGTAGACTTATTTGCATACAATTTGCATAGAACATGGAAGAGAATCTATACACTAACTCTTAGACCTAATGTTAATCAAGATGTCCTGGGGCTTCCCTGGTGGCGCAGTGGTTGAGAGTCCGCCTGCCGATGCAGGGGATGCAGGTTCGTGCTCCGGTCCGGGAAGATCCCACAGGCCACGGAGCGGCTGGGCCCGTGAGCCATGGCCGCTGAGCCTGTGCGTCCGGAGCCTGTGCTCCACAACAGGAGAGGCCACAACAGTGAGAGGCCCGCGTACCGCAAAAAAAAAAAAAAAAGAAGTCCTGGATACAAGATTAATAAGCAAACCTCAGTACTATCCATATATACTAGCAACACTCATTAGAATTGGTTTTTTTTTGAAGATTGCATTCATAATTGCAGCAAGCCCTGTGAAGAAATGTATCTAACAAAAGATGTACAGAATCTTTTTGGAGACAGTTATACAATTTTATTAAAAGAAGAAGACATCACAAATGTTTGTGGATGGAAGACTCGATATCATACAGATGCTAATCAATTATCCCCACGTCTGTCCCAGATACTCTACACAGTCAATGTAGTTTCATGAAAAAAAATCCAAAGTTCCTGTCATGGACTTTAGCTGATTCTCCAATTCACGAGGAAGAGAAAATAAGAATTTGGATCTTAAAGGAGAAAAGAAGTGAGGGATTCATCTTATCCTACAGCAAGACTTAAATCCAGAATAGTAAAAACAGCATTGAACTGGTCTGAAGACGGACCAAACAGAATGTCCACAAACAGGCCTGCAAGTATATGGAACCTCGTGTTCTACTGACTAGGCATTCAAACACAGTGAAAAAAGGATGGTGTATTCAATAACATGTGCTGGGAAAACTGTCCACATGGGAAAAAAAAAATTAAATTGGATCTCTACATGCCACCATATACAAAAATAAACTTTTTATGATTTTATAGTGCTTCAAAATGGGACTAAGTTCCCAGACAGGAAAGCACAGTGCTAAAAGATCAAAGCTGGACTCACATCCTCATATTGGGGTCAATTACCAATTCAGTCTTCAGGAAATTTTGTATTTAATTAAACAACTACAATATTATAGTTCAAGAAAGGTCCAGGTCTCTTGAGAAGGATCATTATGTAAAAACAATGGCAAAGAGCAGTGAGGGAAGAAATATAAATGCATAATTTAAAGACAGTTCCGAAATTTAGCCACATCTTGCTTTGAGGCAGCCTGGATTCAGGTGATCATTGCTTCTGGAGAAAAGTAAGTATAAACATGACTAGTGAATGTGTGAGCCAAAGTTCAGCCAAACAACTGAAATAAAATGACCTTCAATTACAAGTTAATCAGATCAGTCTTTCTAAGCAATGGCCTCCTTTTTCAGTTAAAATCCGTAAGCATTGCTTCCAAGCGCACCAGAAGGTTTGCCATGTTTTGTGATATAGCTCTTTATCTCCAATAAGCTGAGAGGAAGTTTTGTTTGTTTGTTTTGTAAAAATACTAGGACAACTCACAACTTTAGTTACAGTAACTTAAAATCAATGAGTTTAGAATCACAATAGAAATACATAAGAAATGAAGTCATTAGTTTAAATCATTTTTTTAAAAACTCAGGCCACTAGATTTACCTTTTCTTTGAGGTGACATAAAAAGTAAAAACAGGATTCCTTGCCAGTCACACACACAAATATTAAAAATAACCCCCTACATCTAAACATTAGCATTTTTGTAAGGCTACTTTGTTTCCCTAGTCTACCTACCTGAATATTCTGGCAACATTGGTGCAGACCTCCTTGTCACCTATGTACTGTCCCATCACCGTGCAGAGCTGGGGAAGGGCACTGATGCTTAGCAACTTACTTCTTGCTAGTGGTGAGTCAACCAAGTTTCTCAGCGTAGCAGTCATCTACGAAAAAAAACACATTAGTGTCATTTTTTAAAATTAGAAAATACAGCAACACTAATCGCCACAGAATAATTCATACCATAAGTTTCGCTACATCAGTAGCTAAACCGAGGCCCTGTTATGCATCTCCCATCAGAGAACATGGGCCTATATGCACAAGTAGCACAAAATGAAAACCAAGAAATGAATACAAAGAAAGCCTACTTTGGTTCAAAAGTAATGAATGAAATATTCGTGTTAAGAAGCAATTAGTATACCAAAACCCCAGGGTTAAGCAAATCGTCATCTGGGTTTAGTAGAAGTCCTAAGATCATCCACTGATCCTGTGACATGCCACGTGAGTTCCACAGGACAGAAATTCCTTGTTCCATATTCTTATAAATACCATCAAATAACAATGCTGGAGCCAAAGAATATTTAAGACTGTTAGTCTCATTCTCCTCCAAGTGGCAAGAATTGATGTCTTGCAAATTTGTCTTATTTTGTAAAAAATGTTCAGAAAAGCTATGTACTTTTAACCTTGTCTGAAAGTGGAGAACAATTTAATAAATCCATAAAATGAAAGTTGCCATTATCTAATAATTTTAAATACGCAGGGTGATCTTTCCTCGTGAGATAGTACAGACAGGCTACTGGTTAAGAGAGTCAGCTTGGAAGTTGGATGGCCTGATCAAATCCCAGCCCTACCACTCACCAGTTTAGGTTAGTTAACCTCCCAGAGCACATTTTTCTCAACAGTAAAGTGGGGATGGTGATAATTGCCCTGGAGTTATTAGGATTCAGTGAGATGAGATGCATGAGTGGCATTGCCACTGCTGATTAACTGACAGGAGCTCAAAAGTCATGGGTCCCATCCCTGCCTTTGTTGTGGGTCTTCACACCCAAAATGCAGAAGAAGGGAGATCGCTGGCCGTGGAATGAAAGGATGGAGATTCAAGTCTGAAATCTCTTCCTAAGTAAGTGACTGAGGCACTCACTCGTTCCTCAGCTCCCTCAGTTCCTCATCTGTGAAAAGGGGGTTACAACCCCTGCTCACCAGCCAGGGTTGTGTGTATCAGGTGGAAAAAATGTAACACTGTTTTTGTACACTGTAGAGCATTATGTAAATATAAAGCCATAATTAATAAACTTTGAAAACAATTATTAAGATGACATGTACCTTTGATTAGTTTTCCTTTGTAACAACCGCAACAAAAAGATTTTAAAATATAACCCACTACCTTCTAAAGCAGAGAAAATAAAATTAATGTTTCAAATAAATGTGTGCAAGTCTTTCGTAGTCAATTCACTTATGTAGCAATTTAGTAAATTCTTCCCTGAAAGGTTCAGTATCCAAAACACTGGAGGGGAAACAAACTATTCTAGCATTCCACTTTACCAGGGATCTACAATGCAGTCTCTTAAGCTAAGGAAGGCTAACAAACCATTCTAGGCATTTCAAGCCATCACTGACAGAAAATGGAAAATTCTCATCATCGGACCCTGGCTCTACCTGTTCTCCTTCTTCAGAGACAGCCCAGGCACTGGAGCACTGCTGGTTTATGTCAATCCAAAGGGAAACTCAGAGGCTTCCCCACTCCGACACCAAACAGCACAGAGGCCCAAGTGAATCCTGGCCTGAACCAGACAGAGACCGTGGCAGATCATGGAACATTCATTCCACCCACGGTGCACACAAACGCCTCCCCTTCCCTGGCCCCCAAGGCTTCACAGATTGGGCACCTCAATCTGTTGTCATCTTCTGGCTCCCCAACTCAACCTCTGGCAGGGGGCGCTGTCAGCAGGAGGGACCAGACTTTTCTTAGGAGATTTTCTTGTTTCAACCTCAGTTTTGGTGGGTTTTTTTTTCTCCCTTTCAACCCTTTTCCTCACCTCATTAGAAAAAGTTATGACAGCTCATGGTTCTTCTGCCCCGAATACATAACTTTTATAAATGGCCCCAATCAAGAGTGGAAGCACACATTTATATGTGACACATCACCTGATTTTAAATCCCTATCTATTTACTGCCTGTATCAATCACATTGTATGGAGCACAGGGAGTTGAGTGAGTTGAGTCAGTTGTGATGCTAGCAGAATAATATACATGAAACATATACCATGCACTTGAAAAATACATAGTGATACCTCAATATATGACACTACCATCAACACAGTGCCTCAAGTCGCAAAACTTCAGACACATTCCAGAATCTTGCCTTTCCGCTTTCTGTCACCTGAAGCCCTGCTGGTTTTTTGTCTATTGCTCCTAGAATATGACTCCATTTCCTGACCTTGGTGTACAGGGCCTGGTATGGTCTGACTCTTGCCAACCCCTCAAACTTCACCTCATACCACACACCCCCCACAAACTACTTCATGTTAGGTTATTTAATAATATGTTTTATTGTCTATTTCTCTATACTAGAAGCTTCAGTGAGGGGATACACTTTGTCTTTTCACCATTGTGCCCCCCAGGCCCAAATCTGGTGCCTGGCACACAGTGGGTCCTCAATAAACATTTGTTGATGGAACGGACGAATGGATTAATACCTACAAAGGAAACACTGGTATAAATAGAAAGGTTGGGATTCAGAAAACCATGGATGAATCAGACAATATCTCAGGTAGATGGATTTTAAGATGATTTAAAAGGAGCGGAGGAATAAAAAAATAATCGATGAAAGAAAAATGGACTTCCTGGAGGGGGACTAGTGTATTCCCTATTCATCTCATTCACGACAGCAGCTCCTTCCTAGGCTCCTAACTCCTCTCCCTCCTTCCCTTTCAACAGCTGATGGATCACCTGTTCTACCTCTTCTCCCCATCTTCAAGGCTGCTGGTTCTGTTTAAGCCCATTTCATCTCTCTCCCAAACTCTACACTCCCCGCATGGGCTCCTTCCACTCTCTCCACTGTTGGGCTCATCTCCCCACAGCATTTCCCTGCTGCCAGAGGGAGCATCTTGAAACCCAACCTTCCCTGTTCAAAGACTTCCTCTGACTTCCGGTGGCCTACTGGGCAAAATCCATATCCTAAAGGCTATTCACTCTCTAAAGCGCGGTTCACCCCCCTCAAGCTCATCTCCTTCACCTCCCCCTTCCTCCCTCTCTATCTTTCAGACTCTGCACCTCATCCTTTCACAATTCCAAGCCTTTGAATGGACCACTGCCTCTGCCCAGCATGTCCCCCTCCATCACACTCCGCCACCCCCTCTCCAACCTGCTCACCTCCTGCTCGGGTTTATGGACCCAGCTCAGGCTCACTTCTCCTCTGTGAAGACTTTTCAGCGGTTGATTGCTTCTCTTCCAGGTGAACAGACCTTCCTGCTCCACACCCATCACAGACTCCTAACCACTAGTTTCAGGTACCTTCTCTCCCACTGTGAGCTCCTCCACAGTCCAAACAGTTTCTTATTCCTCTTCCTACCCAGAGGACAATAAATATGCCCATAAAAAGCTTACTGGATGGGGCTTCCCTGGTGGCGCAGTGGTTGAGAGTCCGCCTGCCGATGCAGGGGACACGGGTTCGTGCCCCAGTCCGGGAAGATCCCACATGCTGCGGAGCGGCTGGGCCCGTGAGCCATGGCCGCTGAGCCTGCGCATCCGGAGCCTGTGCTCCAAAACGGGAGAGGCCACAACAGTGAGAGGCCCGCGTACCGCAAAAAAAAAGCTTACTGGATGATACACATCAGGAGAAGGGAAGGAAGAGGGGATGAGGAAGGGAAAGAAGGAAAGGAGGAGGAGGAAGGAAATGAAGGGACAAGGGAGACAGGAGACAGAAAAGGAGGCTTTTCCCCTTTAAGAAGCCTCTGACAAGAAAGTGCCAGCATTAGCAGAGGGCTGGTGGTAAACCAGAGCTTAAATCCCCGGGGAGGAGGGTCAGGAGGAGGTCGCCAGGCAGATGCAGCCGTGAAGGCCCCCCATTTGAAAGGCTGGCTGTGAGCCAATGATCTCACTGCGGGAGGGGCTGGGGCTGAACGCTGAGCACAGACAAGTGGCTTTTTCTGGGAAAAATATAGAGATCAGTGGGAGGAGAGTCTAGCTAAATACTGTGGTAACAGTAAAGGCAAATTCCAAGTCAACCCACCTAACTCTCAGCCTCGCTCCAACTTTTTAACAGAGATGTATTTGCAGAAATTGTTAATGAGCTGTATGCTCTGCCGCTGAGTCTTTGTTTTCCACCACGCAGGAAAGCCCACCCACTGGGCCTGCACCCAAAGCAGGAGTTCACCGAAGTCCGAGCTTCATGCTGGGAGAAATGTATCTGTTCCTTTCTTAACTTTCTATTCTAGTTTATATTGCTCCTAATCCCACTGAGTTATGTACTCTTCTATTTTACTGCATATAATCTTTTAAGCCATGTCAAACACTTTATGACAAAAAAAGAAAAAGAAGTAGAAGTCAGATGCACACACAGATGCTTGTTTAGCTTCTAAAGGACTTTACTGGAACAATTCCCAACCTCTTAACTGTCATCTCACCAAGCAATAGCAAACTGAAAAACAGGAGTTTCCATGCTTCTTTTTCCCATCACTTAATGTGCAACCCCTTGGGACAGATATACTGAGTCAGAAGGCAACCAGTGGGAAGAAGAAAAAGGAGAAGAATATGGAACTGGTAATCCACAAGAAGGATTGATAAAAATTTAAGTGTTCTTGTATTAGCAGCTGTTAGATGATGTCTGGGACAAAAGGGGACCTAAATGTTTGGTATGTATCAGGGAAGAAACATGCCGGTGTGATTCTGGTTGCTAATCTACTGCTGGAAAATGACTGAGCCACACACACACTCTACAGCTTTGCGGTGCTCACTTTTCCTGAGGCAGCTTTTTCTCTCTGGGTTTCCCCAAACTCCTTGATCGTCAGATTGGGCCCCAAACTCAATCAGCATCTCCAGGTAAAACACCTGGTGAGTTTGGCAAAGCTGTCCTATCTCACACTGAATTAGTTGGGCCTCAAAGTCTTCACCATGCAGTCAACATTGAGAGACCCATTTTAAAGGGAAAAATTCTATCAAGAAGTGATTATTTTATAAGGGCTCTAAAAGCATTTTAGTAAAGCAAAATTAGAATTCAAAAGATTTAGCATTTAAAAAAATCAATTTAGGTACTTCATTATCGATTTTAAATTATGTTTCCAATTATTAATTATTTGAAAAACCTAAGCAAACACATGAAATATTTGCCTTAAAATACGAGGCCCTCCTGATTTAGATCAATGAACTTAAGAATGACAGTGCAGGCCCAGCAGCTGTGGCCTCATCCCCAGCTTTCTCTACTGCAGGGGGCTGTGCGCACGGTGGGGAGGGCTGGTTGGTCCACCTGGGCCTCCATATACTGCTCATTTCTCGAGTGGATGACTTCTCTACTCCCTTTGCACTCTCCCTACATCAGAGTCCTCAGTCGCCAGGGAACTCACCAGATTCTTCTGCCCTGGGAGGCATTCAGCCATCAGAGCTGGCCCAGATCAGAGGGGCTTGCAGCTCACAGCCCACCAGAGAATTCCCGTTTAGGTGCATCAGAAAATTGAACAGGCTCTTCGGCTAGCCCAGGAACTTCACCGTCAATCATGGTATTATTCCTTGGAGAAGTATTTTCCCAATTTCAAAAAACCGGCTTTCAAAGAAAACTCTGGGACATAATGCAATTGAAAATTGCACCAACAGTCTGAAAGTTATTATGCTTCCTCTACCAAAATTAGCATCAGGAGTCATTTTATTTTTATACATTGAATGTTATTATGAAAAAAATATGAGCAGCTACTTTATTTTTTATAAAGCTATCTTGTGAGCTTGATCTCATTTGCTCCCTGAATGTTGTAGACAGGAAAGGTATCCTGAGCTCCAACTTTCAGATGAGGAAACTGAAGCTCAGAAAGTCTATCAGCTCCAGGTAGGTGGGCATCTGGGGCTCTAACGACTCCTCATCTGTTGTCTCCCCTGCTCCATTTGACTGTCTCCTAAAAGCATTCATTTTATTGCTAAATCATCTGGAATATCCATAACCCCAATCCCTAGAGCTTTATCTCAACTTAACTGCCAACTGCAAAATGGTTCACTTCCCGCTGATGATGTGAAAGAATAAACACAGCCGCCAGAGACCACAAACAGTGTCAAATGATTTAAGACCAAAGCCACACCATTTTCCAACCTCAGCAAAACCATCTCCCTCTATTAATGAAAGCATATTCATTTTCTGGATTTGTGCCCGATTGAGACCACATATATGCCCAAACCAGAGCCCACGTGGTAACCCAAGAAGTTTCATATTGTCTCATGTATGAGCAGTACAGTCCTGCCCGAGAAAAAGGAAACCAACTGTAAGATGCCACTCTATACAGGAAACCACTAGTTCCAAAAGTTCCTACGCATTTTCTTGGAGTTAAGATACATGCATGTGAAAGTGATATTAATTCCCAATCCTCAGCAATGCTTGGTGCCTGGCTGTGGAGCCTACTTGGCACACTCCTACCATGAGTGTCCTACTTCTGCAGGAAACGGTTCTGCCCTCAAGCTCCAGTGCCCTACTTTGAGACTCTTATTTAACATTTGCCTATGTTTGTTATTGTTTCTCCATTTACTGCCACTATGTCAGTTACCTTGGTAAAATGAGTAGGTAGCTGATTCTTCCAGTTGTGGCCATTATATGTATCAATACAGCTGAAATTTGAATGTCATCGAGACTATACAGAATGCCAGAGCAGTAAAATAAGGAAAATGAGTCTGAAAAAGATAATGCTTTAAGAACTGCAGAGTAATAACACTGATTTTCAGAATTACATGTTAAAGTTAGTGACACTTCTTTATTGCCACAACTAATATGTCTACAGGGAAGAGACTGAGCAGATATGACAGAATTGAAAAGCAAATGGCTCTCCCCAGAAGCAGGTGGTACAGGAATACTTACTTCCCGCACCTGATGTTCCTTCCTTGTGAGGTGACATTTCTTAGCATAATCTCCTGGTCACTCTCCACCCCTCACTTCCTGCTTGGTGAGCACAGGTGTTCTCCTCTGCTCCTCCTGGGGCAGGCGTGGCCTGTGACTGGGTGGGCAAATCTGATTCAGGGGCTCAGGATTAGAAAGCACACCCACCTCAGCTATAAACTACATCCTTCAACTTTCTTCCCCATCTGCCTTAGTCTCTCTCTTATTTCTAATTCAAAGCCCAAGGCGTTACATGTTTGGGATCTCTGACTCACCCCAAATCTTCAGGTATGCCATCCGCGGAGAGTCAAAGTTGAACAAGAGTTGCCTATACGTAGCCCTTTCCCGGGAAAGGGAAGAGTAGGCTCTGACTGCCCGCTCTCTCATGCCAGTTGGATGACTGAGTGGTCATTACACTACTGGGTATTCCTCTATAGGAAGGAAACCTCATAAGCAGGAATAGCTCCCCTTCCCACTAACAAATACATCATTAAAAAATTAGCAAGCCTAATAACCAAACTAAATACTGTGACAAAAAAAGAGACTCACCTAATCTCAAAAATAATATGCAAATAAGTAAAACAGTTAATGGTACCATACCCATATCAGTTTCCCCCTTTAAATAATGTCCTACAGTTACATAAGATGTCATCACTGGGAGAAGCAGGGTGATTGGGTAAATAGGACCCCTCTACTATTTTTGCAACATCTTATGAACCTATACTGAGTTCAAAATAAAAGATAAAAAGGAAAGCCACACATACACAAAATACACAAAGATGAAACCCATCTTTAACTCTGTCATCTTAATTGTCGTGGTTAATTTTTTCTTATCAGAAATAATTGCTCTTTGAAGCTTCAAGCTTTTTTTTTTTTTTGCGGTACGCGGGCCTCTCACTGTTGTGGCCTCTCCCGTTGCAGAGCACAGGCTCCAGACATGCAGGCTCCAGACGTGAAGGCTCAGCGGCCATGGATCATGGGCCCAACCGCTCTGCGGCATGTGGGATCTTCCTGGACGGGGGCACGAACCCGTGTCCCCTGCATCGGCAGGCGGACTCTCAACCACTGCGCCACCAGGGAAGCCCGAAGCTTCAAGTTTTGGTGATTCTGATCTCACTTTGTTTAATAAATTTCTGCTGAGTGCCATCTACGTGCCATGTCCTGTTCTAGGTGCTTCAATAGATCATCTTGTTTAACTCTCTTGACTACCCTCTACCCCAGGCATGGCCAGTCACTGGGAGATGAGGAGGGTGAGGCTCACAGAACGTCAGAGCTGAACCGCCAGTTCAGGCCTGTGCTCCCGTCACTAGTCCATGAGGCAGCACTGAGCCCTGTCCCCACTGGGCACAAAGCCAGAGGGACCATCAGGGCTCCAGAAGACAACAGTACCACGTGCTGGGGATGTGGAATACACAAGACAGGAGCGAACTCGCATCAGCCAAAGCGGGGAGTTTACTCTAGGGCTTAGAAATTAAAAAACAAAAACCCAACTGTATCAAAACATCTTTTTTTTTTTTTTTTTTTTTGCGGTACGCGAGCCTCTCACCCCTGTGGCCTCTCCCGCCGCGGAGCACAGGCTCCGGACGCGCAGGCCCAGCGGCCATGGCTCACGGGCCCAGCCGCTCTTCGGCACGCGGGACCCTCCCGGACCGAGGCATGAACCCGCCTCCCCTGCATCGGCAGGCGGACTCTCAAACCACTGCGCCACCAGGGAAGCCCCTAAAACATCTCTTAATTTAAAAGGGTAGAGATAAAGAAATCATTTAAGATTTAAAGAGAGTGTGGACAGACCCCCTGCAACAGGACGCGACCCCACCTGCCCACTCAAATTGCCCCACACAGTAGCGGAATTCCTCTTCCCCCGTGTGCTTGCCGTAGCACTTGCCAAAGCTGACCAATCCTTGCTCTTAAATTCTCTACCCTCTTCCACACACTGTCCTTTCTGAATTTTCTGGTCACTTCTCTTGTCTCTCCCTATTCCACAAATGTGGCCATTTTATGGAACCTGTCCTCAGCCCTCCTCTAGCCCTCCTCTCTCCCTCTACTCTCCCCTTGAGTAGTATCATCGTCTTTCTTGACTTCAACGGTCAACTCCATGTAGATGATGCTAAGTCTGCTTTTCTGGCTTTAATTTCTCTGCTAAGCATGGGTTCTTCTCTCCAGTTTCCCACCACACAGTCCCACTTGGCTGTTCTGCTGGCACCTTAAAGTTTTACACGAGGGCTAATTACATCATTTCCCTCCCTCCTCTCGCCAAATCAGTTCCCTTACGTAACCCTCTAATTTCTGACAGTAACATTATCATTTTCTGAGCTACCCAGGGTCAAATCTCTGTTTAATTCACTCTCCTTTTCCCCACACTCTAGAGCCAAAGTGGAGGAGAGGGACTGCCAAGGGGTGGGAGGACCGACCTTCCTGAGAAACTTGCGCTCAGAAAAAGGAAGAATTGGACAGTGGAGCTGTACTGAGCAAGAAGGGTGAAAGATTAGGACTTGAAGGACCCTCTGGGAGGCAGGTTTGGAGGTCAGAGAAGAGAGATCAGGTGTAAGACGAAGGAAAGAAACCATGTTATCTGGGAGGGGGGGTGCCAGACAGTTCTAAGTTCAAAAATGTTAAATCTGAAGCAGGGAAAGAATATATTTCTCTAGGAATTGAACTCAAAATCAAGTGGGTCAGGCGGTAAAGAAGAAAAGGCTGGAAATATGAAGGAATCCATAAAAATAGGAACATTAGTTTAAATCAACCTGGGTTTAATAGTTACGTTATATACCTACAAATTACCTAACTGTAAATGTGAGTACCTTGAGATTTTCTTCAATTACGGTAAAGCAGCTTTGTACATAGTGTCCCCAAGACACAAGAGGACAAATGAGACACCAGGGAAATTGGGGCTTGTTTGTGATTGTGACGCATACAAAAGACTCTTCTCCAGTCCCCAGAAAGGGGGCACGATGGAAACCACAACAGACTTCCTGATGGAGGTGACTCCAGGAATTTTCCTCAGTTCCTGTATTATCCCTTCCCAATTGTTGGGCCTTATAAGCCAGAAATGAACCCTAACACCTCCTGATAATCCACTGAGATTAATATTGACAAACCTCTATTTCGTCTGTGTCACCTCCTTAAGTGATGCAATTTAATGCTGGGATCTAGAGGGCCTAGCCTTTTATCTGGCCCGTATTTCTCTTTCCCCAGGTTTCGAGGAGCTCTCCCGAAAGCCTAACATTCTGGAATTTAGTAATCATGCACAGATTAACCTTCTTTATGCTAATGATTTTGCAGACAAACGCCCGTCTCCAGTTTTGCCAGACTGGGAATATTAATCCTTCCACTTAGTGGGAAGTGGTGCTGGTCCCTCTGAGCATCAACAATCATCCTCTCAACCTTCTCAAAATGCTATTAAGCAACTGACAGGTAGAACTGAACTCATGGAAGTACCAGAGTTTTGTCAAAGAATAGGGCATCAGAATACTATTATCTGGACATGCGGATCATCAAAAAGTAGGCCCCCTGGGCTTCCCTGATGGCGCAGTGGTTGAGAACCTGCCTGCCAATGCAGGGGACACAGGTTTGGGCCCTGGTCTGGGAGGATCCCACATGCCACGGAGCAACTGGGCCTGCGAGCCATGGCCGCTGAGCCTGCGCGTCCGGAGCCTGTGCTCCGCAACGGGAGAGGCTATGACAGTGAGAGGCCCGCGCACCGCGATGAAGAGTGGCCCCCGCTTGCCACAACTAGAGAAAGCCCTCGCACAGAAACGAAGACCCAACACAGCCAAAAATAAATAAATAAATAAATAAATTTAAAAAGTAGGCCCCTACTGGCAGCTCTCTTGCCCTCCACTGCCTTACTAACCACCCAAAGCACGCCTGGCACAGAGCAGCCACCGCATAAACACTTGTGAAATCAATGTCTCTTGATGTCAGTGGTGCAGTAATAAACATACATGTATGTGTACACAAATACATATATGTAAGAAACAATGCAAAGGAAACTTTCAAAAATCTCAACACTTCAGTATTTTTTCCTCTAAGCATCACTGGCCCCTATGCTGTGGAGGAGCTTTTTTTTCTTTCGTGCCCATTCCTTGATCTCGATCCTTTAGCTCCATTATAATCAGTCTAAAATCTAATAACTGCAGCAACACCTCTTAATTGGGGCTGCTGTGTGTGAGATCTTAACCCTCCAATCCGTCCGTACCACTGACACACTTTCCTCCTGCCACATTTCAGCTTTTCGGCCTTTATCAGTTTAACATCTTGCACATGCCCACCTGTCTGCCACTCTGATCTCATCTCCTCCTCCCCTTGCACTGACCTCCAACCGCTCTGTGTTACTCCAAGTCTGCACTCTGCAGCCTGGTATTCAAGGCCCATGACCGTAGCCTCTGAATCTCACCTCCCACGCCTCCCCCACGGAACTCTCTGCTCTGGACAGACCTACCTTTTCAGCAGCCCCCAAACACACCGTATCCCTTTTCCTCGGTGACAGTTTCCCAAATCCTACACAACCTGCAGGACCCAGCTTCACACGCCTTCTACTCATTCGATGGCCTCCAACAGGGCTGCTTTAGGGAGACAGGACAACTCTAGCACTGGGTCAGATGGCAGGATGCACAGCATTCTTTAACAGCAGTTAAAGTCATAAAGGAGAGGAAGTCCTGCCCTTATCTTTTTGCCTTGCTGTGTTCTCTCTGGCTTACAGACATTATTCTATTAGTACAGCCGCAAGTCATTTATTTATTTTTTCAATCGAACAAAGTTGCTTTTAAAAAATGCCTTGAGCTAGAGTTACCGGTTCTGAAGGCTGGTGTAATTGAACAATTCTGCCCGTGGCCAGATCTGTTTGGGTCAATGTGCACATGAGCGAGCTGGTGAAAAGCCAGTCAGTGCGACATGTTCGCAAGAGCAGAGATTTTCATCTGTTCTTATAGTGAAGTCAAGTTGCTTACATTTTTATCATTTGGATGATACAAAACAGTTTTTCTTTGTTTTCATTAAACACAAGGGAACGTCCAGTTCAGGGGATTCTGCAAATGAAATACCCTAAAACTATATCTCCCTTCCCCCGAATTTGTAAACGTACATACACATAGTGACAGTGTACAGCTGACACAAATGGCTCTTGGTGACCACAGCAGGAGCACATTCTCAGGTGGAGGCAATAATGGGCCCCTTTCTCCTGCTGGACTGGGATGTGGGCTGCTGACTGCGCTCCTGAGAGAGGCCTCGGGCTGTGCAAGCCCCTCCCCCGCCAGATGCCAGGCAGGCTCAGAGGAAGGCTTTGGAGATGATGACAGTGCCCGGTGAGTGGTGGTGGGCAGCGAGGAGGGAGTTACTATAGTGACCTTTCCCCCACACCCTAGAGGGACGCAAGGACCTCGGGACAAGACAGGGGCATCTGACCCACTGAGTCAGTTTGCATTTGAGGAGGCCGAAGCAAGGGAAGAGGGAAAGGAGAGGAGTGTAGGGAGAAGTGCACAGTACATACTGGCATACCAGAGGTTCTAGCTCTGGATTTGATGTATTTTTGGTCACAATAATACTCAATTCTCCTTTATACCAACTGATTTAATTATATATTTTTATTCTATACAAATACATTTATATATTTGTTTTTATTTTTAAATTTATAAATTATGTATAAATATATAAATGCATATACATATATCCAGTCAGCACTCCTATCTGTAGGTTCCGCATCTACAGATTTAACTAACCACGGATGGTGTACTGTATCCGTGGATACAGAGGACCGAGTATGGGACCTGAGCATCTGTGGACTTTAGTATCTGGGGCAGGTCCCCCATGGATGCTGAGGGACAACTATATATATATACATGAAAGAGCTTTTTAAAACAAGACAAGAATTCCAAAAGCTTTTACATAAAAATTAAAAGCAGAGTATCTCAATGGAAGAATGGTTGAGAATCTGAGGTACATCTTCATCACAGAATATTATGCTGCCAATAAAAAGAATAAGTCTATTGAGTTTTTTTACTATGTATTGTTAAAATAGAAAAGAGACATGCACAGAATATTCCATTTTTGAAAACCTATGAGTGGGGTTTCCCCGGTGGCACTGTGGTTAAGAACCTGCCTGCCAATGCAGGTGACATGGGCTTGAGCCCTGGTCCGGTAAGATCCCACATGCTGCGGAGCAACTAAGCCCGTGCACCACAACTACTGAGCCTGCGCTCTAGAGCCCGCAAGCCACAACTACTGAGCCCACATGCCACAACTACTGAAGCCCACGTACCTAGACCATGTGATCCGCAACAAGAGAAACCACCTCAATGAGAAGCCCACGCACCTCAATGAAGAGTAGCCCCTGCTCACCGCAACTAGAGAAAGCCCGCACACAGCAATGAAGACCCAATGCAGCCAAAAATAAAAAAAAATAAATTTATATTAAAAAAAAAAGAAAACCTATGAGTGTATTAAAAGGTGCTGAGCACATCTGTGTGAACAATATTGGCTAACAGGGAGAACCAGGAGGAGAAACAAGGAGGAAAAGAGGGTGACGGAAAACAAGCAAAAAAAACTCTTAGAAAGAGGAAGTTCATGATAAAAATCAAGAATTATATAAAATTATACCTATGTAAGTGTATATAATACATATGCATGTAAAATGCATGGAAGAATGGTTACTAAAATGTTGGAGGTGGATTATCTAAGGGTAAAAATAATTCAGGTGATTTTTATACTCTTTCTCATACTTCTTTTTTTACATTTTAACAAGAAACATAATAATTATATAACCCAAATAACTATTTTCATTGAGGGAAAAATTTAAATAACTCCATAACACTGTCAGCATGAAAATAATGTTACTTAAGTCTCCCTAGCCAAAAGATGACACATCCAGTAGAATTTTGAATCACTCATAACTAAAGGAGGTTTTCACAGTCTTTTTTGAAATGGAGACAGACCACAAAGTCCAAAATTAATAATTATCATATACACTTTTAGCATCTTTAAGGCAGGGCCTAAATCTAATTTTTAGCACACTTTCCCCAAGGCTTCGAGCATGCAGTCCTTGATCAAGCCCCATTAACTGACAAGCACATTTCAAATCTCATCAATTATTACACCAAAGATGCTATTATCTGATATACAAATGCTATTAAAGAGTAAAATCTCTTTTAAAGAAGAATATGAGACCTGAAGCAGCTCCAATGAAAATAATTCAACTATGAAATTTAATCTGCCGCAAAAGAAGTCATGAAACTCTAACACATAACACATTTTTTCTTCCTGCCCTGGTCATACTAAATGTATCTGGCTTTGCTACCGCCGTCTACACACGCCCTCAACAACTGTCCACTCAGTGTCATTAAATTCTGTTTTCTTTACTGTAGATACAATATTTATGATATAAGCTACCAATCTTCATGAACAATCTCCAGGCTAGACCTGTCTTAAACTCTGAAAGTTAACACTCTGCCTATTAAAATTCTGATTATAACATGCAATTGTTTTGAAGAGGTGCTGATTTTTCATTCTTCCAGTCTTGCTTTCTCCGCAGGGTAGTGGAAATAGATGTCTACATGCTGGAGACATGCTCCGTGAAAAGCTATGGAATAGCCTTTCCAGAGGAAATGGGCACACACGGGGCAGAGGTGTGGCTAGGGCTGCCACCCTGATCCCCGAGGCTGGGCACCCTCACCTGGCTACAGGTAACAGCCCAACTGTTTCCCGTTACACCCACTGGCAGGTAAGCGGCATTAGACAACGTGAAGACTAACTTTACACGTCTAACTCTTTCAAGTAAAATACTTACTTGGACTAACAAGTGGCCTGAATTAGGCAAACATGTACCAGACTTCTTGGTGTTCTCGTTTATCTGTGTCATCAAATTCATCAATATTTCTACAGCACCTTTGCCAATCATTTCATGAAGAAATCCTGGATTTCCAGAAATGAATTTGATCACCCCCATGCAGTATAAGAAAGCTTCGGTGTTAGCTTGCAGCTCTTCACTTCTCAGGACCTCCAATAATGATTCTGTCAAAAAGATGAATTATTACAAATGGATGAGTAGAACAGCTGGAAAGAGAGATATTAAAGCACTTGTATGTGAACATCAAATACGATTTGTAAAATGTTAGCCAGAACCTACATTCAAATGCTTGTGAAGAGTTGCTCACATGGCATAAACAGGAAAGCTTACTTTTAGCTAAGACAAATCTCTGTAACAGTAATGACAGCAAAAAGATGGGATTATTATATGTAAATAAGAAAGTGTTCTTTTAACTGAGTGCCATTCCTTGCCTTTTTTTTTTTTTTTTTTTTTTGTGGTACGCGGGCCTCTCACTGTTGTGGCCTCTCCCGTTGCGGAGCACAGGCTCCAGACACGCAGGCTCAGCGGCCATGTCTCACGGGCCCAGCCGCTCCGCGGCATGTGGGATCCTCCTGGACTGGGGCACGAACCCGTGTCCCCTGCATTAGCAGGCGGACTCTCAACCACTGCGCCACCAGGGAAGGCCACCATTCCTTGCCCCTTATTAATATTTGCCAAACTTTATTTTTGGTTACAAACAGTTTGAGTTATTATAGAATAACTAATAATCAAAGCAATTTAAGAGTTAAATTTCAACAAACCTTTAAGAATATACTGGTTGCTGTATGAATGGAAAGTTAATCAAGATAGGAACTTTTAAAAGTATCTCAACAGTAGAAAGGGGTGCTTCGAATATAACATCCACCCTTTCCCAAGACAACTTAAAGAACATCCATCCAAATAACATACAAGTACTAGGTTTTAGGATTAATCCAGGCAGCTCTGATAAAGTTAAACATGCCTATCTCACATTAATTTTTATTAATGTCAATGTGATCATCTGTCAGAACCTTTCTTTGTTTTTAGTCTCTTACTCTCAATGAGCTGATTCAGTGTTAGAAATTTCTTTCAGTACTGGCTTTGTCCCTGTCTGCTGGGATTAAAAAAAAAAAAAAGAAAGAAAGAAAGAAGAAGACCATTTATCCTATGTTGCAAAAAGAGGACTTAAAGCCTTTTCCATGTTGCTGCCTTCCCTTAGATCAACAATACTAATTCATAAAAGATTTCTGTTTAGGTAACTATTTAAGCATCTTAATTATTTAAGGGTATATAAAGAATTACACATTATTAGCTAGATAATTAGAATGTATTAAAACTCCTCTACCTACATATTTGAAACACATTTGACACACTGTGATGTCAATTTTATACAACAGTTATAGATGTTTTCCCAGTTCTAATCATTCCTACTATATCAAAAGATCAAACATTTCAATTATGTCAAACACTATTAAATGTATTTTTTCTAGTAATAAAACCAAGACTAGGAAATGAATTTTTAAATAGGAACCACTTTATAAATTATATATTATTACTACAGGCATTTAAAAAAAAAATAGCAGGCTATCCTCCTAGGTTCCAAAGGATACATTAAGTGAAACATGGAAAACATAGAGGACAGAGAAAAAACAGGCATCACCTAACTTCTGCATATTATGAGAAAATAAAATATTACAGTTATCATTAATTATAACTTTGCTCTCCAAACTTTTCATTCATACTCAAGTACAACATTTGCTCAATGGTAGTGCTGAATAATACTCACCCAGAATGCCATCATTTTGAATCAGAGAATCATTCTTCTCACTCCTGCTAATTTTAAATATAAGCTTACAGACATTAAGAAGATTCTTTCCACTCACTTTAAGCTGCAGAGAAAGAAATCACATTTCCACTGCAGGGGAATAAAGATATGCCATAATTTTTAAACATAAACACCTAATTTAAAAAGTGCGGCAAGAGAATTTTTAAAACATAAATAAAAGTTCCAAGGAAATCAACTTTCAAAAGTTTTGGCCTCATATTTGCCAACTATGGTATCTAATTAACTCACTTATAGTAAACAATGTAAGTGATATTTAGAGTAAGCACCTTTTAATGATAAGCCTTTATTTCTTACTTCATAAAGTCTCATGCTTATATGTGAAATTATTATTTTTCAAAGAATATATGAGGAAAAGGGGGGGCTGATGTTGATAAATTTAATTAAATGGAGTAATCGCCTTCCACAAAAGTAAAGGAAGATGGATACTAAAATTTCAGATTAAACTAACCTAGAAAAGAATACATCATGGAGGTGAAGGAAAGAAAAGAAAGGGGAAAGGTACAATTATATTTATCATTTGTATAAAATAAAATGAAAAAGTAATATTCTTTGATTAGATAATACATATGTACTTATTACAATATTTAAGCCTATTTCTGGAATGCTTTGAGAAAATCGCAAGTAACGTTCAAAGGTTAAAATTACCTTCTAAATCACAGAAAAATATTCAAGTAAATTAAGCAATAAGGAAGTATACTCTTTAAAAAGAAAACACAGTATAGGAGGACTGAATCAAATGGTCTAAATTAGCTGCATATTTATGTAAAGTAGTAAAAGTTAAAATAAAAAATCCTAAATGCCCAACATTTAAGAATAATTTAATAAATTGGGGAACATCAATACTATTCATATTAAGCCATCACAAAAGTGTAACAGTGAGCACCATGCATAAGAAGACATAACCTACTGTAAGATGGAAACACCATGTGCCCTCATTGCAAGAGTGTAGAATATATTTGTAGCAATGAGGTCATCTGAACAAATAAATATATCTGTGTGAAAAGGATGGCATATAGGTCATTATTTTATAATTAAAAAGTATCCTTATAAAAAAGGGTCTTCCCTGGTGGCACAGTGGTTAAGAATAAGCCTGCCAACGCAGGGGACACGGATTCAAGTACTAGTCTGGGACGATCCCACGTGCCGCGGAGCAACTAAGCCCGTGTGTCATAACTACTGAGCCTGCACTCTGGAGCCACAACTACTGAGCCCACGTGCCTAGAGCCCGTGCTCCACAACAAGAGAAGCCACCGCAGTGAGAAGGCCGCGCACCGCAACAAAGAGTAGCTCCTGCTCACCGCCAAGTAGAGAAAGCCTGCGTGCAGCAACAAAGACCCAACGCAGCCAAAAATAATTAATCTAAAAAAAAGAAAAAATTCCTTTAGAAAAAAAGTATCCTTATATCTTCAATATTGTTTACTTATTCTTTAAATTTTATTTATTTAGGGCCACAACTACTGAAGCCCGCATGCCTAGAGACCACGCGCTGCTACAAGAGCGCAGGCTCAGTAGTTGTGGTGCACGGGCTTAGCTGCTCCGCGGCATGTGGGATCTTCCCAGACCAGGGATCAAACCCGTGTCCCCTGCATTGGCAGGCGGATTCCCAACCACTGCGCCACAGGGAAGGCCCTCAATATTGTTTATTAATGAGTTTTCAGCTAGTAAAAAAAAAAAAAAGAAAATGGAATTTGTCAGACATATTTTTAAAAGATTCATTCTATATTTGATCCACAAATATTATTGAGCTCCTATTGTGTACCAGGCACTGTGCTGTTTGCTGTAGGAAATACCAAGGTGAACGTGGTCAGCCCCGAGCTGGAGAGAAAGGGGGAGGTGAGTATTATTCATGGAGCAGCTTCTGTCTGACCCTCTGCTCTGGTGCTTTTCATGACATCTCAGAGCAAACCCTGCAAATTAGCTGTAGTCATTCCCATTTGCAACTGAAGAGTCTGCTCCTCAGACAGGCCATGTCATCTCATCTCAGCATCACCTGGGTGTGTATTAGAAATGCAGAATCTCAGGCCCCCACCAGCCCTATTGAACCAGAACCTGCATTTTACAACTTTGCCAGGGGATCGTGTTGTACATTCAAGTCTGAGAAGCTCTGTTATGGAAGGCTCAGAAACTGTCACACGTGGCAGAATGGAAATTCCTTTGTTCTCAGGATGAAAAAAGGAAATGGAAACTTAAAAAAAATGTTTTCAATGTTTAGGTATTTTTAAAATGTTGTTTAAAAAACCTAGGGAAAAAAAGCTGACTAGAGAGAAAAAGAATCTGCATCAATGGAAATATATATTGCCCTTTATATTTGGTAATATATTTTAATCTCTTGGCAATCTTCCACTACATTATGAGCCTTTGAGGTCAAAACCATGATTTGTTACTCTTTTCTACATGTGGAAACATAGCATCTGCTATGTACTTAGTGAAACTTGTTGAATAAATGAATGAATACAACTAACCACACTCCCCACTCCAAGACTTACATTTTTAGTGAAAAGTGGGAAAGAAAACAACAACAACAAAAAAAGAACACCTGGTATCAGAGTTTTCATTAAAAAAAAACCCCAACACACCCCACCATTTCCAGGCCTGCTATAAGGTCAGTTTACATTCAGAGCAAATTCCTATACCTTCTCTTTTGGTAACTGTAAAATTATGACTTTGAGACAAAAAAAAGACAATAAAACATTAAATTATATGCAAGGAATACAGACTACCCTGTATAAAACAGCACTTGCCCCAACACAGGCCATTCCCTTTACTCTGCTTTATTTTTTTCCACAGTGCTCATCAGCCCCTTTAAGCACTTCAAGTGTTTACTCTCTGTCTCTCCTGCTACCTGGCCAGCCTGCAGGGCAGGGGTTATTTTATTCACTTTCATTCCCTGGCACAAAGTAGGCTCTTGCAGTGGGGTAGTTCACCTTTATGTTAAACATAGGAGTTTATTTTATTTAAAGCAAATTTGGAAAATTAAAGAAAAGGGAAGTTTAAAAATCACTCATAACACTGCCACTATATATAGTCACTGTTGACATACTGCTATTTCTTTTCTGTTTTTCCCCCTGTATAGGATGTTAGATTGTCTTCCCTTCCTGAATGTAGTTGCTTTCACACTGTATATATGTTTGTACTCTTAAAAAATCTTAAAATAGGCAGATATATTTTTGTAAGATTTTTTGGATACAAAGGTTAAAATGAAAATGGCTATCTGGCAAACCCCACTTAACCAAAGAATGCAAGAAATCAGAACTAACATTAAACTCACTGGATTTTTTTTAACTATAAATAATTTTAAATGTCTGAATTATAATATTAAACTGGTAGATAAAATCTTAGCAGAAGTTATTTTAAAAAAATTTACTCCTATTATCTTCAGTTTTTTGTCAAATTTTTTTTCTTCAACAGCTTTTTATGATGTCCTTTAAAAAAAAATTTACATAGAACCCCATTACCAAGGTCTAAGGGAAGCAATGTCTTGCCTGGAGCATTACAGAAGATTCACGTGGCAGATGGGAAGTGGGACTTGTTGGTCGATCCTGGCCGCCATCTACACTCAATCAAAAAGGACAGCCCACCCACCTCCGCACTCTGGACTGTAGCCTAGCGGTCTTGCCCAATTCAGCCAGGCGGTCAGTGTCATGGAAAGGGCTTTATCTAAACGTATGTTTCGTTCAGAATGTGTTCACTGCCTGGCAGATCGCAGCCTTTTGCCCTAAAATATTTAAATTGTGCCATGTATATAATTAATTTGAATGGCACCTTTAATAACCAAGATGACATTTTCTCTGCAGAGCATTAACAAATTCATGGCATTTTCCTTCTTCCTTTCTCTCTTTTATTTATTTACTTACTTGGTACAGAGCACAATGCCTAGGATGAAAAACAAAGGCAGAGGTTGGGCAGCTGGTTGCTTGGGTCCAGCCCAGGGCAGCTACACCAGTAGAGCCCTCCAGCCTCACACTGGGGTCTCCTGGCCAGGAGGTGCCCCAAATCCAGGGGCTGGAGAAGGAACTGGGCAAGCGTGCAGTTTATCTTTTCATCTCTACTTATAACTTCTGACTTTAAATCCTCCCTGTGGTTTATGGTCTTTCCGTTTCATTAAATCTGATCCTTTTCCATCAATGAGATGGGATTAAACTACTACTGAAATTCATTATTTCAAGGAATGTTTGCTTTCTGCATCACGTAATCATATCACAGTTTTTACAAGAGGGTGAATAGGTTTAGGGTGGCAGCTAAATAAGACGTACTTCTCCAAAACACTGCAATGGAATTTGTAGTCAGAATATTCGCTTTATGAATGCTTCAAAGTAAGAATAGAGGGGCACCTTACTAACTATGAGTAAGTATGCCAACACTTACCTTCACTGTGTACTTTAAGATTTAAATTATATGAATTACGGGTGTTAATAGCTTTTACTTTTATTGAAACACAGGTAAACAAAGCTTCATTCATTTGTTTTAGCGGCTCTCTTAGAACGGTCCTATAATAATTTGTGTCTTATCTTTTGTTTCCAACTGTTTATGGCTGTGACAACAAAGGGCTGCCCTCAAACAATGATATCATTTTGTTTGAGACAGAGCTTCTACATACTTTTATTAAAGGTGTCTGGCCTTTTCTTCTAACCACCTCACAGGAGCCTTCTATGACCACAAGCAGCTGGTTCTGTTTTCACGCGGCCTCATAAAGCCCCTGGCCACTATGACCACAGCCCAAGTTATCTGAAGTTATTATTAAATCACGTGATAGAACCAAGCACCCAGCAGAAACCGTAGGGCAGAAACCACAGTCTGCTCTCCGATACTGATCTCCAGTTCAGGTTACACTGAACAACTGTTTTGATGTGTTTGCCTATTGTCCACTTTTTTTTAAAAAACCTTGCCACAGTCCATGTGTAAGCGTTTATTTGAACATTTTATCCTGTACTCGCCTTAGTTCCTTAGATGGTACTTTCTGGTCAAAATTCTGGGATGTCAGTTTACCACCTTAATTTTTTTTCAAGATTCTAAACAAACACACTGCATTTCTAATCACCTTTGTTATATTTACAAATAAAGCATTAAACAGAACTTTTACATGCTACAGTCTACGAGACCAGAGGAAGGAAAAACTTACTGCTAGAATAATTTTGCAAGTTAAGGCTCAGCAAGTCTGAGCAACATCAACAAGTTATATAGGGTCTTCAGAGATACTTCTTCTCTAAATTTACTTCCAAGCATGTTCCTTCCTCTAAAGCGTGGTGAAGCGGTGTGCAAGCAGCAAACCGTTTCAATGTTTTCTTCTGTCAGGGCAAAGAGAGCAAAGCAGAACTTACTCATTGAGGTCAAGTTTTACAAGTGTGTCAAACACAGAAGGTGTTAAGTAAAAACCCCATAATTAGTTCCCAGAAACTCTTCAAATTCCTGAACTATGTTTCTTTTTTTTTTCCGTTCTTATCATTTCCATCTACCTTATTTTTTTTTTCCATTTTGTTGCTCCATCTCCTACCATGTTGACTTCTTTACTAATCAGTTAGCTTTATCTAAAACCACAGCCTTTCAAAGAGTGTATTGAGAAGTGGAACTGCATTATCTCCAGCTGCTCTCCTTTTATTCCTGATGAGCCACCCACCAATTGCTCTGCTCAGGGCCCCAGAAGCATTCCACTCACGACTCTGCCGTACGACCCTCCGCCACACAGTTCCAAGGGCCCAGAATGTTGCTCCTTACCCTCGTCCCTAACTGATTTGGTCCTTCAAGGCTCTGTTTACTTTCTGGCTCCCTCTAGAAAAGGTGCACCATGCAACATTCAACAAATACTGTTATCTTTCACATATATATGCATGTTGTGTTACATGCCCAATGCCCTCAAATAGATGTCATGCTAAGTGAGTAGGAACCATGTTTTGACACATCTTTGTACCGATAGTGCATGGTGCAGTGAAAATACTGTACTGACAGCCTATAATGTAGTTCAATGCAGATTCATTTTCTAGTATGTCTATTGATAAAAACGCTGATCAAACATTTTCCCTATGAGAATAATGCTCATTATCTGAGAGAGGAAGGTGCAAGTGGAACAAAATCTCAAATGTCACCACATCCACCATTATCTGGAGGTGCGTATTAGCAAAGAGGATAATAAAAAGAAGACTTAGTTAGGAAACGGGAGACCTAGACCACTTCATTTTATAATTGGGATTCTGAGGAAAGCAATTTTTGCAAGTGGTAGCCCTACCAACAGGCATACAAGGAAGAAAAAGTAGCACACAAACTAGAACAGGAGGGGATACAAGGATCCAAGGTATAAGGCATTCAGTTGAAAAATATTATCTCTGATAGATTCCGTCACAAAATTTAAAAGTAGGAAAACCAATCTTAACAAATACCATAATGTGCTCTTGAAAGCCCGCATAGAGGAAGTGTGCGCCTGCAGAAGGAATGACTCAGGCCATTTTTAGCTCTTTTCAACAATACATCTAAGAAAAAATTTTAAACCTCAATAGCTTAAGTAACCTTCCATGCCTTTCAGTTACGCGCTTAAATAAATGAATTGATGGGAAATGACTTCGACTAACTTTAAAAAAGGGAAAAACCTGAGCTCTACTGTAAGAAATAGTTTTTGTTTTGTTGTTTTTTTTTTTTTTTTTTTTTTTTTTTTTTTTTTTTTTTTTTTTTTAATGCGTTACGCGGGGCCTCTCACTGTTGTGGCCTCTCCCGTTGCGGAGGACAGGCTCCGGACGCGCAGGCTCAGCGGCCATGGCTCACGGGCCCAGCCGCTCCGCGGCATGTGGGATCCTCCCAGATCGGGGCACGAACCCGTGTCCCCTGCATCGGCAGGCGGACTCTCAACCACTGCGCCACCAGGGAAGCCCTGTTTTGTTGTTTTATTCTTCTGTTACTGGCAGTTTCTTCACAAAGCCCAAGTCCAGGCTGAGGGCTACTCTGTGGCAGTGGGTAGACGTCAAGGTATTTTTCTAATACTTCCCTCCGCAAACTCTTCAGCCTGGTGGGTTCTACTTAAGAGTAGCTGTTTTAG